>NW_005871204.1:312944-366125 GCF_000147115.1 Myotis lucifugus
TCTCTCCGGCGCGGCGCGAGAGGCGCGGGTGGCAGAGCTCTGGACGCGCCAACTAGGAACGTTCTCTCTCTCGTCCACGCGCGCTACTTCTCGGGCGAACGCGGGGCGCCCGGGCACTTGCTGCCCCCGCCCCTGTGCGCCCGCGGCTCCCGGCTCGCCCTCCCCTGCGCCGAGCAATCGCCCGGCTCTCCGCCGGAGCCTTCCCACGGGTCCTTGGCGGGGAAGGACCGGGAGCGGTGGAGAGGGAAGTTAGGGCTTCCGCTTTCTCTCCGCACTCCGGCGGCGGCGTTCGGTCCTCTGGGTGGGCTGTGCTCGCAGCAGCAGAGGCGGCGGCGGCAGCAGACAAGGCGCCGGAGCCAGGCACCCCGCAGCCGGGAATGAGCGGATGGCCGGGGAGGAAGCGACTGGAGTGAACCAGCCGGGTGAAGTCCCAGGGCCGCAGAGCTGCGCCGGGAATCTGTCCTGGAAGAGCCTTCTCTTCTCCCTGGACACTTTAAGCGGCGGCGGCGGCCGGCGGCGAAAGGTGGCAGACCGGACAGCGAGCCTCCCCCTTTCCGATGTGGCTCTGGCCGCCGGAGAACACAAGTGAGCAAGAAGTGCCAGGCCGGGCCATCCCCTTCAGGTAGATGACGCCCTGGGTTTCCTCGCTATCCCCGTGGGGAGAGCCGGAGTGCGTGTGTGTGTGAGTGCGTGTGCATGTGTGTGCTCGTGTGTGCGTGTGCACAGGCTCCCGGTCTAGATGGCCCAGGCTGCTCGGGCTGCATTCAGGGACTGAAACTCCCGCAGAAAGGCAAAGGAGAGAGCGAGGGAGCGCGAGGAGGCAGGGGAGGCGGGAGGGAGGGGAGCGGCGGAGAGGCTGAGGCAGGCACTGGGAGATTAGAGAGCTTTTCTCCTCTGTCACACTAGACACCCACAGCCACAGAGGGGGTTGCTGAGCCGCCTGCAAGAAGTACATTGTAAATCTTCGGCGCAACAAGCCCCGCAGTCACCCCTCTTCCCAACTCAGCCTCACCGCGTCTCCCCGGAGGAATCCTTGCAGCCTTAGGCTATTAACACGGAGAGCAAAGGCAGATCCTGCTGGGGAGACTTGGCGGTGTCAGATTTCACATCAAGCTCGCCAGAGGATTTGGAGGATTGTATGTAAAGTAGAATAAATTCTCCAGCGCCTAACTGCGTATATTATGCAGGGTGATGTGTCCAGGTGTGCAGTATTAAAAGAAGGATTAGCAATGAACTATTAGAATCCTCCGGAAGTAAAGGCTAAAGAAAAGACACACACACACACCCCCCCATCGAATAATTTCTATTTTTAGATTGGGGGAATGGTTACAATGCCTTCAGTGTAACATTCAGGACTACAAACTTGAGACTGAGCAAAACTGGGAAGATGAGCCCCATTTAGACTTACTGGACTAGTGAACACATATATTCCATGATTGGTCAGTTTTTCACTTCAGCTAGCCACAATTACTTTTTTGCTGTTTTTAGTGTTGTCATGAAAATTGTTTAAACTCTTTCCAAATAGTTATCAGTAGAAAGTGTTCATTGGCAACAGGAGCATCAAAACAGGTCTCTAGACCATTGGCTGGATATGGACCCTTGTCTAGGTGTAGAGAAGTTTTAAATTATATGTAGAGTGTACATGAGCATATGGGCTATCCAATCCTTAGAATTTGTGTGAAAAACCTTAATTGGAACAATATGCAGAAAAGAGCCATCCCAATGGTAACAACTAAGAGGCAGGAGTCTCTGTATTTTTATAAACAAAGTGTGATGGGCTTCAGAGTAAAAAAAGAAAGTAAAGCACAGAATAAAAAGAGGAAGAAGTAATTCTTTTTATATTTCTTCACATCTTCAAATCCTGAAGGGATTTTTAAAATCACATCTTTATTTATTTATTTATTTATTTATTTATTTATTTTTACAAAAAGTAATGTCTAATGTCACTTGCTTTGGAGTCCTGAAAATATACAATTAAAATATTGTGTTTGTCTTTAAAGCATGACCAGAGAGAAGAGACCAAACACACATCATCTTTAGCAGGACAGCCACTGAAAACCTAGCCCTGATCCATAAAACTCATTTCCATTTATCCCCAGATGGGATACAGCCCCATTGCCATACATTCTAAATGTCCACTTGAAGCATTTTTAAATGATGATGAAAAAAAGTGCCAGGGTGGGGTTTTTTTTTAAAGCATGTTGTATGTGGGCCGTTAGCAACAGACCAAGGGAAATGCCACATTCTGTTCAAGTTACTTTTTTCTGTTCTGTTTTTAAATCTCTGTGCTCTTGTTGTCCATATGTATCTGGTTGTATGCATTTTAAGAGTTGAGGAGCTGGGGTTCACTAGTTTGTTGTTGCTGCTTTTCTTAACAGAATCAGGAAATACAGTACAGACAGGCATAAAGAGCTGTGTGACTCTTAGCAGGTTACCAGACTTCTCTGAGCTCAGGGTATGAGTCTGGCAGTTCAGGATTATTGATCTACAGTCCATGGATTCAGTTCATTTGGATTATTAGAGGAATCTGGGACCACCCCCAGAAGTCTGAGAACCACAGTTTAAATGAAGAACTTACCCACTAAGCAATATTTAAGACCTTTCTCTAAAATGCTTTTAATCAAGAAAAGATTCAAAGGCCTTTTCTGGTCTTCCTTGTTTTTATCGATGAGCTTATGTGTTTTTGAAATTACTAAAATGCAGTTCTCAAATGTTTCTGAATTAAAGACTATATTTCCCAATTAGTAAAGCCTCTACTGATTGTAATTACATTATTGGATGGGTTACCTTTGAGATCCAAGTAGAATGGACACAAGCTTATTAACATGAAGTAGACACAACTTATTAAAACATAGATTCCCCTAAAGTGCATCTTTATCCAGTGAACTCAATATCAAAGCCAAGTGCATAAATATTTTTTTCTCTCAATTTGATGTTACAAGAGGATCCCAGTGAGTTTTCTTTTTTTTTCTTTCTTTCTTTTTTTTTCTTTCTGAAAGTATATAGCACCCTTCCCTTGAGAAGCAAGCACTTTGGTAAAATATTATTTTCTAGAGAATGCCCATTCTACACTCTAAAAAAAACAACAACAAAATTTCAGATTGTGTACCTAACAAAAATATTAAAGCAATGATTCACTACTGCTCCTATGAAGAAGTTGCCTTCAGTGTTGTGGATCACTAAATTTGAGATAGTTTTGACTTTGCCAACACTAGAGCCATGTAGTGGAATAAGACTTTCCGAAGAGCCTGATGCTTCTCTCAGAAACACATTTATTGTTGGGAGAATTTTATGATTACTTTCTTAAGCTAATCAATGGCTTCAAAGCCATTTTGTAGTCATATTTGATTTAGGGGTTTGTAAAAGTTAAAACAGTTTGAGTGCTTAATATACATGAGGCCAAACGGAAGTGATTTTGAATTAAATCTACACTTTGGCCCTGTAATCAAAATGAACTAGCTACCTTCAGTGAATGAGCTGGCTTCGGAGTCTTTACTCTTTGATTGCTTACACTTGGACTGCTTTTTTTTTCTTTTCACACTGGTTTGTATGTAGAGGCACACTTAAGTGGCCTTGTATACTCAGCCCCTTCAAGTGCAATTAGTGCTCTGTATCAGAGGCATGTTGGCTCCGGAGAAAGAACTAAGTCCCATCTGCCCTCACTCCCCTACATTATCCTAACTAGTTACTTAGATTCCGTTTCTTGGTCTGTTGATGTAGAAACTGTATCATAGGAGTTAGATGAGGTATCCTCAGAAGTCTCTTCCAGTCCTTAAACTTTTTGAAAGAAATTCCAACGCTTATACACTACTAGTCTCATTATGCTCTCAAGGGACTTTTAATCAATCTTCTTCATTGAGAAGCAAACAAAGTAATTAAAAACTAAGTTTCATGTGTGAAGAGACTTTATAAAAATATGCTGTACTGGAAAAAGCACATGGGGGGAACCAACCCCTGCGACTGTGGCAGTGAGGATAGGACTGATAATCTTTTAGGAGAGGATATGTTCCCGAAGACCTCACACCATTGGAGACCAATGCTGATGAGAATGGCTGAATGGTGGAGTCTGTTTACCAGCGAAGGTGGTGCCGCCATGTGGCAATAATAAAACAGCAGCTTGAAATTTAAGATAGTGACCATTTAATGTAATTTTATTTGAACTACCTTCAGTGAATGAGCTGGCTTCGGAGTCTTTCCTCTTTGGTTGCTCACACTTGCACTGCTTTTTTTCTTTGAGGGAACTCATATTATTGCAGACTTTACTTATGTTTGTATATTGCATAATTTCAAAATATCATACCATTCGACCACAAAATCTGTCAACATTGTTGATGAGCTTTAGATGAGAAATACCCTTCTAGATAGAACATTCCTCAAGAACTTAATGATGGAAAGAGGAAAGAGAACTGTTTAAAATTAGCCATCGTTAAGACAGTGCAACTTCATGATGCCTGTGGTTTGCCAACTACAATTAACACCTTGATTTAACTATTGTCCTGACTTTTGTGTATTTAAAAAGATTAGTCTGAATGGAATTATATCTAAATTTGATCATATTTTTTCTCACATAAAAATAGGTGAACAGTAAAAACAAAACACTTTCTAACCTATTAAAAACTACATATTACTAATCCTAGGAAAGTCTCCTCATTAATCTTACACCAAAACAGAACCAGTCTTACAGCGTAAAAGGAGTATTTTATGGCACATATAAGGAGAAGGATAACCAAATATCCACAGTGTCACTCCCAATTCTACCATTAGTTATATCCAGAGAGGAGAGAATTAGGATCTCAGGAAAATTGTATTATTGTTTGGGGGTTCTAACACTAGATTAGAACTCTTCAGTGTTCACTGTGGGCACTTTGGTTTCTGATCTCAATAAGAAAGTTCCATAAAAAGGCAAAGAATGTATCATAGAAATGTTTGCAATTTATGTATGAAACTTGCAAACATGATATACGCTAAATTCTACAAGCAGAATAGAAATTGGGTAACTTTCCGGAGGTGTTTCTGTTGAACTAGTCCATTTGAACAGCGTTCAAGAAATACTACTAACTATACCAATATTGTTTTTACCATGAATTTAAATTGTTCAAATCTATGTTTCTAAATAAATATGGCAAAAAGAATTAATAATAATAATGGCAAAGATTTTTCAAGGGGTTACCTTGCATCAGGTATTTGTCTAGGTCTAGGCTGTGTAGGTTATATTGGTTTAATCATGAAAATAACCTCATGAGGTCAATGCTGTTTTTTCATTTGACAAATGTGGAAACTGAGGCTCAGAAAAATTAAATGATTTGGCCAGTCATTTAATTTGTAGGTAGCAGAACTGGAATTCCAACCTAGAATTACTTCATTACCTGTACATTTAATCATTATGCCATATTACTTCCTGAAAGGTAAGCTAGATGTCAACTCTCTGTTGCATAATTGATATTTGCTGCATAATTTATGAAGTCAGTGCTAGGCAAAGTGCTAGAGCTATAGCATTGAACCCAACAGCTGTGGTCTCCACCCACATTGTGCCTGGCACATGATGAGTGTGATGTGGGTATTTGTTCAATGAAATGAATAGAGAAAATATAATATGATCCTAAGCAGAAAAAAATAGTTATAATTTTTATAAAGTACTAACAGAAATTAAAAAGGAAAATGCTATACATCCTGGATTGAGAACTAAGTAGTTGAAAGAGTTTACTATAGCTTATATTCATTCGGTGGAACAAGCAGTTTATATGCCTTAGAAATCTTACCTCTTGAATACATTAAAAAATATATCCTTGACCCAGGCTTACTTGACAACAAATTTACATGAAATGAAAGTGGCGACACCTCTTTCAAACCATGAAAAGTATCCACTACAAAGACACACACCCACATGTATATAAATGTAGAGTCATATAAAGATATAAAATTATTCACTCTTCTTCCATTTAATAATAAAACACATTGTTTATCTTATAAAACCTACAGAGAGACAGATATATAAATATTTGTCACTATCACTAAATATTTAAATGAGCTAATTACAATATTTTCTTAAATTTGAGTAGCAAATGATCATTGTAAATGGGTTGATGAAGATATTAGGAGAGATATGGTAAAGTTTTTCTCTTTTAGATATTAAAATATCAATAATCTTGAGGTTATATACCTGAATGTGATTATTTGAGAGCTGATTTTGATCTAGAGTGGGGTTTTTTTATTTTACATATTATACAGATTTTCTAAGTCAGTATTCTAGTCAAAGATACAATCATTTCAGAATGAGAAACAACACATTTTGTTAGAAAATATTTTGCAAGCTATATATATAGTACACAATAATAGTAAAACTAAAAATTGCATTGGTTTTCAACTCATTGAATTCCTACTTCTAAACTAAGAAAATAGATGAATTATATTTCCTTTAAAGTTATGGGACTGTTTATGCATAACACATCTCTTAATTGTAAACTGAAGAATAGACTCTTAGTGGTCTATACCTTCTTGCTCATAATCAGAAATGTCTGCTAGAGAAGACCCAGTTCCTTCTACCACTGGGAGCTATTACTAAGGATCATTTGTGACTCTTTACTTTCAGGTTTTTATGCCAACGCTATGCCAAAATCATACCATTTCTTCTTTCTCTGTGTGTGATTTTCTGAGAACATTTCCCCATTCACACCCAGGAAGTACTCTCTGAGTATCCTGAAAGGTAGGTGAAATAGGTATTTGGAAATATGTATAGAAATTATTGGAATTCAGTCTTTGGCTAAAACGCCTTTTTATTGGTGGTTTAAAAGTTATTTATTTGTCATTATAAATATTAAAAGTTTATATGTATCATTATACTACAAATATGTTAAATAGGGGTTTTTTTACACTTATATTAAAAGCATTAAGTTCTTGGCACTCTACAAAACATAAAAAAGAAATGGTCTTAATGTATAACATATAATGATTAGGAATCTGTGTCTGGAAAGAAAAATTTTCCCATAAAAGAACTATTACACAGAAATATTCAAACTACTAACTTTTGAAAATAACCAGCTATTTGATTGAATGAAACTTTTTTACGTTAAAAAAGCAAGGAACCTGCATATAAATGTCTTGAGTTATTAGCATGTTAAGATTTGGATGATCATGTCATGAAATAGGGTTAATTCTCATAATAGAATTTATTTGGTATAAAAGTTGCCTGTGATCTTCGCTTTTGTCACTTTTCTCTTTAGTGCCACCTTGTGGGTTAGCCAGTAACAATAAATATAGTATAAGGTTTTGAGGTTTGGGTTTTATTTTTTGTTTTCTTTTCCTCTGCTGCATTAAAACTAGTCTTAGAAAATAGTCTGGTAAAACTCATATGTGAAGCAATTTCTTTGTTTTCTCAGGGAAGCAACCACTTCACTAAAAGATATTTGCCATAATTCTGCAATTGGACATTCCGGACACCAGAACAGTTTCTCAGAGATTGGAAATATTGGCGTCTACACAAAAATCGATGTTCATTTACAGGGTAATCACCAAACTTGTCTTGGATAACATAAGTGACAAGCTCTGACTTATTATTTTTCCATAAGAAAAATGTTTTCTTAAGTCAGTATCATTTCTACAACAGTGTCCCATGAGAATTGATTGTAGGTGATTTGAAACGCTGCTTAATCCTATTTTAGAAAACACTTTTGTATCTGATTTAGTCTTATGTGCCGCTTCCTTCTCACATCAGATTGAATTTACATTGAGTTACCTTAGTTTATTTTAATTATGCTGCAGTTATAAAGGAATGAGGAAAACTCAGTACAGTATGTTGAAACATCTCTTATTGAAGACACACGGGAAATGTGTTATTCATTCCCTGATATTCTCCATATATTAGAGATGCTAGAATAATCTTTTAAATAGCCAAACAAAAAAAAGAGAATAGTTTCTCCTCTTAGAAACACCTAAGTATGTTAGGATTTATTGCTAAGCATTTTTGTGGTATAATGGAGAAGTAAATCTTGAAATGCCTTTATGGAGTTATTTCAGAGCAAGTGAAAATCACGTATAATCTGGTCTTTTTAAGAGTGTATGTAAATGTCCATATCTGAACTCCTTCTGCCCTTTTAGGAGTTGAAGGTTGTACCATGTGTTATGCAAAAAGTAATTTTCCCTGGATGTGCAATAAGGCCTCAGAGTTAACCTATAACCTGAATGTCACCAGCTATCAGTTATCTATGCTGGAAGCACACAAACAACAACAAAAAGCATTCTGAGTATTCTTATAGGCTTGCAAAAATCTTACTGTAGAACCAAAGCAGCCAAATACTAACAGCAAGGCTGTAAAAACCTTAGAATTTAACTCTCTAATCATTTTTAACGTGCACAAGTCTTATGCTTTTTCTCCGAAAATAGTATATTGTGCTTTCCAATTAAAAAAATGAGTTTTAGCTGTTAATTTTGAACCCTTTGAGATTTTAATTTTTCCATGACATTCTGACACATACATGTTTTCCTATGGATGTGGTACCAGAGCAAATTAAAAGGTGCCTTAGGAAGTCCTCCACTTAACCTTTGCCTGGTTAGCCTTAGCATCCTTGTTGTTAGAATTTAACCACCCGCCCCTCCCTCCAAAAAAAAATTTGGGAAAGGACTTTCTTATCTGGGATTGTGAAACATTATGACGATTTTTCTGATCATGCTTCAACTTCAGCTTTACTAATAAAGGTGTGTCTTCCTTCGGTTTAAGCTAAATAGAGCTTAATAAATAAGCTGCCGTGTATTGCCATCCAAAAGATTTCTGGGACATGCTGTGCTGTTGTTGGCAGTGTAGGGGTTTTACTGTATTAGAGTAAGTGGTACCTTCCCCCACCACACAGCTTAACTCCAGGTATTTTGCCTCTCCTCATTTTGATTATATTCATGTTAAATAGATGGGGTTTCTAAAGTTTGAAAGCAGAAAAATACATTTTATATCTACTCTGTTACAAATTAAGCAGATCCTAATTAAGTGGGTCACATTATATACCAACAACCTTTCACTTTAATGTCAAAAGGCTTTTATGATCTCTATTCAGTGCCTATTAAAGTGAGACTGAGCAAAATATTTTCTTGATATTTCTGAGAATTTCAGTTTTAGTTTCAAAGGATCATTTATTCCTTTAATCTTCCAATATGGAAAAGTAATGAGTATTGACTCGTTCTTTAGAGGCGCTAACATTCAACTAGGTAAACTTAGTAAGTGATAGCAATTAATGTTCTCTTTTGTCTTCTAGACAGAAAATCAAAGCTATTTAAAGTAAGGATGTGTTTAAAATCAATGTATGTCCACAAGTTAACATTAATGTTTACAGATACTTTCTGTGACCATTATGTCTTATTTGGGTATGTTTGTGTCTTTATTTTCTATACTTATATATAAAGATATAGAGATAGATATAAATAGATGAGAGAGGTGTATACAGGGTGGGGCAAAAGTAAGGTTATATTTGTGAGTACCCAAAACACAGAGTTTATCCTAGCATTATTATTTATTAATTATTGTATTATTTTCCATACACACACTTTATTTCTGTATGGTCTGAATAAAAGTGTTTTATTTATCGCTAGGCTAACCTGCCGGGTCATAAAGTACACACTTAATTCTCTGTGCCATTCCTCCATATTCAGTGCTTGCCACAATAGTCTAATTAAATTGCCGATGTGATAATCATTCCAATATATCATTCTAAAACCATGATCATAGAATGATTTCTTTGTTTCTATGAGACTTACCTGTAGTAATTCTCTGTTTAATGTTCAGAGTTCTAGGGAGGTCTTCCTTTAAATGTTCAGAGCAGGAGCTATACCTTCTAGGATGTGCAAATAATCAAGTCTTAGCCACATTATCCTATCTAATAAAGAGGGAATATGCTAATTGACCTTCATGCCATCACAAAGATGATGGTGCCCACAGCCAATAAGGAGGGAATATGCTAATTGACTGCCCCGCCCTCAAAGATGGCGGCACCTACAGCCACAAGATGGTAGCACCCAGTCCCCTCAGCCCCCAGGCAGCCCGGCTGCTCCATGTGCCTGCCTCCGGAGTCCCCCAGTCAACCTCAGCCCTCCAGCTGCCCAGGGCTGGGCCAAGGCATAAGCAAGCCTCGGATGGCGGCTTGGTAACCAGGGCCTGCCAAGACTTGTGCTGCCAGCGGTGGCAGCAGCAGAGGTGTGATGGGGGCATTGCCTTTCCCTGATTGCCAAGTCACCTCCTGCCCCTGAGGGCTCCCAGACTGTGAGAGGGGACAGGCTGAGCTGAGGGGGCCCCCTCCTCCAGTGCATGAATTTTCATGCACTGGGCCTCTAGTAAAATATAATCCACGTTATGAATGAACAGAATGAGCCCTCAGATCTGATTGCCTAAGGCTCAAAATACTAATACTCCTGACACACCTTGCACGTATTAGCTACCTGGAACTGCATTAAATTAAGAGAATCCATTGTGATCTTGACCTCGGCCTCACTTCCCCAGCCTTCCTGCTCCTGCCCGCCTGCAAGGGGAGCTTCTGCTCTGAGACTGAGGGCTGCCTCTGAGCTTCGCCTCCTGCTGTTTCCGCAAAGCCAACAGGATGGGGCCCAAGGAATTTTATCTTCTAGCGTTCCTTTGTGAACTGACTTAATTAAATTTTTCCCAAAGTGCAATATTCTCCAGTTCTTTCTCAGGAGGACAAATTGACAAGACACAGAAACAGGTCTAAATGAAGTGAATTTTTTTTAATGAATTCAAATAACATCATGAAAAAGCACTTTGAATTTTTCAATTCCCAGGCAATTGGTTCTACAAAGAAAACCTTTCTAAATGATCCACATGCTTTCATTTATTAGTCTAGAGTTCTTGCTCAAGGAATTATTTGCAATGGTAATATATAGAACATCATGGTGATTTACTTGCTTTTCTAATATCTTTGCCCACAGACTCTTTAGAACTGAAAGTGAAGTGACTATCAGAGAAAGCTCGGTAATAAAAAGTAAAGTATCTAAAAGCAAAGGGGAAAGAGTTGAATCCCGTTTTTAAAAATCAAATTTTGCAAAAAGGAAATGTCACAGACATCTTGCTTATCTGTTAATAACCACTTAAGAAAAATCTGTAATTTCTTCCCAATCATCAAATTAGGTTTCTGCCAATCTCATAATCTCCTGGAGGGAAGTGTCTTATGAAATTAGCAATCTCCTGGAGAGAAGTGTCTTTGAGAAGTCCAGACAACTTTAAACAAAACTGAATAGGCTTCATTTACCCCATAACCATTCAGAAAATAATATAGATGATGAAACAGTAATCAAAATAGTGAGTGAACAGTGCTTTAACTAAAAGATAATTTTTCACATGCTTTAAAATTTAGTCCAGTACCATCAAGATTAAGAAAAATACAGCCACTAGGCACTGTGGTTTTTGTCTCAGGAAATCATTATCTACTTCCTTGGTACTTATATAACAACTCAAGAATAGGAAAAAATATCCTAGGTAGGTCTAAAATTCTTTTTAAGTTGTGCCTTTCAAATATATAAAATATTGTGTGATGATGATGATGGTGATAAAAACAAAGCAACTAAGCAGCACTATTTGTGGCATTATGAAAACCATTGCCAATATCTTCATTCCCCTTGAGATCTCTAAAGTCAGGAGTATTACAGCCTGGACTGCATACCATATTTATCAGTCATTTCCCATCATGCAGTGTTCATGCATAGCTGGTATGAGTGCCATTGTTTGATTTCATACAGTAGTCCTCTCAATAAGCCATACCTCTGTGCTGATGAGGATCCTGAATCTCTTTCTCCTGGCCCAGGATCTGCCCCACCAAAGGACTATAGCTGTCCTTAGATATTCTGGTACCACAAGGAGGGGCCTGCAATATGCTCCCCAACTTATATCGATCTCTTTTTGTCATGGCCACTAATGTAAGGATTGTATCTCAAGGCTTCTTTTCTGAAACATGTCCCAAGATTATTCATCCTTGTTATTTATTTACTAGTGGCCCGGTGCACGAACTTCATGCACATTAAAAGGGAATTAAGTAGATCCGCTCCAGGACTGCTCAAGCCTTGCCACGGCAGCTAGGGCATGACCCCCTGTCTATGTCTGCTCCGGGTAGGCCCCCCCATCTGTATCCCTGCCCAAGTCCCCGCTCCTGTCCCCGCCCACCAGCTCCTGTGGACACACAGACCGTTGACCGGTCGTGATTGGGACACTGTTAGGACCAATTAGCATATTACCTCTTTATATATATAGATGTATTCATTTATTGAGCAAATATTTATTAAGAAACAACTGTGTGCAAGATACTATTCTTGGTATAGTGAACAAATGGGTTAAATTCCCACCCTCATGGAGCTTCCATTCTAGTGGGGATACAGGCAATAAAAATTTTTAAGTAAAATAATTGGGGCTAAAAGAAGGGATATAGAGTGTAACTGACAAATTACAATCTGTTGTGAGTCCTAAAGTAATTCTTCTGGTGAATTTGATGAGAATTCACTGAAAGATTTTAAAAAGAGAGAGAACAGTTCTGAGGTTATTAAAATAATCTATGTCAGAGATGATTGTGTCTTGAACCAGGTAGGTAGCAGCAGAGCCAGTGAGAAGTGACTTGGTTTTACTAAAGAATTGTACCTGGTGTGTGTGTGTGAGACCTCATGGTTGATACCAGGATTTTCATCTGAGCAACTACAAGAATGGAGTTGACATTTTAGAAGGCAAAGGCTTACGGGAGAAGATGAAGGTTTTGTGTCTATACTGCTGATAGTTGAGGACATGTGGTCGAAGATGGAATTTTACTTGGCAATGTGGAGGCCATTAGGGACCTTCACATGAACAGGCTTCAGTAGACAGTTGGAGACAAAGCATAATTGGAGAAGTTTCAAGAGTGAATAGGTGATAAGTGGAGAATACAGGCAAATATTCTCTACTTCATGGATAAGTTGGTGGTTAAGTAGGTACATGTGGTAGTGGGTGCTTGTGAACATTCTCTCCCAATTGTGTCTATTTTCTCAGCTGGGTAGGTAAGAAGGTATTAAAGGTTTGAGGAAAAGGTAAAATATATTCTATAGTAGTCTAAGAAGATGAGTAAATAGAAAATGAAACTGTTAGGTTTTATGATTATTGGCCCTAGGTGTTTACACTATATTAGTGGACACAAATTTAAGGTTTTCTGGAGCTGCTCTATGCCATGTGGGTGCAGGCCTGGAGTAGTTGGATTTTGATTTAATAGAATTAAGAGCCAGCCAACTGCATCAGAGAGAAAGCTGGGCAAGGGAGATAAATGTTACTGGCAAGGGAGCAATTGTAAAAATGAACCATGAATCAAAACTAAGTAAGGAGGGGGAAAAAAACTGAGTAAGGAGGAAAATGAGGGTTAAAGGCAGTGAAAATGGGGTACAATGATTAGATTATAGGTCCCTGTAAAGTTGATGAAATATTACTACTTACTAGTTTTTTAAATGAAGATACTAAATTTAAGGCACAGAAACCTCAATTAATAGTGGCTCTTGAATCTCTTTGCTCCAGAACTCAAATATCCACGTATCCTTTTCTATACTGTCATTTGTTATACTTAATGCCACTGACACCCACTAAACTTTTATGTGTAGTAAGGAATTTCTGTTCTATTATGAATCCATTTTTTAAACTTTATTTTCTTCCTATACTCTGCTTTCCACTAAGATTCCATTTTCATAGCAAATTTTATCATTATAAGCCCTCAAGTTACAGGATGAGGGGGAAAAATAGGCAGGCAAAATATAATGATTGCATGAATTGATGCAGAAGAAAACACTTGACAAAATCCAATACTCATTTATAATTTTAAAACTCTCAGCAAGTTAGGAATAACCAAAAGCAACCTCATCTTAATAAAGAGCATATAAAAAACACCCATAACTATTATTCTTTTTTAAATAATTTTAAAAATCACACATTTGTGATTCTTTAATTGTCCAAATATTCAAATATTTTAATGTTTAAATATTCAAATATTTAATATTCAAACAAGGGAACATTGTTACCAACCTCACAGAAATAAAGAGAATTAACAAATATAACAAATTTATACCTGTAGAATAAATAAATTGGATTAAATGGGCAAATTCCTAAAAAAAGACACAAATTACTGACTCAAGAAGATATAGAAAATATAAGTAGGTTTTTAACAAATAAAGAGAATTCAAGATTTAAAAACTTTTATGAAGAAAATCCTAAGAACAGATGGTCTCCCAAGAATTCTACAAAAATAAAACTCTTTGTACCTAAAAAGTGGTTTCAACAAAGTCACAGGCTAAAAGATCAACACAAAAATCAATGTTATTTCTATATAGTAACGATGAACATGTGAAAACCAAAATTAAAACACATTTATAATCACTCCAGAGAAAATGAAACGTTTGGGTATAAGCCTTACAATACATGCACACTATCTGTAGGCTGAAAATTTCAAATACTGATAAAAGAAGTCAAAACAACCAAAATAATCAGAGAGAATTATCATGTTAATAGATTGGAAGATTCAACATAGTAAAGATCAGTTCTCCCCAAATTGATCTATAGGCTTAATTTTATTAAGGAAATGTGAATTAAACCACAATTAGCTATCACTACATACCTATCAGAATGGCTAAAATAAAATAAAAAAAATAGTGACAACACCAAATGCTGTTAAGGGTGTAGGGAAATTGGATCACATATATATACATTGCTGGTGGGAATTTAAAATTGTGCTACACTGGAAACCAGTTTGGCAATTTAAAAAATTTAACAGGCATTTACTATACAACACAAAGTCCACTTCAGCATTTATCCAGAAAAATGGAAATTTGTTTATATATAAACCTGTACATGAGTGTTCATAACTGTGTTACTTATAGTTACCAAAAATTGGAAGCAATCCAAATGTCCTACAATGGGTGAATGGATAAACTGTGGTACATCCATACCACGAAATATAACTCAGCAATAAAATGAACAAACTATTGACATACACAACAACGTGGATGAATCTCAGAGAATTATGCTGAGTGAAAAAAATTAACCTCAAGATGTATACTATATAATTCCATTTCTGCAACAGCCATAAAATGATAAAATTACATAAATGAATAATTTATTAATGGTTTCCAGGAGTTATGCACAGCAGTAAGGATGAATGGGAGGGAAGTGGATATGGTTATATAAGGGATCTTTATGGTGATGGGACTGTTTTGTATTCTGACTAGTGGTAGTGACATAAATCTACACATGTGACAAAATTGCACAGAATTAAATACACATACGTGCACTGTCTCAAATGAGTGTGTTAAACTTGTGAAGTTTGAATAAGGTCGATGGATTATATTCAATGTCAATTTTCCAGTCTGATATTACAGTGTACTACTAGAGGCCCGGCACATGAAATTCTACACTGGGGGGTCGGGGGAAGGGGGTTCCTCAGCCTGGCCTGTACCCTCTCACAGTCCGGGAGCCCTCGGGGGATGTCCGACTGCCGCAGAGGCAGGAGAGGCTCCCGAAACCACCACTGCACTCGCCAGCCATGAGCCCAGCTTCTGGCTGAGTGGCGCTCTCCCTGTGGGAGCGCACTGACCACCAGGGGGCAGCTTCTGTGTTGAGCATCTGCCACCTGGTGGTCAGTGTGTGTCATAGTTCCGCAGTTTGGTCGATTTGCTTATTAGCCTTTTATTATATAGGACTAGTGGCCCAGTGCACAAATTCATGCACCTTGAAAGGAACTGTAGGCTGCAAGGCTGCAGTGGGCACATGGGTGGGTCTCGGCCCATCCTCCGCACCTGGCCCCTTCTGCCACAGCCCCCGGTCCCTTGTCTACCAGTAGCCCCGCTCCCACCACGGCTGCTCCCATGCGCTGACAGCGCCGGCCCCACTCGCATCTGCTGACAGTGCAGAGTGATTGGGGCCAGCACCAACAGTGGGTGCAAGCGGGACCGGCGCTGGCAGCAGGTGTGAGCACCAGCGGGACCATGGCGTACAGGAGCAAACAATTTTCAGTAACCACTAAAGGCTCACCCCACGCGATGACAGCGACCGGTGCCCCACCTTGGTCTGGCACCCTCACTCATCTGCTCCACCATCCCGCCATGGCCAATGCCTGCCATGTTCCTCTCTCTGCCACCTGCTGCTGATGCCCACCAAGTTTCGCACGCACCCTCTAGTGGTCAGCACACGTCATAGCAACCAGTTCAGTTGTTCGACTGTTCAGTCTATTTGCATATTAGGGTTTTATATGTATACTAGAGTCCCAGTGCATGAGATTCATGCACTTGGTGAGGTCCCTCAGCCCAGCCTGTGCCCTCTCACAGTCCAGGACCCCTTGGGGGATGTCCGCCTGCCAGCTTAGGCCCGATCCCCCCACTAAGCTGGCAGTCAGACATCCCTCTTGCCATCCGGGAACCCTCAGTCTTTATCACCCACCTACAGAGAAGCGGGAGAGGCTCCCGCCACTGCCACTGTGCTTACCAGTCAGAAGCTGGGCTCGCTGCTCCTTAGCACTGCCTCGGAGGTGGAAGAGGCTTCCGCCACTGCCGCTGCACTCGCCAGTGGTGAGCCTGGCTTCTGGCTGAGCAGCGCTCCCCCTGTGGGAGCACACTGACCACCAGGGGCAGCTCCTGCATTGAGCATCTGCCCCCTGGTGGTCAGTGCGTTATAATGACCGGTAGTTCCGCCATTTGGTTGATTTGCATATTAGGCCTTTATTATATAGGATAGATAGTTATCCAAGATGTTAACACTGGGGGAATCTGTGTGATGGATATAGAGAATCTTTCTTTCTTTTTTTAAATAATTCTTCATTGTTGAAAGTATTACATATGTCCTCTTTTTTCCCCCATTGTCCTCCTCCAGGCCACCCACTCCCCCACCCCAGGCCCTCACTGCCCCATTGTCTGTGGCCATAGGACCTACATATATGTATACAAGGTTCTTGGTTGATTACTTCCCACCCACCCACCCTCCCCCACTTTCTTTCTTTATTGTTTCTGTATAATTGCATGTGAGCCTCAATATTAAAAGTTAAATAAATAAATTACAATAACAGAGGAGGGGGGAGAGAAGGCTTTTCTGTGGAGAGCAGATAATTTGAGAAACATTGTTTATGCTTTAGAAAGGAAACATACACAGTAAGAATCAAACAATTCTACATCTGTAACTTTTGTCAAAAGTGACACACCATTTTGGGCAAGTGAAAGAAATAAAACAGCAGCATACATTTTCAGCTTTAACATTAATCTTTTAGACTATCCCTGGCCTTTTCTCTGGCCAAAATGAAAGAAATCTTCAAATCCACTGGGAAGCCTTTCTTAGGCTGAGAAAAGTCTCTGATACCTTTTCAAAGCAGCTTAGCGCCAGGCATCTTTGAGTATCCTCTAAGAGTCTGTTTGCAATTTATTGGGAAATGTTCTTTAAATTTCCTTCTGACTATACCCAATGAATTCCCATTTTAGCCAGTTCCTCACTGCTCACTGACCTTTAGCATAACAGAGAGAGGTCTTTCAGCACCTGACCATCTGTAAAACCAAATTTAGATGAGACAAAGAATCCTCAAAGCTGGATTATCTGACCCCCACACTAGTTTAACTTCCTAGCATCTTCAGCTGCCTTCCAAAGAATTTAGCCAGGCCTGACGTTTCTACATTCCAAACTGCCAACCTCTAATGATCTCTCCCATCTCTAAACTGCTTTAACACATTACCTATACTAATGTGTTTATTTTAAACTGAGGCATATTTATATGCCAATGAAAAGCATTGATTTCAAGAATGAGCTTGATGCATGTTGAAAATGAGTTCACCCCTGTGGAAGCATCATAATCAAATTATGGACATTTCATCACCCCAAGAAGTGCTTTGGCCTCTTTTACCAGCTCTCGGCCCCCATTATTTGCTTTCCATCACTATAGATTAGTTTTGTCTGTTCTAGAATTTTACCTAAATAGAAGCATAAAGTGTGCCTGGCTACTTTAACTCGGCATAATTAGGGTGTCCCCCCAAAATGTATGCACATACTTGGAATAATTATAAAGGCAGTGTTCATTAAAATACATTTCATTTTCAAAACTGAGCTATCAGCTGTATACATTTCGGGGGACACCCTGTATTTTTTTAATGTACATATCTTTATTTTAACAGTTCAAAGAATCACATACTCATTCTGACAGCTTTACCAGGCATGGCCACCCAGTAAGTGACACGCACACTCAGTACTGAGGAGGTTATTGAGCCGCTCCCGAACTGATGGGCCACTCCGCCCACAATGGGACCCTGAGTTCACCTTCCACAAGGACTCCTTACTCCAAACAAGCTGCAGGGCAGCTCAGCGTGCTATTTTTTATATTTATCTGCATAGTGTGTGTACTAGTAGCTGTTTATTTTTATTCTATTACATTCAAAGTGAGCCAAAAGTAGGTCTATAGTTGTTTGTATGGAAAATTATATAATAATTAATTATTAATAATACAAGAATAAACTGTGTTTTACATATAACTATAAATCTACTTTTGCCCCACCCTGTATATATAATTTAACTACTCACCTGTTAAAGGACATTTGGATTATTTTTAGTTTAGTCTATTACAAATAAACTTGCTGTGAATATACATGTACAAGTCTTTGTATGTGATCTTATGCTTTTATTATTCTTCGGCAAGTACTTAGGCTCTTATAATCAAACTAGGGGGCCAATGCACAAATTGTGCACCTTGAAAGGAACTGTGGGCTGCAAGGCTGCGGTGGGCACAGGGGCGAGTCTCAGCCAATCCTCCAAGGTCCCAGATCCCCTGTCTGCCGGAGTCCTGCTCCCGCTGCCATCACTCCCACGCATTGACGGTGCCGGCCCCGCTTTCACCCGCTGATGGCATGGAGCAATTGGGGCCAGCACCAGCAACAGGTGCGAGCGGGGCTGATGCTGTCAGTGGGTGCAAGCGGCAGCTGCTATCCCAATCACCCCTCACGAGCAGGGGCAGGTGAAGAAGCTCTCAGGGGCAGTCAGGGCCGGCAGCCACTGCTCGCACCCACTGATGGCACCAAGCAATTGGGAGCGATGCAGGGCGCCAACAGCGGATGCGAGTGGTGGCTCCAGTGCTAGCAGCGGGTGCGAGCGGGGCCAGCGTCAGCAGCAGGCGCAAGTACTGGGCGGGACCACGGCACACTGGAGCAAAGAATTTTCAGTAACCACCAGAGGCTCACCCCAATGACAGTGACCGGTGCCCCACCTTGGTCTGGCGCCCCCGCTCACCTGCTCCACCATCCCACCATGGCTGATGCCTGCCATGTTCCGTGCGCACCCCCTGGTGGTTAGTGCATGTCATAGCTACCATTTGTTCAGTTCGGTTGTTCTGCCGTTCAGTCTATTTGCATATTAGCTTTTTATTATATAGGATGATAGGTATTTACATATATAAGAACTTAACTGACTGTTCGACTGTTGGGCCATTCAACTGGTAGCTATGACGCACACTGACCACAAAGGGGCAGACACTCAATGCACAGGCGTAGAAACATGGAACATACTGATGAATCTCAAAGGGAAGGCGGGAGGCGGGAAAGCAGGAAGAGATTAACCAAAGATCTTATATGCATATTAGAGGCCCAGTGCACGGATCCGTGCACCAGTGGGGTCCCTCTGCCTGGCCTGCGGGGATCAGGCCAAAACAAGCAGTCCAACATCCCCCGAGGGGTCCCAGATTATAAGAGACTGCAGGCCAGGCCAAGGGACTCCACTGGTGCATGAATCTACGCACCAGGCTTCTAGTACTTTATAAGGCACTGCTAGACTATTTTACATTGCCACCAAATGACATTGAGAGTTCCAGTTTTCCTACACTCTTGATAACATTGCTTAGTCTTTTTAAATGTTAGCCATTCTAGTGGGTGTGTGGTGGAATGTCATGTGGTTTTAAGTTGCATTTCCCTAATGACAAAAAATGTTGAAAATATTTTATGTCTTTATTAACCTTCATATATCTTCTTTTCTGAAGTGTCTGCTCAAACCAAAAAACAAAGAATTACCATCACTGTAATAAATCAGAATATATATATATGGGTTCCAAATATATAAATTGCCTAGTTTCTTAGCAAAGTATCTATATTTCACATGTACCAAGGTAAAAGCATTAACTATAAGAATTTCCACCTTAATCATGCTCTTATCAAAAACTTCATCCCTGGTTCTCTTTTTACTCTTGAAATGCCCACAGCTCAATAGATCTTACAAGGAGACGTGACCAAAGGAGATCCCAATAATAATTTCACCCCCGCTTATACTTAAGGGTTGGGAAAACTACATGAGTAGTAAATTCTAAATCTGTTTTTGCTCTCCATTTTCTTTCCTCATAGTCTAATGTATCTTTAGTGATTTATCCTCTGAAATGGATTGGCCTCAGGAGATGTTAGAGGGGGTTTTGTAATGACTTAGGAAAAGTACCTTATAATCTTGATACATATTTTATGTAATAATGAGAAAACATATGAATAGGCATTTTACTCTGACTTAAAAATTTAATTCATATATATGTATGCGGGGACACACAAATAAACATGGATGAATGGATGGATAGATGATGATGATAGATAGATGATAGATAGATAGATGATAGATAGATAGATAGATAGATAGATAGATAGATAGATAGATATGGATGATATATAGATGGATACCAATGGTCTATACGTAATGAAAATGAGGTTCCAAAACACTATTCTGACATCTGTAATTCTGAGAAAGAGGTTGTTCAAATTGTTCTGGCCCATTCTTTATACAAAATATGACCTAATATTGTCTTATATAATTTAAATATCTTTTGAATGTTTTTGTGCTTGTAGGTTTTTAAATACAATCCCAAAATAGCTTCTGAGTATGTACCCCATGCTATGTTCTACTGCAGTGATCCTGAACTCTGGCTGCATATTAAAATAACCTCTAGGAAGCTTTAATAAAATACCAATGGTCAGGCCTACTCCAAACTAAATCAAATCAAAATCTCTGGGTCTGAGACTCAGAGCACCCGGATGATTTGCACATTCAGTCAGACGGAGAGCCATTGTTCTAGAGCAGGGTTCTCAAAGTGTGATCCATGGACCTCTGGGGGTCCCTGAGACTCTTTCAGGGGGTCTACTTGGTCAAATGTCAAAACTTTCCCCAAATTCCTAAGTAACTACTGAATAGAAGTTTAACATGCAATATATACATTTTTGTAAAATTGCATTGAATTGGATGAATCATGATTTTGATTTTCATTCAGCTTAACACAATGTTTCTACACCAGGATATTCTTTGTTAGAAAGTAAAAAAAAACTGACAATAAAGTGACAGATGTTCCTATACTTTCAATTTTACTCAAAGGTTTGTAATAAGAAAACAAATCATTATTTTCAAGTTCACTCTTCTCTGCTTCTTGAAGCAATTTTGTGAAAAAGTTTCAAAAGCACCACTTTAACATAAAGAAGAAAATAACTTTTCTAACACTTAATAACAAAGTGTTGGAAACTAACTAAAAGCAGGAGGAATAGAAATGGAAGTTGAGGTGATTTTCGCCTTTGGCCCTTCAGGGAGTGTCCTTGGTTGTGTTCTTGCCAGAAGCAATATCCAGCTATTTATGTTAAGCAAGTCAGCAGCTTGAGGTGAAAGCAAGCAGGCTTGAGGAAGACCTCTCTATACACTATATTTAAAAAGATGAAGACAAAAATAGAAAGAGGAAATGATCCAAAAAAGAAAACTGGAAAATATGTTTTTTGGAGTCAGAGGGGACTCAAAAGCCGTATCCAAATCGTACTGAGCTGATAAACATGGCCTGGGGGGAAAGAACAGTAACTTAGCATTACTGGAATTCAAATTAAGTGTGTGCCACTTCTCACAGTGTAATAATGCACCAGAAGTCGGAGAAATGCAAATTAAAACATTCACGAGAAATCATTCTTGGCCTGTTTGACTGGCAAAACATCATGAAATTTGATTATATGCATTTTTTCAAAGGTATAAGGAAATACATATTTCTTCAAATGTTATTTGAATATAAAATGGCACAGCTTTTGGAGGATAATACCCATTATAAGTTAACATGTACAGTCTTGACCAAGTAATTTCACTTATCAGAATCTAGCCTTGAGAAATAATGAAACATGAGCACAGACATATTCACAAAAATGTTCTTTGCAACATTGTTTGTGGCTAAGAGACTAAACCTTGAAAACCTCTTGTATGCCGTCAATATGGACATAGTTAAATACAGCATGGTCCTTTGTATTTAAGAATAGTGAGGTGGCCTGGCCACAGTGGCTCAGTGATTGAGCGGCAACCTGTGAACCAGGAGGTCAGGGTTCGATTCCCAATCAGGGCACATCCCCAGTGTGGGGTGTGCAGGAGGCAGCCAATCAATGATTCTCTCATTGTTGATGTTTCTATCTCTCTCCCTCCCCTTTTCTGAAATAAATAAAAATATATATGTTTTTTAAAAGAATAGTGAGGTGGATCAAGATAATATGTACTTCCCAGTTGAATAGAAATACCTCAAAAATATATGTGCATGTATATATGAGTTTGAATACATTTTTAAGTAATTTCCTATACTGGGGCATGTAATGTGGGAAAAAGATATTGAATATAGATATAGATATATGGACATTTAGACGTATTTATGGATATGTAAATACAACCATATGGACATTTTAAAGACAAAGCAATATTCTGTTGCTGCTTGTAGGAGTCAGAGAAGGGAAAATTCCCACAGAAGAGATTTGGAAATTTTCAGAGAGACTATGAAATCTTGGATAGAAAACTTAAGAATTTGTATCCTTGTAGTCTTGTAGGACTGTCGGAGTGGCATACTTTCATCTTTTTTTCTCTGAAGGTTGCAATTTGGGAAGATAAAGTAGTGTGTGGGAGTGAGTAGCTGGAGAGATACAGATATAGATAGTTATAGTTATAAATACAAATAGATATAAAACCAAAAAACAAGATTTGGATTTGAAACTACGGGCATGATGCGTTAGGAATGTATTCATGTCACACAATTGGTGAGATATTGACCTAAAACTATCTTGACTTCTTTAAGATGAACTTATAAATTAGGATAAGTTGGGGGTAGGGAAGAAATGTCCAGATAAAATTTTTAAATTTACTCTAAAGCATTAATTTTTCCTGCACTCTAGAAAATATTTTAAATTATTGATATCACTTTTATATTTTGGGGTTAACATCTGAAAGTTTTATTATGTGTATAAATGGTTGCAAAGGATATAATTTCTTTTTTAAATATATTTTTATTGATTTCAGAGAGTAAAGGAGAGGGAGAAAGAGATTGAAACATCAATGATGAGAGAGAATCATTGATTGGCTGCCTTCTGCACACCCCCTACTGGGGATCGAGCCCACAACCTGGGCATGTGCTCTGACCAGGAATCGAACCATTGCCTTCTGGTTCAAAGGTCGATGCTCAACCACTGAGCCATGCTGGCCAGTCAGGATACAATTTCTTGTGTGTTTTAAAGAATATTTTTAAAATAGAATTGTTCCATCATGTTTAATGTGAGTCAAATGAATCTAAATAACATCATAATTTGAAGAATACATACACAAGCTGTCCTTTGTCAGTCAGAAACCTTACATCATTCCTTTTTCTCTCTGAACTTACATTTTCATTCCCCAGTCCCCAAAAGAATTTGATTTTAATGCAATATATTGTCATGCTTGAAAGTGTTTTATTGATCAACCTGTCATGTTCTCATCAATAAAATATGTATATAAATTAAATTTTTAATTTTCCAAAATTTTATAGCACCATTAAGTATGACAGCCTTTCTTCTGGATTGAATTATCATTAAAATAGCTTTTAGTTAATAATCAATGAAAACATCAATATTTTAAATGTTATTAGAATTAATA
The DNA here is from genome assembly GCF_000147115.1 of Myotis lucifugus. Classification (NCBI taxonomy): domain Eukaryota; kingdom Metazoa; phylum Chordata; class Mammalia; order Chiroptera; family Vespertilionidae; genus Myotis; species Myotis lucifugus. The sequence goes on from NW_005871204.1 coordinate 336,823, forward strand.
AACATAAAAGTAAAATTTTATTGAGAATTCATCTCATTAAAATTAGGGTATTCTTTATTTTTCAATTGTTTATGTATCCACAGATGATTCTTTTATTTACAATGATTGAGTCAGTGGAAATTAATAGCTAAAAGAAGAGATATATTAGACCACTATTAGGAGCTGGACTTACAAATGGTGTTGTTAAATGAATCATTTACAATAGAATCCACAATGTATTTCTATTAAATTACCCAACTCTAATACCTCCAGGGTTATATGTGCCCCAGTTTGAAAATCACTGTTGTAGAGTACATCAGGATAACATAAAATAATGGTGAAGTAAGTTCCATGAAAAAGTTACTAAGAAAGGGATCAGTAACATCATAGTCTCAGATATCTATATAGTTCCTATATCTATAATGTGCACACAATGGATAATAAATATATCTAATAACATAGGGTGATAGCCTCACACTGAACACCACAGCTTAGAAAATGATGTGAAATAACTCTAATGTATTCCAAATGAACAGCTATTTGAAGGCAGGCAGGGTAGGACTGTGTGTCATACCTACCCTATCCACCTGACTATGGTAGCATACTGAGAAGCAGTTAGAAAAATATCCTAGAAATCATGAAATGAAATAATATTATTATTAAAATAACCACAGATGACAAGGCCAGTTAGAGGAATTTGATTATGCTTTTTGGCACAATTGTAAATCTTGAAGAAGCCCCAATAAATCTCTTTCCCACTGTTGCTTCAAATAATAACCCTTAAATTAGTAAGATGAGGCCAGTTATGCACAGGCAATGATGGCTTTAAGGAGGCTTGCATTACTTACAGCAAGGCTGAGCAAAGGAATACTAAAGCTCTCTGTGGGCAAACTCATTCCTACGTGAATTTGTCTTGCCAAGTCCTAACCTCCCAGGGACAAATTGAGTAAATGGGGCAGAAAGAAGCTGATAGTTTAATAGTTTAACTACTTCAGCTCCCTATACAGGAAAGAAAGTCAGTGGGAAATAAGTATTCCCCATTAATATAGAATATGAAACTAGAAAAGAGTCGGCAGAAGATATTAATTAGGAAATTAACTACCTAGACATTTTGCTAGGAGTCTATTTTCCTCTTAAGAAAATTGTCAGTGAGGTTCTTAATTGCACCTGCAAATAATTTCAACTCTTCGAAAGAAAATGAAATAGTAGGAGAAGCCACTCTAAAGCTATACTTTCTTTTTTTAATTAAAAATTTGAGTATAGAATAAAAACATATCAAATTCAGCAGATCATAAGGGTAAACTGTGAGAAGCAAATCTGGATGATCTTTAATGAGAGAAAAAAATGATTGATTCATAGATATGGAGCATTTTCCACGTGCCAGCCACTGTTCTAGACGCTGAAGATATAGCAGTGAATGCAATAGATAAAATCCCTGCCCTCACGAAGCTTCTGTTTGGAAGAAGGTAGAAAATAAACAGTGTGTGAAAGTAATAAGTCCCATGGAGAAAAATAACGACTGATAAAGGCTACACAATGTGCTGGAGGTGTGTGGTAAATTGTTACAGACTTCTGGGAGAGACCCAAAGGAAGTACGACAGCAAGGCCTTTGTATATCTGGCAGGAAGGCATCCAGGTAGATGGGACATTAAGTGCAAAGACCCTTCAGGAGCTCACTGAACAAATGTGACATCAGCATGAAGGCCATGTGACCAGAGTGTAGTGAATGAGGGAGAGGGTAGCAGGTGATAAGGTAAAAGAGATACAGGGTCCAAATTTTAAGTTTCACCTTCAGTGAAAAGGCACACTATTGAAGGATTGTGACTAGAGGAGTGACATAATCTTACTTCTCAAGAGGGTCATTCTGGTTTCTGTTTAAACTAGTGATAATTGCAATAATACAAGGCAATATGAATTTAAGTGCCATGTATTTGGATTCTGGATAGTACCTGCATGCAGAACCAACAGATGTGGGTGGTGGGAGAAAGAAGGAATCAAGGATAAATCCAAAGTTTTGACCTGTGCAAATTGAAGGCCTGAGTTGTCATTTACTGAGATGAGAAAGATTACAGGAAAAGCATATTGAAAGATTTTGAGCATATTAAATATGAGATTAAATTTCTAGGTGAAACTGTTGAATCAGTAATTAGAGATATGAGTTTAGGAGTCAGTGCTGTTTGATAGAAATATAATGTGAGTCAAACATGTAATTTTAAATTTTCCAGTAGCCATTTTAAAAAGTTAAAACAAACAAATGACATTGATTTCAGTAGCATATTTATTACACAGTAGCTCCAAAACATTATCATTCCAACATGTAATAAACATAAAAATTATTAACATGATATTTTATGTCATTTTAAACTAAGTTTTCAAAATCTGGTGTTCATTTTGCACTTTGTAGCATATCTCTGTCCAGTCGCCACATATGACTGATGGCTAAGCTACCTTGTTGGTCAGCATATGTGTAAAAAAGATAGATGACTACAGAGGGAACCCTCTGAAGAATTCACATCAAAAACAAAACAAGTAAATAAACGAAAAACCTGGTACAAAATATAGAAAGAAGAGCACTGCACTTTAAGATACTTTGGGCAGCAAGTGACAGCCGCAAACTTCAAACCCCAAACGAGCTTAAAGAAAGGTATGTATCCGCCATCAGAGGAAGTCCTGAAGGAGGGCAGACTCAATCATGTCATCAAAGACCCAGGTTCTTTTCATGTGTTCACACTGTCATCTCTGTGTTACCTTTATCCCAAGGCTGGTGGCACAATGGCAGCAGTAGTCACAGATATGACATCTTTACATAACAGTATTCAGAAGTAAAATAAAGGAAAGCACCTCTTCTGGTGTGTCTCTCTCTTAATTAGTGAGAAAACTTTGCTAAGACACCATCCCCCCCATAGGATTCATTTTATAATCTCAGTCAAAATTGAGTTAAATGATATTCCTCAATCAATCACTGTCAATAAGTGGATATGGGTAGCTCCAGTCTGGGTAAGATGAAGAAGGCTCTCTCCAGCTGGACTTTCCCACTGAATGCAATAATAAAACCAGGACAATATGGTTGAAACAGATAATTGAGATTTAAATTTTGAGACAGATTTAGGAAGAAGATAGGGATTCAAATCATCCCTGAACCAACAGTGAGTTTAATCTTTTTTCCTCCAGTATCCCACAGCCCGGTTTCAAGTCAGGCCAAGAACCAGATGTACACATTGGTATGCATAGAAAGATCTCAAAAAGAAATGCTGTAATTCAGGATTAATGAGGAGAAAGTCTACTGTTAGCAATAGCCATGGTAGCAGGAGCCCACAGGCCCTAAAACTCAAAGAGGAACTTTCCTCTTGGACCGAGGTATTGTGATTCCAAGAAGGTGGCAAAAACCTCTCTCTCTCTTTCTCTCTCTCTCTCTCTCTCTCTCTCTCTCTCTCTCTCTCTTTCTCTCTCTCTCCTTCCTCCCTTCTTCCCTCCCCCACTCCTTCCCTCCCTCTTCTCACCCTCCCTCTCTTGTCTCTCTCCATCTGATAAAAATAGATAACCACAGAGAGAACTTTCTGCAAAGTTGGTACAAGCTTTAGTTTGGTCCTGCATTTGAATACAGTAGTGGGCTGGAGCTGCACATATGTGGATCTGATCCTAAACAGCGTATCAAAGATTTTGATAACTGAACTGAGAAATAAAACCCTGGCCAGGTCCCAGACTAGCCACTAGATGTGGGACAAATTGCATAGCTCAGCAAGCAAAACTAGCATTGAAACCATGACTCATAGAAGGCTGAATAAAATTAGTGGCTTGAACCCAATAAAGTCAATTGCCTGCTAAACAAAAATATCAGTAATGTTTATAACTTTAAACAAGACCCAGTGTCTCATAACAATATTCAAAATGCTTATGTTAAAATCCAAAATTACTCAGCATATGAAGAACCAGGAAAACTTCCACCCACATGGGAAAAGAAAATAAACAGATTCCAATCCTGAAATGACACAAATTTTGAAATTATCTGACAAAGATTTCAAAGGCAGTTACTACAAAAATGTTCAACAAGAAAGTGTGAACAATGTTCAAATAAATGAAAAAATAGAATGTGTCAGCAAATAAATATGATGTAAGGAAGACCAAATGGAAACTTTGGAACTAAAAACTACAGTGATCAATATTTAAAATTCACTGGATGTTCTCAGTAGCTAAATGCAGATGACAGAAGCAAGATTCAGTGAATGTAAAGATAGATTAATCAAAGTCATCCAGCCCAGCTGGCATGGCTCAGTGGTTGACCTATGAACCAGGAGATCACAGTTCAATTCCTGCTCAGGGTACATGCCTGAGTTGTGGGCTTGATCGCCAGTAGGGGAAATGCAGAAGGCAACTGATCAATGATTCTCTCTCATCATTGATGTTTGTATCTCTCTCTTCCTCTCCCTTCCTCTCTGAAATCAATAAAAACATATTTTAAAAATTTAAAAATATAGAAATCATCCAATCTGAGTAGCAGAGCAAAACGATTGAAAACGTAAACAGGGCCTTAAATATCTGTGAGACAAGAGCAAAAGTTCCAACATTTATTTCATCAGAATTCCAGGGAGTAGGGAAAGAGTATAGTATAAAATATAACATTTGAAAAAAGAGTGGCTGAAAACTTCCAAAATTTGGTAAAAGGTATACATTTACAGATTCAAGAAGCTTGAAAAATCTCAAACAGGGTAAAATAATTTGATATCTTAACAGCCATGCTAATACACATCATATTCATACTGCTAAAAATAACTGAATAAAATAAATCATGAAAGTATTGAGAGAGAAAAAAGTAGGGGAAAAATAATTAGAATGACTGGATTTCTCACCAAAAACCAGAGTCCAGAAGGAAATGTAACAACATTTTCACAGTGCTGAAAGAAAATACCTGTCAACAAGAATTTTATATCCAATAAATATCCTTCAGAAATAAAAGTGAAATAAGGACATTCTCAGGTGAAGAAAAATTAAAATAATTATAGACCTACAATAAAAGAATTGCTAATGAAATTTGTTCAGATAGACAGGAAGTAAAACCAGAATGAAACTTGGAACATCATTAATAAAGAAAGAGCATCAGAAAAAATAGATATACCAGTAAATATATATTATTCGCCTTAAGAGTTCTTTACAATATGATTGATAGTAAAAGGTAAATATTATGAATTGTTTATAGGTTTTAAATAATGAGGTATATATATATGACAAGTACATCACAAATGGGTAGGATAAGGCCACCTATATTGTGAGAAGATTTATATATTCTGTTTTAAGTAGCCAAGTATTGATTTTTAAACTATAAAAGGTTAAGTATGTGTATTATAATGCCTACATCATCCATTAAAAAAGTAAATCTAAACAAAGACAAATATGGAAAAACATATAGAAAAATTAAAATGGTATACTAAAACCATGTTTAAATAAGCCAGACTTGTGCAGGAAAGGGGAAGCAGAGGAATGACAAGCAGAGAAAACTAGCAGGGAAAAAAATGGTAGACGTCTAACCAAATATATCAATAATTACATTTAATGTTAATGGTCTAAAAATGTCAACTAAAAGACAGAGATTGTTAGAATATATTTAAAACTATGATCCAACTATGTGCTGTTCATAAGAAACTCACTTCAAATATAATAGTACTAGAGGCCCGGTGCACAAAAATTTGTGTACTTGGGGGGGGGGAGGTCCCTCAGCCTGGCCTGCGCCCATTTGCTGTCCAGGACCCCTTGGGGGATGTCCACCTGTCGACTTAGGCCCAGTCCCCGGGGGATCAGGCCTAAGCTTGCAGTCAGACATCCTTCTGGCAGCCAGGGAGCCCTCGGGGGATGTCCGACTAAAGGCTTATGCCCCCAAGGGAGCTGTGATGAGGAAGCTGGGGTGACAGAGGAGCCACGCTGTCCCGCCCCGCCGCCCTGGGTCGGATTGCACACGGGATGCCCGGGCGGGCCAGCCGATCACTGCTGCACCACCCGGCCGCCCTGGCTCGGGTCGCACATGGGACGCCCGCTGCCCCGGGTCGCAGATAGCAGGCCCGATGGCGGCAGGGCAGGCGGAATGGCGCTGTCCCGCCCCACCACCCCGGGTGGCAAATAGATGGCCCGGATGGCAGCGGGGTAGGTGGGATGGCGCTGACCTGCCCTGCCTGCAGTATGCAAATTAGCCGCCATCTTTGTTGGTGGTTAATTTGCATATCACACTGATTAGCCAATGGGAGGCATAGCAAATGTACGGTCAATTACCATGTTTGTCTATTATTAGATAGGATAGCTACATTAAAAGTATAAGGATGGAAACAAAAGAATACTATACAAACACTAGTAAAAATAAAAAAGCTGGTATATCTATAGCTATGTTAATTTCAGACAAATTAGACCTCAAAGCAGAGAAAATTAACAGAGTAAAAGAGTGACATTAAATATTGATAAAAAGGATCAACTCTTCAGAAGATAACAAACCAAATAAAGTCTGTATCTAACAAGAGATTCAAAATACATGAAGACTGAAAAACTGACTGAAAGAAAAACAGACAAATCCATGATTACTGATGGAAAGTTCACCCCTCTCTCAGAAACTGATGGAATTAGTAGACTGAAAATAAGAAGTATATGGAAGAACTATCAGTGAACAGTATTAACTGGCACTTAATGCATTCTCTATTCAACAAATACACACTATTTTCAATTAAACATGGAATATTGCCAAGATAGACTATATCCAGGATAGATTAAAAAACACTGAATAAATTCTTAAGAATTGAAATTGTACATATTATTTTTCTGATCATGATAGAATTAAACTAGAAATCAATAGAAGACAGTGGGAAAATCCCTTCCCAGAAAACACTTGGAAATTACAGAAGACACTTCTAGAAATCCATGGCTCAAAGGAAAATCTCAGTTGAAATTCTAAAATGTTTTGATCTTTTTGAAAATGAAAATCAACATATCAAAAAATTTGGGATGCAGCTAATGCAGGTTTAGAGAGAAATTTATAGCAGCAAAATGCTTATATTAAAAAGGCAGAAATGCTTTAAATCAATAATCTAATGTTCTCACTTAATAACTTAAAAATTTTAAAGTAAACCCAATGCAAGCAGAAGGAAGGAAATAATGAACAGATATGAATGATAATGAGAACAGGAAAACAATAAAGACATTCAACCCCCAAAGTTGTTGATTTTAAAAGGTCAATAAAATTGATAAACCTCTCACAAAACTGACCAAAAGAGAGAGAAGACACAAATTATCAATCAGTAATGATAAAATAAGAAATGCTATTTCAGGAATATCAAAAATGAAAAAGCAGATAACACTCCAGACATTGAAAAGTTAAGGAAATACTGTAAACATTATTATGGATATGACAACTGAAGTAGTTTTGTGACTATTTAAGAAATTGAATTCATAGTTATACACCTTGTGAGAGTCTATAGGCCCACATATTTTTATCAGCGAATTATACCAAACACTTAAGAGAGAAGTAAAATCACTAATTCTATACAAACTCTTCTAAAAAATAAGAGAGGGGGGAACACTTATCAACTCAATTTATGAGGACAGAATTACCCTGATACCAAAACTATTAAAGATAATACAAGAAAACTAGACCAATATCCCTCATGAATATAGATACAAAGATCCTCAACAATATTTCAGCGAATCAATTGCAGCAATCTGTACAAACAAGAAAAAAATGCAGCCAAGTGGAATTTATTCCAGGAATGCAATACTTAAAAATCAACCCATGTAATCCATTATGTAAATAGTCTAGAAGAAAAGTTGTATGTTTACTAGTATATCACTTTATGCAGAAAAAGTTTTTGAAAGATATTCCTCACCCATTCATTGTAAAGACATAGCAAAATAGAAATAGACAGGAATTCTTTCAGCATGCTAGAGTATCTGCAAAAACCCTATCACTAACCTCATGCTTAAATGGTGAAAAACTGAATGTTTTGTCTTTAAGTTTGGGAATCAGCCACGGATATCCATTTTCATCACTCCTAACCAGATAAAGAAGGTAAAAAAATTATCATTATTATTAAAAGGAAAGCAGATGGGAAAGATAGGCATGAGACTGGCCCTATTCATAGATAACATAATTGGTTATGTAGAAAATTTTGACGCAATCTACCAAAAACTCTTAGAACTAATAAGTATTAATCAAGATTATAGGATATAAGATCAATACAAAAAAAGTATTTCTATATATTAACAATACAGTTGAAGCCAAAATTTTTAAAAGAATACTACTTAAAATATCTCAAAAGGTTAAGTAATTAGGTATAAATTTAACTTTGGACTGGATCTGTATTCCGAAAATTACAGAACACTAACTAAAGAAACTAAGGATAATTAAATGAATAAAGAGACATTCAGTGTTTTTCGATTAGAAGACTCAACATAGTTAAGATGTCAATTCTCCCCATATCAATCTACACTTATTTTTTATTAATGAGAATTACAAAGTTTATTTTAGAATACATAATTATTATGGGACATTTTAATATATCTTCTCAGGAAATGAAAAACAGTGTATGTTGGCATTCAAAAGTTTATAAAACAGTTAATAAAATACTTTTATGAAACACCTATGGAAGTGTTCATTTGACAAGAAAATACACACACTTTTAATCACATACAACCAAACATGATTGAAAACATATTGAGGGATTACATGCAGCTACAAGTAACAGGAAACACCTATAGTCTTTCTGACAGGTGTCATTCTTTTTGACAGCACCATTGTAGATGTCATGGTGAACAAGAAAAACATACTCAATGGCACTGTTAACTGCATAGGTGTTTCCCATACAAATTAGACCTTATACAGATGTAGTCTAGAAAAGAGGGGAATCAGATATAAGCATGAAGTCTGAATCAGTTTCCTGGTGGACACAAAAGGGCTTACAGAAAAATTCAAACTCTGATGGGTCTTTGATGCAGATTTTGTGAAGACATCAGTGGAAATCTATAGTTCTCAGAAAATATATATCAGACATTTGTTGATGATTTTGAGAATAATCTTGACTAGAAGATCAAAGAATCTAAATAACAGGCTGGAAGACTTGGTTCTTGAAGCTCCTATGTCTGTTTGTCTGTCTGAATGTGTTGCAGGTGAAAGTGAGATCCTTGCACGGAATCACAAGGAAAGCATTCCAGGGACCCACGTATGGGAGGATAAAGTTTAATAAAGGGTGTCCCAAAATTCACGCAAGAATTAATTTTGATATAAAACACAGGTTTATAATTAAAAATTGTAAATTTCTTATTGATTCATAAAGTATATAGTATAAGGTTATGTATGGAATAGCATATCAGGTAAATGACCTCCACGGCTTTGCTGGCACATATGCACTCTTTTGTTATTGCCTGAGCGGCCACATTTTGGAAGAAGAATGGTCCGATGATGCCTCCAGCCCAAAATCTGCACCAAACAGTGACACGTTGTGGATGCATTTGTTTCTCAACAAACACTCATGGATTTTCTGAACCCCAAATGTGACAATTTTTTCAATTAACCAAGCCATCAAGATGAAAATGAGCCTCATCGAAATTCAGCCACATTTATGCAAAACAGTCATGGAAAATTTTAACAAAAGAGTGCATATGTGCCAGCAGAGCCATGGAGGCCATTTACCTGATATCCTATTCCATACATAACCCTATACTGTATACTTTATGAATCAATAAAAAATTTACAATTTTTAATTATAAACCTGTGTTTTCTATCAAAATTACTTCTTGCATGAATTTTGGGACACCCTTTAGTAAAGTTTACTGTAGAAGCAAAATCAAAGGATTGCCCCAGGTTCAGCTCCATCCCACTGTGAAAGAAGTCCAGCCTTTTCTTTATCAAGCCCAAAACAGAGGCCAGTGTCCAAACATTCTGTGCCATTGGTTCAGTCCATATCAAAACTTAGGCCTGTTCAGCCTTTATTCCTGTCTGACTAGCATAGTCTCTATTCCTGACTGCACTCCAGCTGGCACTGTGTTATTGTATCCAGGCTCGGACTTGGAGCCTGCATTTGGAGCCTGCAGGCCTGTCTGCCCAGGAGCTGCTAGGATGAATGGCTGCTATGGAGAGAGAGGCACCAACACATCAGCCAGCACCTGCTAGACAGAGAGAGAAGAGCTCTTTGGTAAGCTGATTATATTATACTAGAGGCTCCGTGCATGAAAATTCATGCACTGGAGGGGGGATCCCTCAGCCCAGCCTGCTCCCTCTCATAGTCCAGGAGCCCTAAGGGGCGGGAGGTGACCCAGCTATCAGGGGAAGGTGACGCCCCCATCACACCTCTGCTGCTGCCACTGCTGGCAGTGCAAGCCTCGGCTGGCCTTAGTTACCTGAGCCACGGGCAGCCCTTGGTGGCTGGGCAGCCACCATCCGACGTTTGCCTGTGCCTCGGGCCTGCCCTGGGCAGCTGGGCAGCTGCCATCCAAGGCTTGCCTGCACCTCAGGCTGGCCCTGGTGGCTGGGAGGCTGAGGGAAGGTCCAGCTGCACCATGCGCCTGCCCCCTTCCCCCACCCCAGCAGGGCTGAAAGGACTGGGAGACTCTGGCAGGGCTGAGGGGACTGGGTGCCGCCATCCTGTGGCTATGGGTGCCAGCATCTTTGTGACAGCATGATAGTCATTTGCATGTTCCCTCTTTATTAGATAGGATCAGGCTTCGGAAGGACCAGGTGCATTTTCAAACTAACCAATCAATTTCCCAAACTTTTGTGGGCTGGTGTTGGGTCCTCCCCCTAACCAATCCATTTCCTCTATATTCCAGTGTTATGTGTCTCTTATCCAAACTGATCCTTTCCCAGGCTAGACAGGCCTCTAAAATATCCATCTTAGTTCCTACTATGCATCCCTCATAGTGGATGAACCGCCCGCCCCCTGTGCCACCTTGGCTTCTACTGGGCATGTGCCCAGCAGAGGCTTTTCTCCTGCTGTTTTTATTCTTCCCCCAATAGTGGCCCATAGTGATCCTTCCTGCCTGCTTTACTTCCGGGATTAGGTCCCAAGGGCAGAGGTTGCAGAGGTCCCAGGGGGAGCCTATACTAGTAAATGCTGCAACTTCCTAGCGAAGCAGGCTTATTATCCGATTCAGCTCCCTAGTTTATTGTGCTTCTTCGTGTCTGATTCCCTTTGCTCCCTTTCTTTATTAATATCTAGCTATTTTGCCCTAAAATCTGACTAATGCCTTCTTTGTTTTTGCCTTCCAAATCTCATGCAAGTGAGAATACTAAGTTATTCTAACATGGACCATAAAGGAGATTGATTCTGGAAAATCAAGGTTCTAACATTATCCAATGGAAGGAAAAATCTCTAGATCTTGATTTTGTTTCCCTATCACAGGTCCTCTTAATTCAAAGTCTATTTGCCAAACATCAGTCCAAAGGAAGAAAAACAAGCAAAGGTTCAAGTATGAAAATGATTCACATATAACTATATTCTTTCCTAAACTTGCCATACATAAAATGTATTCCAACTATTTATTAGAATGGAAAACAGAAAAAGACTCCTATACCTATCATCCCAAAAATGAGCTTTGTCAGAGGGAAAGGTGGAATATATATAATGGACCACAGATATAAAGGACGACCACAGAAAAACCCAAATACCAAACTTTCATTTTTCAATGGCTCCATAAAACAGAACAAATGAAACATTATAAAAAGACTAGAAGCCCGTTGCACAAAGATTCATGCAATAGGCCTTCCTTTCCCTGGCTGCTGGCACCGGTTTTCCTCCGGCATCCGGGACCCAGGCCTTTGGTCCGGCCACAGTGGAGAAGCCAAGCCTCGAGGCTAGGCTTCTCCAAGGCTTGGCTTCTCCCCTCCAGCCACAGCGAGCTTGCTTCTCCCCTTCAGCCACAGCAAGGCTTGCTTCTCCCTCAGCACAGCGAGCTTGCTTCTCCCTCTGCCACAGCGAGCTTGCTTCTCCACTGCAGCTGCAACGGAGAAGCCAAGCCTCTTCAGTCTTCAGTCTTCAGTCTTCAGTCTTCACTCTGGCCGGAGCCTTCAGTCTTTGCTCGGCGCCTGCGTATGCAAATTAACCACCATCTTTGTTTGGTTAATTTGCATAGTCACTCTGATTGGCTGGTGGGCATAGCAGAATGACACCAATTTGCATGTTTCTCTTTTATTAGTGTAGATATTTAACCTAACTGCATGTAAAAGTACACTTTAATTCACCCATCTATCTAACAAGCTTCAAAATAGAGAGAAAATATTATTAAATGTTTTAAGAAAAAAACACTACTTACTAATTTATGTACTGTTGTTGAAAGCCTCTCATTCTTAGCTCATGTGAGTATTCATTCCTGAAAGTGATTAGTAGAATCCCATAGTCCAGTGGTCAGCAAACTGCAGCTCGCAAGCCACATGCGGCTCTTTGGCCCCTTGAGTGTGACTCTTCCTAAGCCTTAGGAGTACCCTAATTAAGTTAATAACAATATACCTACCTATATAGTTTAAGTTTAAAAAATTTGGTTCTCAAAAGAAATTTCAATCGTTGTACTGTTGATATTTGGCTCTGTTGACTAATGAGTTTGCCGATCACTGCCATAGTCCAATGATAAAAGGGATTCAATAATTACAATATATTCACAACATTAATGAGAACCCTTTCATGTTGATAACCTTCTGACACATTATACATGGATTAATTTCTACCAAGCTTTCTCACATTACTTACATTTTAGTTCTTTTTTGGAGGGAATATTCACAGTCAGTCCTTTTATGCTTTTGAAAGGAACTGGGATAACTGAAGCCTTTCCCAACTTCTGCACATTAATATGGTTTTCTCAGTGAGCATTTTCACATTTTGAAAGGCTATGTGATAAATGAACATTTACACTTGTACAGTTTTCTCCAATATGAGTTCTTTCATGTTTTGGATGATACGGGAGACAAGTAAATGTTTTACTACATTTTTTTACATACATATGGTTTCTCTCCAGTGTGATTTCTTTTTTTTTTTTTTTTAAATATATTTTATTGATTTCTTACAGAGAGGAAGGGAGAGAGATAGACAGTTAGAAACATCGATGAGAAAGAAACATCGATCAGCTGCCTCCTGCACATCTCCTACTGGGGATGTGCCCGCAACTCCAATATGAGTTCTTTCATGTTTTGGATGATAAGGGAGACAAGTAAATGTTTTACTACATTTTTTTACATACATATGGGTTTTGGCAAGTGTGATTTCTTTTGTGTGTTTGAAAACTTTGATAATATCTGAAGGCTTTCCCACATTCCTTACATTCATAGGGTTTGAGTTTTTTCATACATTTGTAAGGAACTGTGATGTCCATAGGCTTTACCACATTCCTGACATTCAAAGGGTTTTTTTTCAGTGTGATTTCTTTTATGTTTCTGAAGATCACTGGATACTAAATGCTTTACTACATCATTTACACTTATAGGGTTTTTTTCCAGTGTGGTGTATTTCATGTTTTCAGATAATGGAGACAACTAAATGCTTTACGACATTTTTACATACATATGTTTGGAAATTTTGATAATATTTGTAGGATTTTCCATATTCCTTACATTTGTAAGGTTCCCTTCCAGTATGAATTCTTTCATGTATTCATAAGGAACTGAGATAACTATATGCTTTCCCACATTCCTTACATTCATAGGATTCCTATCTAATATGTGTTCTTTTGTGATATTGAAGAGAATGGGGATAACCAAGTGTTTTTGCTACATATTTTACATTCACAGGGTTTTTCTTCAGTGTGATTTCTTTCATGCATTTGGACACCTTAATGAGAACTGAAAGTTTTGCCACATTCCTTACATTCATTGGGTTTCTCTCCAGTATGAGTTCTTTGATATGTTTATAAGGAACTGGGATCTCTGTAGGCTTTACTACATTCCATACATTCAAAGGTTTCTCTCCAGTGTGATTTCTTTCATATTTTTAAAGATAATGGAGACAACTAAATGTTTCACCACATTGATTACATACATATGGTTTTACTTCTCTGTGATTTCTTTATGTGTTTGAAAACTAAGGTAACATGTGAAGGCTTTTCCACATTCCTTACATTCATAGGGTTTCTCCCCAGTATGAATTATTCAATACATTGAAGAGAATTAAGGCAACTGAATGCTTTACCACATTGTTGACATTTATATGGTTTTTTTCCTCCAGTGCGGAATCTTTCACGTATTTGAAGTAAAGTTGAAGAACTAAAGACATGACAAGATTACAGCATGACAGATGCTGCAGGAGACCCACTTGGGACTGAGAAGGGCAGGCGACGCTACATCCTAAGCACTTCTGCAGCCAGAATGGATGTACATGCCATTGTGGCACCTCAAGCTACAGATTTAAAGCAAGCATGCCAATAAAATTCACAGAAGAATGTTTTTGGTTATGGATAAACTGATTCTAAAATTCATATGGAAAAGCAAAGGAGCTAGAATACCCAAAAGAATTTTGAAAAAGAAGAATAAAGTACAAGGAATCACACTATTTGATTTTAAAACTCTAATAGTCAAGGTAGTATGATATCAGCAAAGGAAAGTCACATGACCAATGGGACAGAATAGCGAATACAGAAATAGAACCACACAAATATGGTCAATTGATTTTTTTATAAATTTGGATAGCCATTAGAATAAAGAAGAGATAGACTTCAAAAAATGGTGTTGGCCAACACCATTTAAGAAAAGAACTTTGGCCTAAATCCCACATTTAGTACAAAAGTTAATTCAAAATGGATCATAGATGTAAATGTAAAATATGGAACTATGTAACTTTTAGAAGAAGACATAAAAGAAATAAATTCTTCATGACTTGAGATTAGGCAAAGAGTTCTCAGCAATAACACTATAGGTATAAATCCATTAAAAAATGATAGCCAGCCAGTGTTGCTCAGTGGTTGAGTGTCAACTCATGCACCATGAGGTCACCAGTTTGATTCCTGGTCAGGGCACATATCTGGGCAGCTTATCAATGTTTCTATCTTTCTCTCCATCTCCCTTTCTCTCTCTAAAAAAATTAATTAAAACATTTTTTTAAAAAAATTGATAAATTAGACTTTATTAAAATTGTTAATTGTTCTATGAAAGACAATGTTAAAATAATGAAAATATAACAACATACTTGGAGAAAATATGTTTTAAATCATCTGGAAAAGAACTTAAATATATATTCTTGAAAAGAATATATAAAGATCTGTCATAACTCAAAAATAAAATAACCCAATTAAGAAATGGGCAAAGGACTTGAACACTTTACCAAAATGTATATATGTAAGTCAAAGAAGCATGCTAAACAACATCAGTCATTGGGGAAATGCAAATTAAAACCACAATGAGATACCAGTATCTATCTGTAAGAAGGGCTAAAATTTAAAAAGCACTGACAACACCATGAGCAGTAGATGTGAAACAATGGGTACTGTCATAAATTGCTGATGGTAATGCAATATGATTCAGCCACTCTAGAAGACAGTTGGTCAATTTCTTACAATGTTAAATGTACATATTATATGGCCATTAATCCTACTCCCAGTATATACCCTAGAGGGCTATAAACTATGTTCACAAAAAAAATGCTGTATCAAATATTTATTCATAACCACCAGAAATTGGAAAAAATGCAGATATCCTTCAACAGTTGAATGAATAAACAAATTTGGATACATACCTAAAATAAAATACTACTCAGCAATAAAAAGAAACAAAGTATTAATACACATAATAATTTCAAAAAGCATTGTTTCAAAAGCATTGTGCTAGCCGAAACCGGTTTGGCTCAGTGGATAGAGCGTCAGCCTGCGGACTGAAAGGTCCCGGGTTCGATTCCGGTCAAGGGCATGTACCTGGGTTGCGGGCACATCCCCAGTAGGAGATGTGCAGGAGGCGGCTGATCGATGTTTCTCTCTCATCGATGTTTCTAACTCTCTCTCTCTCTCCCTTCCTCTCTGTAAAAAATCAATAAAATATATTAAAAAAAAAAAAAAACAAAACAAAAGCATTGTGCTAAGCGAAAGTAGCCAGACTCAAAGGTTACAGCCTGTGTGATTACATTTATGACACTATCAAAAAGATAAAATGCTAGTAACAGACACTAAATCAGTGATGCCAGGGGCTAGGAGTAAGGAGGAAGGTAAGACTGTAAAGGGATAGCACAATGGAGTGTTCTGGGGTGATGGAACTATTCCAGATCCTGACTGTAGGGGTGGTGCTATGAATCTACACATGTGTTAAAATTTATAGTACTGCACACCAAAAAGAAAGAAAGAAAGAAAGAAAGAAAGAAAGAAAGAAAGAAAGAAAGAAAGAAAGAAAGAAAGAAAGAAAGAAAGAAAGGAGGAAGGAAGGAAGGAAGGAAGGAAGGAAGGAAGGAAGGAAGGAAGGAAGGAAGGAAGGAAGGAAGGAAGGAAGGAAGGAAGGAAGGAAAAAAAGAAAGAAAGAAGAAAGAAAGAAAGAAAGAAAGAAAGAAAGAAAGAAAGAAAGAAAGAAAGAAAGAAAGAAAGAAAGAAAGAAAGGAAGGAAGGAAGGAAGGAAGGAAGGAAGGAAGGAAGGAAGGAAGGAAGGAAGGAAGGAAGGAAGGAAGGAAGATGTCAATTGTATGTTCATTCAAATAATAAAATTTAAAAAGTAGTGGAATGTATTAGGCACATTGCTGCCTATATAGGGGAGTGCAGGGTGAAGATGAGTATAATTCAACCAAGTAGAAAGGAGTTCTTTTAAGGAGTGGGTAGAATGGGTGTTCAATACACAACCAGCAGTGACCATGATAAGCATAAACTAAAGGACAAATGAATGTAACAAAGTGGCTTAGATCTGTTAGAAATTCAGCGATGGATAATTCTAGATTAAACTGAGATGTGTGAAAAATAAACTTCGCTTACTTTTTTGTTATTTGGAGCAAATATAAGAAAGCAACAAGCCCTCTGTTAAGGACAGATGGTGTAAGATTAGATGACAGACAGCATTGTCTACCTAATTGCTTTTATGCCTCTATTTTATCTGTCAAGGAGATGACCTGATATAAATTAAAATGGTGAGTTCTGAAAACAGAATGTACTATATAACTCCACTAGAGTTAAATATATGTGGATATAGAAATAGATATATGGATATATAGACACACACATATGTGCATAAAAATAATATGAGAAGGGCATACACTTGAAATGTTAACAATTGTTATTTCTAGATGTAGGAGTCTCATTTTCTTTTTGCTGTGCATTGTATTTCCTGAATATTCTGCAAGGCACACTTACCATTTCTAAAATAAAACAGAACAAATAAGTGATTTTAAAATGAAAAATAGGGTAAAAAAACTTTAGAAAAACAGAAGCTCCAGGTGAGTAGTTTCTCAAAGAACATATAGATTTTATAAGAGTTACAATTTAATACACCCCAAAGCACTGAAAGAACTTTTGGAGAACAGAAGATATGCAAAAGTTCCAATCTTTAAAAAAAAAAAGTCAGCTTCTGAAAACAGCAGCCATATTGTACACCTAATTATTGAAAGAACAGACTTGGAGAATTTAGAGAAATGCCAGTAGGATGCCAGCTTAGGCTCACTAGAACTGTCATAACAAGAAGTGATGGCTGCTATGTCCTCAGACTTGCTCTGTTCAACACTTTTTTTTTCTCTTCCTGGTGATAGACTCTTGATGTTATTTTGGGGAACTATTTTGGATATTTAATAGACTCCTAAAGCTTACCCTGGCCAATAGTTAACACGTCTTTTCTCCTAAAACCTGGTCCCTCCAGTATCTTCCCCATCTCAGGAAGTAGCAAATGCAACCTTCCAGGGGTCATTCCTGACATTGTCGTCTTCCTCATATTCCACCTTCAAACCCATCGGCAAAAGCTGTTCTTTTTAACTTTAAAATACATCAAAGATCTGACCACTTTCTGCTACTTCCACCCACACCCACTACCACTCACCATCTTTTCTCACCTGGATTATTACAATGGCCTGTAAGTGAAATTCCTACTTGTATTTTTGGCCACTAACACTCTACTATTTTTTAAAAAACACTAGTTAGGCCATGTCACTCCTATGACTCTATTTCACTCAGAATAAAAACCAAGGTTCTTACCATGGCCTTCAAGGCCCCTAATGAAATGCTTTGCTGTCTTCTCTTCTTCCTTCTCTCTCTCTCTCTCTCTCTCTCTCTCTCTCTCTCTCTCTCTCTCTCTCTCTCTCTCTCTCCACTTGGCTGTAGCCACGACCTTGAACCAGACATATCCAGTTCTTCCTCAGGGCCTTTGCTCTTACTCTTTCCTCTCTCTGGAATGTTCTGCTTCTAGATAAATGCCCACAGAGCTGGGGTGGCCATATATCCTGGTTTGCCCAAGAGGGTCCCCATTTGTGCCTGCTATCCCAAAATAGGAACAATCATAAAAGTATCCCCATTTGGCTGATAAATCAGATGGTCGCCCTACTTGTGGGTCTCTGCATCATCTCTCAGGCTGCTCAGTCTCAACTTCTCCCTGAGGACTCTGACACCTGATTTAAAAGTATAGCCCCACTTACCTTCTTTCTTTGTTTTGTATTGTGGGCGTTTTTCTCTGTGGCTCTTTTCACCTGATACACTCTATTACTTTCTTACTATGTTTATGGTCTGTATTCTGCCGCTACGTATGCAAGCTCCATGAAAACAGACATCTTGCATGTTTTATTTTCAATATCATAGCCCCAGCACCTAGAACAGTGTCTAGTCCAAAGCAGTTCTCAATAAATATTTATGGATAAGTGAATGTACAAATGAATGCCTGGAAACTTGTTTTCTCACTAGATATCAAAATAAAATAAAAAACGTATCTTTGGGGGCCTTGAGGAAAAAATAAATATTCTATGAAACATTCCTTGAAGCCACATAATCCAATATGCCTTTTTATCTAATTAAAATGTATTATCCTAGTCTTAAAGGCTGTTAGAGTTTTAATTTAAATATTTTGTTCAAATAAACATACATAATTATATAATATGACAGGATTTCTTTATTCATTTGGTTGAAAATGATAAAAACTTAACCTGAACTTCCAGAAATAAGGAAAAATAGGAGGGAATGTTTATTGGAAAGATGCTGTGGAGTCTCACAGAAATGCAGGATCAAACCTCAGCAGAGTAGCTTCTGGGATTGTTAGAGCCTCAACACAGTATTTTAATCACAAACAAGATTCTTTCTTCTCTGCTCTGCTCCTGCTGTATTTTGACCTTATTCTCTCATATTGCAAACTGACTGTAGAAGTGCTTTTTCTTCTAGCTCCCAGCTGTAATTTAAAAAAAAAAAAAGTTCTTCGACCCCAGCTTGAATCACATCCACTATGGAAGTAGAGGAGGAAGTACTGCGATGGCTCTCCCACCACCCAGAATCATCGCTGTGATCAGAACTGCTGGTTCCTGCCACTGAAGACAACTCTTCCCATATCAAAATTCACTATGATACATTTTTGTGTTTTTAAAATGCTGCACAATGCTATAGCCTATTCCAAAAATTAATAAACTGCAATATGTTGTTTGTTCTAAATGTGCAAGATTTTCTTCTATACATTAAGACTCTGATTCAGCACTTTTATAAGCTCTTTGCAATTTTACTACCCAGTAGTCGATTTACTTTGCTTTAATAAGACACATTACTGAAATACTATACATCCCATAGTCATAAATACTCTCTCTTTTTTCACTATGTTAAATAGTGATATATATTTTCAATTTACCTATGGTGAGTGTTAGAATATGGCAGCTATATTTGTATTTCATGATGTAAAGTGAATGATAATATTGCACATGCTGATTTATTTCCTTCTTTTCTATCCACAATGATCTCACTGTGCTATTTCAACTTAAAAATATGAATATTGAGGTACCGGCTGTTTTAATGCTAGAGAATACTTCTTTCCCATGAACCAACAGTGTTACTTATAAGAGGAGAGAGACAGAAAAATAAAGAAAAGATTTCTCAAGGCCACCTAAACCAAATAAACCAACAACAACCGCCAATACTAGTTACGTTTTGACAACATTGCAAAATTTCTTTTTTAGGGTACAAGATACAGAAATTCCCAGGAAAATAACAAAATCAATTAAAGTGTGAATCCTTATAACTAGCGTTGTCATTATGATTATCATGTTTTAGACACAAAAATCCCTCATCCACATTCCCCATTAAATTTGCTGTATAACTTGTGCAAAGCAAATACTATAAATTGAACTACAATGTTGTGGGTGATATGTAGCTGACAATTTTTTTCATCCTGTTTTTTTAATGGGTTTTTCACTTCAGAGGAATCTAACAGATTTTATCTCCCTTTAAAAAAGCATGCATGCCGGGACTGAAGCAGTGACTTATGCTATGACGTAATATGTTTTTGACACAAAAAGTACTTGTCAAAAATCAAGATTCAAAAACAACCATTCTAAGTGTTTTAAGGGGAGCGAGGAAAACCTGGCTTTCATGTCAATAATACAGCTGACATAAATAATGATGGAAAACTGACAGCTACCAGATGTGATTTACCAGTAGATGCTTCAAATCCCTAAAAATGAAAAGGTAAGAAACATCAATTTTGTATTTTATAGTAATTTTTCTGTAATGTAATTGAACTTCTCATTGTAACAAGTGTCATTATAATTGTATTACTAATTGGTGAGTCATATCATGAATAACCTGTTTAGCTGAATTCTTGTTTTCATAGTATAGCTGCAGCTCTGCCTCAAAATTGAGTTTGAGTTGGCACTTTGGAAGACTAGATTTAATCTTTCATCTTCCACCTGTCTCTTATGAGTAATTTTATTGTAAAAATACACAAAAGGAAAAATTACAAGGTTAGGTGATGACATGCAGTTTTAACTGGTCGTGGTCCTCAAAAACAGTGACGATGAACTGGGAAGATGTGGCTTTTATGGAGCCTAGAGGAAAGACAGCGCGCTTTCATAAAACTGCAGAGAAATGTTTGTTCTAAAAAACGACTCCAGGGAAATCATGCCATTGCAACATATTTTCCTCAAAAGACTCATCCTCTGCTCTGGGACTTCAAAACTTCCCATTTGTACATATTGACTGCTTCATTCTGGTGTAATCTATGTGCTCTCTCACTCCGGTTCATTTTTACAGGACAAGCTGTAGGTAGGAATCAGTAAAGAGGGCTTTCTCTCTTTCTCTTGACCACCTGCCCACCCAGGCACACAAAATGCCAACATTTTATTGGATCCACTATCATAAAGCTATGATTGTATGCTAAGACTTTTACCTTCATTTTAGAAATAGACTAGCTATATCCAAGCCTTCCTGGTTTGGGCCAGCTATAATGTACTAACATGAAGCACAAATACCCCGCTTTGTTGTACACTCACTTGAATGCCTTTGCCTTTTCAAAAGAACTTTGCCATCCATAACATAGGCTGGCTAGGTGCTCTCACCAAATCCATCTATCCTCCTTTCTGAGTTTGCTACTCTATCTCATTTCCTAGCCTTTCTTGAAGCTAGCAGCGACCATGTGACTGAGTTCTAGCCAATAGAATGAATGTGACTTCCAGATTGCGTGCATAGCAAGCTTGCATGCCCAATTGACCATTTTTCTTCTGCATCTGTCAGCTGAATGGAGAGGTCCCTGAGAACACAGAGGAAGGTAGAGCCAGGATACTAGGTTGGGACCGAGTTGAGTCCATGAATGAGCCTGTGGAATACTGCTCAAATGCCATGCATGTGGGAAACTATCATTGTGTTAAACAATTGAGACTTGGGGGAAATTTGGGAACTTATCTAATTTAATAGCTAGAATAACCTTAACTCATACACAGCCCACTCCTGAGAGGTAACCAGGGTAGAGAGTGATCTTTTGGCTTGCTGTTCAGGAAGCATTCACTACCCTCTTGATCCCATGTGGGAAGAATCTACTTCCTGCATTACCTGTTTTGACCAATGACATGTTAGCAGATGTGAGGTGAGTAGAGGCCTTCAATATGCTGTGTAGTTGCCTTGTCTGTGGTGCTCTGCTGAACTGCCTGAGAAGAGCATGCCCTGGGGAGCTGCTGCTCTTCAGACTGAGCCCCTCAAACAGCACGTGCAGTGGACCTGAACCCAACCCACCAGCTTGGAGTGAAGGCCACCTGACCCACAGTTGGAGGAGAGCCATCCAGCGCACCCTTCTTAGGTCAGCCCAACTATGGTCAACTGGAAGACCAGTAAGCAAGAGAAGTATATGCTGGTTGTAAGCCACTAGTTTGGGGGTGGTTTATTAAAGCAATGTCTGATGAGACAGACAAGACAGCCTTGGTGCAGTGCGGTTAATAGTGCACATTATAAAGCCAAACTCTTTATGTCAGAACCGTATCATTCATTAGCTATATTTCCTTGTGCAAGTGGTTTAAGCCATGACTCCGTTTTCTCATGTATAAAACGAGATAATAGTACCTATCTCATATAGTTAATATTTATAAAGTGCTTGGAACAGTGACTGGCACATAGTAGCCACTGTGATTGTGCATAGGAGATACATAAAATAGACCTCGTATACCCATAATGTGTCAGCAAACTACCCTTATCAAGAATGTGACAGTTTCAGTATCGTCTGCTGCTTCCAGAAGATCTTGAATTCTCCAGAGACATTCTTCCCTGTGACCAGGAGCCCGGGTTACATAAGTTGAAAGTTCCATCTGCTGAGGCTTCTTTCTGATGAGTCAGACGACCTGGATTGGAATTCTTGTTCCACCATCTAAGGCCTTGGGCACTCTGCCATGCACTGGGTCTCCATTCCCTCATCAGTACAATGGGGATATAACAGTATTTAGCTCTGCAGAGTTATCAGCATTATAGTAGTTGCTCTATAAAAAACATTTCAATAAATACTGCATTATAAATATTTAATACATGTTAGTTATTCTTAATTTGGGCAAACAATTTGAGGAATTACCAGGTCACTCTTAGCTCTAACAGAATACTCCTAAAAGATCCTTTGCCATTTATTTCATTTGTACAATTTCCATATTGAAAAAAACTCCAATTATTTGATTTTAATGTATATAATTTATACTTCCACAGCTGTCACTATTTCTCCGGTTTAAATTCCGGTGATAAGGATATCTTAATGACTTTTTGTGTTTTATAAAATCAAGCTTTACATGACAATGATAAAGTTAAATGTGTATGTTTAAAAAAAGAGTGGATTGTAACTTAAAAGTATTAGTTACCTAAATTCACCAGAAGGTAACCTTCTCTGACCCATTTAAGGCAAAGTAGACTTTTTAAAAGAGCAGCTAAAACCAACAGAAATGAAGCTGGAGCATTTCTCTCCTCCACTACCACAAATCTCTTTAGCTTTTATTTTCATTTTGTTCTGCTTTATCAGTAAAATGCAAATCATGAAAATCATAAAAATGATTCCTATTATTATGTCTGTGTTAGCTTCTCTTTATTTTTATGTAAATAATGTTTCTACCTTCTATTTACTCACAGTATTTCTGGTATTAGTAAAAAAGAACCCTCAGATCACATTCAATTCAATAGCAATTTAATTTAAAAGATAAGAGATGTGGATTGTGTGCAATACTAAGCCACAATGTGTGTAACTTTTACATGAAAATAACCTTAATTTTCCTGCTTGACTGAGAAAAGAAATGAAAAAAAAATGTTTGCTATAAATCAGGGAAATTTCATAACTTGCTGAAGGTGTAACAGCTGTTGATTTAAGGTTTGCATCTTTGATAACATGATGCTGCTGGGAAGATAACATCTTTCTGACAAAGCTGTGAACATAAAAATTACAAGGCTTACTCAACATTTAAATATTTTCTCTGTATCACTTACTGAAAAAAAGTTATTTTATTCGCATATACTAAAATATGTTTGAAGTATATTGTATCTCATCAGAAAGCCTTACAATAAAATTTAGTGTTCTTGTTCCATAGGTATATAGTAGACTTGTCACATCACAAATAAACATAAATTGCCTTCAGTTCAGAGAAATGATCTACTATTATTATGTACAAGTAGTTCCTACAATTGGCAATACAAACACAGACCTGAGCATACACTTGGAATGTTTTTCATTTCTTTTATTATCAGCTGGAAGTAGGTGATTGAAAAATTAGATGACAAAACAAAGCAAGTACTGCATTGACTGGGGAAAAATATCTGCAAAGTGGAATCTTAAAAATGTGTAAGAGAATAACTCCCAAAAGGAAACAATGGTGGTGTTTTAATTTACCTAAGGGCAGCTGCATTACTGCACATGTTCTTGCAATGTTGACTCACAGACTATGAAAATTTAGGGTGAGGTTTTGTGTTTCCTACATATCAGTGAAATGCACTGAAAACATCACCAAGGAACTGCTGAGAATGACACTAGTAATGGCCTTGTCTCCTTACTCCTCAATGAAAATCAATGTGCTTCCTTTCTTCTATGAATTGCACTTGCCATTGAAAGTCAGATTGCTTCTTTTTTTTCTTTATTGATTAAGGTATTACATATGTGTCCTTATGTAATTACATATGTGTCCATTGCCACCCACCCCCCCCCACTCATGCCCTCATTCCCCTGCTGTCTGTGTCCATTGGTTATGCTTATATGTATGCATACAAGTCCTTTGGTTGATCTCTCTCCCTTATCCCCACCCTCCCCTCCCTTCCCTCTGAGGTTTGACAGTCTGATCGATGCTTCTCTGTCTCTGGATCTGTTTTTGTTCATCAGTTTATGTTGTTCATTATATTCCATAAATGAGGGAGATCATGTGATATTTATCTTTCTATGACGGGCTTATTTCACTTAGCATAATGCTCTCCAGTTCCATCCATAATGTTGCAAATGGTAAGAACTCCTTCTTTTTTACAGCAGCATAGTATTCCATTGTGTAGATGTACCACTGTTTTTTAATCCACTCATCTACTAATGGGTACTTAGGCTGTTTCCAGATCTTAGCTATGGTAAATTGTGCTGCTATGAACATGGGGGTGCATATATCCTTTCTAATTGGTGTTTCTAGTTTCTTGGGATATATTCCTAGAAGTGGGGTCACTGGGTCAAATGGGAGTTCCATTTTTTGTTTTTTGAGGAAACTCCATACTGTTCACAGTGGCTGCAGCAGTCTGCATTCCCACCAGCAGTGCATGAGTGTTCCTTTTTCTCCACATCCTCGCCAGCACTTGTCGTTTGTTGATTTGTTGATGATAGCCATTCTGACAGGTGTGAGATGGTACCACATTGTCGTTTTGATTTGCATCTCTCCAATGATTAGTGACTTTGGGCATGTTTTCATATGTCTCTTGGCCTTCCTTATGTCTTCTTTTGAAAAGTATCTATTTAGGTCCATTGCCCATTTTTTGATTGAGTTGTTTATCTTCCTTTTGTTAAGTTGTATGAGTTCCCTGTAAATGTTGGAGATTAAACCCTTATCAATGATAATATTAGCAAATATGTTCTCCCATGCAGTGGGCTTTCTTGTTGGTTTGTTGATGCTTTTTATTGTTTTTCTTGAAATGTTTCTGTCTTTTACCTAAGACTATCTCGCAGTGTCGTTGTAACCCATAGTTACCTTAACCCTCTAGTCATCTGAGGTCACTTTTTTCTAATATTCAGGTAAAATGATTGAATTGCCCATACCACATGCTTGGGGAAATCCAAATCCATCTTTGTCCTCTTGAGAAATGGGATGGAGTTGCCTACAGTTCTTTTCTATACATCTCATTCTTCAATTTTGCTATGAATTCTTGCTCTTGCTCCCACCAGTGATTTTTTCTCCTCATATACCACCTACTCTCTACACCATTTCATCCCAAATGAACTCTTCTGGTTTATTGTCCAAAGCACCATAATCCAAGGCTGTATGTACAACAGAGTGTTATTGGAGGTTTGAAGAGAACATAAGAGAGCTCTAAGTTGAATGTTGAACATCATTGCTCATCCACTTACTCATTCATTCAACAAATATTTATCAAGTACCCAGCATGTGCAGGAACTGTTCAAGATTATGGAGATGCAACAGTAAGTAAAACATTACTTACTGTACAACCACAACTACCCCCACTTTTATAGGGCTTGCATTCTAGTTATGGGAGAGAGATAATAAAACAAACAAGCAAAATGTATTTTAGAGAGTGGTGTTATCAAGAAAAGTAAAGCAGGTAAAGTAAAGGGACTATTGGGAGGGGTGCAATTTTAAGTAAGGTGGTGGAAGAATGATTTAATGTAACAGTGCTATTTAGATAAAGATCTGAAGGAAACATGGAAGGAAGCC
Source organism: Myotis lucifugus (assembly GCF_000147115.1). Classification (NCBI taxonomy): domain Eukaryota; kingdom Metazoa; phylum Chordata; class Mammalia; order Chiroptera; family Vespertilionidae; genus Myotis; species Myotis lucifugus. The sequence goes on from NW_005871204.1 coordinate 363,033, forward strand.
ATGGAGATAAGTTTGTAAAGAGTGCCCAGGAAGAGGGAATAGCAAATGCAGAGGTTCTGAGGTGGGAGCTTCCCTAGAACCTTACAGGTAGAGCAGAGGATACTGGAACAAAGTTCTTAAATTTCTCACTACTTAGACTCTTCTCTGCATTCCAGAGTCTTGAATTAACTCAATTTCTTTATTTTCTGTATTCTTGAAGCTCTCACATCTGGGGCCGCACTACTGTCCCAGAGTGCACCTTTAATATGCAAATCACCAATCCAGAGCTCAAACTCAGACCAGGAAGCAATATTCCTCTGCCCTGAGTACCCTGGGCCAGGTACTAAACTAAGGACGGCCCCTATAGCGCAGAGCCTGCCCAAACTGCTCCAACTATTCCATCCAAGGCCTGCTCAGCTGCTTATCCTGCCTCACCCATATACTCCATGGAAAATCACAGTAAAGGCTCTTACCCATGCTTTCCCCTTGCTTCTGTTGCCTACTCACTGGCCCCATTGCTTGCTCGTGTGGCACTACATGGCATGGCAGCCCCTCTCTCTTGGGAGCTGTAACAAACTATTTTTTCAATGGCAATCAACTCCTATCTGTTGGCCCCACCATATCTGAGTAAAACCAAAATTCCAGTTACATTTCAAAAAAAATCATGGACAACTCACAAATTCTTTTTATTCCTCAGTAAATAGCAGTAGTTTTGTTTCTAGTAATGGCTCCCATTCAGACTAGGTATTGAGGTCTACCTTGGCACAACGAACAGACACATCAATTAGCTTTCCTACACAAAATAAAAGTCCTTCCTATAGCACAAAAATTCTACTCCACATCTGATTATACAATCATAACCCCCTGTCCACCATTTCATAGCCTCATTCCAATTGCCCACCCCATTTAACACTTTAATATAAGTGGTACCTCCTGAGTCACATGTAACTCACTACCTTCATTGTGAACAGCGTGTTCACTAAGGAAGTGATCAAGTGTTCAGAAGATCTTGTGCCCTAAAAAAACTAGTAGTTGGTTTGTTTGTTTTTTGTGGGTTTTTTTTAGGGGTAACCAACTAAAGATCATAAAAATTGGTTTACCTGGAAACCCTGTGTTCTGCATTGTCTGGACTCTAAGCAAACCACTTGTCTGGTTTGAAAAGACAAAGGCATCCAAGTCAAGAATGACCTCATGGGCCACTCTTATCTTTGGTTGAAAACTGAATGAGTTGGATTTCCCAAACTGTTGTACAACAGAACTGTCATTAAACTTGATGTTTCTCCAAAAGGAGGGCTTCCTTGGACAAGTAAATTTTGTAAATACTGCATAATGTATCCCACCTCTGTGAACTTGGAGATTGACTATGCACATTAGAGACTGATAACTGTGTGATTTGAATGATAGATAAATAGATAGATAGAAAGATAGATGATGATAGATGATAGATAGATAGATGATAGATAGATAGATGATAGATAGATAGATAGATAGATAGATAGATAGATAGATAGATAGATGAATGATAGGCCAGTAAAAACCTGATCTCAAATTAGGGACCATCTCAATGACTAGTCAAACATGAAATGTTTGTTGGTGTTTTGATATTTCCCTCTTTAATTTTCATGCTTGTTCTTGGTTGTCAAAAAGACATATTTATGTACATTTAATTTTTTTCTCAAAAGACAGTTAAAACTCTAAATCAGCTAAAATTCTGCCTAGTATGTGAATTAATTCTATAGAAGCAACAGAGTTCTGACTTCCAAGTGTTGATAAATGCCCAAATCCCAAAAATGACAATATCATTTCTGTTACCCATTTTCTTTGCACAATTTATGTTAATTCTTGGTCCTAAAATAATCCCAGTGTGTTGTTTTTCAATTACATTTGTGTAGAGTGATGAAAACAGAATCGTGATTCATAGTAACAGTATGTTTGCCTTAAAAAGAGTTTTGTGCTCCTGGAGGGAAAAGACTACATATCTGTTTAACACATTACCATATTTTCTGGTTTAGAAGCTTTAGCAGTTTATAAAGCAGAGGGAACTTTTATAAGCATATGTTGGGGATTGCAGGGAATTGTACGGCAAGGAGAGTAGAGGGAAAACGCATCTCCCTATCCTGACAAGTTCAATAAGTCTTTCTGCTAGGATGGCCTGAAAGCTTTTACAATCAGCCACTCTGAGGAAAGCGGAGGGCTCTGAGCGGGGAGCTCTGGAACCTGTTAGAATATCACTATACTACAGCACCAGGGGATTTCACAGTTAGTGGCAGCTACTGAAAATTGTGGCCAGTTATCCTGAATGAGATGCATTTTGGGGGTATTGTTAACCAACTTACTTCTATATACAGCTTTTATTTGATAGTGTGAACTTTCATGTTCTGAATTGGATCTGATGTGATTGATATATTGCAAAACAGATTATCAGTTATATCAGGATCATGTCTAGGTGCCAAGACACTCATGTAAGAAAAAAATTGAAGCAACTGTTAGAACGGCTGCTTTCTTTATAACAGTAGGGATAATGAGGATGATAAGAATGTATGGGAGCACTGTGCTAAAGATAGGGTTAATGGTAATCCTATATAATAAAGAGCTAATATGCAAATAGTCATCACGCCCTCACGCTGTCATGCCATAAGGCTCAAACAGTCAACACTGGGGAGAGGGGAATGGGGACCAGCCAGGCACAAATGAGCTCGTGAGAGAGGAATGGGGACCAGCCAGGCTGTGGCCCAGGAGAGGGACAAGCCGCACGCCTTGCGATCCAGGGCGCCAGTGGCTGGGGCTGCAGCCCGGGAGGGGGACAAGCCGCCTGCCCCTCGGTCCCCTGAAGCTGCAGCTGGCCCAGGCAAAGCAGGCCCGGGTCCTGGGTGCCTGTGGCCAGCCAGAGGAAGGGAAGCCCGGGTCCCAGGTGCCTGCGACCAGCCAGAGGAGGGAATCCTGGGTCCTGGATACAGGGCAAGGCAGAGGCGGTTAGGGGTGATCAAGCAGGCAGGCAGGCAGAGGTGGTTAGGGGTGATCAAGAAGGTAGGCAAAGGGGTTAGGGGCGATCAGGCAGGCAGCCAGGCGAGCAGTTGGGAGCCAGCAGTCCCAGATTGCGAGAGGCAGTCGGAC
>NW_005871204.1:367522-387253 GCF_000147115.1 Myotis lucifugus
GGTACCATCTCATATTTTAGCTAATTATTCCTTTATAGAATCATAGGAAAAATCTGTAGTTTCTGAATCACACACCAATTCAATCAGAGGTTATGCCTGTCTCCCCCCGCGCTCCCCCCCCCCCGCCCATGTTAGAGCCCTTTGAATGTTTTATACCAACTCCATGACATAGTCAATTATGCCAGCCTCAGCATATTTATATGATGACTCTATTTCTCACTTGGGTACATTTTTTTACAATGATAAGTCAAACAATTACTAGTTGGCCTCTGGAAATTCACAAATCAGCAATGAGGTTTACAATCCATTTTACATGATAAGTTACAGATTGTAACTTGAATTTATACTAATTAGAAGTAATTTTATTGCCCTGGCCAGTTTGGCTCAGTGGATAGAGCGTCAGTCTGTGGACTGGAGGGTCCCAGGTTCGATTCCAGCCAAGGGCATGTGCCTTGGTTGCGGGCACATCCCCAGTGGGGGTGTGCAGGAGGCAGCTGATCGATGTTTCTCTCTCATCAATGTTTCTAACTCTCTATCCGTCTCCCTTCCTCTCTGTAAAAAATCAATGGAATATATTTTTTTAAAAGAAGTAATTTTATTAACATAACATTATTAATATAACTGTCGGTTTAAATATACTATAGTTAAAGTCAATTGACCCTATTTTAGAGTTTCCACAAAATAAAAAGACTTTCTCACGCTGTTGTATGTATGTATAGGAGTTTAAAGGGAATAAGGATGTGGCCAGCAAGGTATAACACTAATTCCTTTAGAAACTCTGAGGAGTGAACAGGGCAGGTGTGCATGCTAATATAATCGGTTGCCCCTCACACTCAAAGTGCCCAGGAAATGTCACCTGTCCTTATGATAGCAAAGCAAATCTAACTCTAGACCCCATTTGCCATGGTCAGCAATGTCAGTCTTTTTAAATGGCTCCCTTTCCTCTCTAAGGAGGAAGAGCCCAAGTTTACACAATCCTGAGGAATCAAAGGAGGAGAGATCTTGGTCACAGTTGAGGTGCTCACCATGCCCATCCATATACAAAAAGGTGGATTGCTCTGCAGGTAGCATCGTGCATCACCGCCCATCTTAACATGGCAACTCTTAGTGCACCTCCCTGAAACCCATCCAGATATCATTTGGAAGTTATGACACCTCCTAGACTCTATTTCTAGCGAGACCCTGGTCTCCACCCACCAAAGGAGCTCTCTTGTCCCCTGAAAAGTCAACTCTTAATTTCTCTAGCCCCTGAACAAACAAACAAAAGAAAAAATCAGCCTTTCTTTCTCTGAAAAGAAAAAATCAGCCTTTCTTTCTCTGGTCTGTGTGTGTGTGTGTGTGTGTGATATCATTAAGTACTGGACAATCAAACAGCCAAGCAACACACACAAAAAAACTATTCATTTTCTTGGACTTTTTAGGAATACAATAGCAGATCTCCCACCTCCCAAGGAGAAATGACATGCTTCTTATAAACTCAAGAAAAGAAATAATACAGTTGAGTCTTCATATATCACTACATTAAATGCTTAATAACTCACCTTTTACACAAGGAAACCAACACGACTATTTTTTTCTAAATCGGGATAAAAAGCTTTTGAATGAATTTCAGTGCCTGTGTTTAAAGCTCATTTATACGTCATTCCATTACCCATTCCTATATTCCAGATTTTTTTTATCTTTCCACAGCTTTTCCTTAACTCCCAAGATAGTTGAAGATAATGCTATGCAGAAAGCAGTGGCATCTGGCTTTTAATAAACAATAGATTATTATATGAAATAGTAATAAACATCATTTAAGCAATTCACTTGCTTAGAGGATATGATGCTTATGGGACTAGGTTGCACATTTGTTCCTTACCTGAGCCAATTAACTTCACAGAGAAAAATTTTTCTACAACCTACAGCCAGCAGAGTAATTCAGCATGATCGTTAGAAGATATGTCAGAGAGCATTTCCCGACAGTTGGTCAATTGCATCATTTTAGCATATGACAGGCAGCATATTATTATATTATTATTCACTGGGAAGAGGTGTATTTCTCTGCAGAAATTCTGCTAAATCAGGACTTACTGATGCTTCCAGTATAGGAAAGTTGACTTAAGTTCAGTTCAAATTATTAATGTTAAAGTAAACCTAAAATGACTTATACCTAGTATTAATAAATAGGATAGAATAAACATTAGAATCAAATGATGACATGCTGGGTGAGCTAGCAAGATTTTTAAAAGAGGAGGGAGGAAGATGATTAAAATGTGACCATTATATATAGTTGCATCAGTGGAGAGATAGGACTAATAATCACACCATTAAGATTGTTTATAACCCACTTTAATATTTTAAGGTGGCTTACAAGATACATACACAGCAAAATACTCATTAGTATGAAGCTGTATCCTATCCGTCAATTTTGTTGTTACTGAAGTATGGCTTATTGACTCTATCTTTGTCTGAGCAGCTCATGATGGCAATAGAGGGGAGCCATCAGGGTGATGAAAATCTACAGAGAAACCCACGCTTCCCCGAGGACACAGAACTTGCTACTACATCTAAAAAGGAATCTCTCCTCACAACCCTCCCTTGGGGAACCATCTGGCCCTGCTGCTCTGACACCAAATTTCAAGCAAAGATAATATTTTCTATTCACCAAAGTCCAGTTGGTGATATGTAGCGAATTAGTATGAAATATTAGATGATATTGAAAGATCAATCTGACCAACTGGCCACCTCATAGCCCCATGTCCAGATCCCTGGGTTCCTCATTCTCTGGTGCCTTTCCTGGGTAGACATCACCTGCAAAGGTCCCCGCTTTTTAATGTCTTCATCCTCACAGTTTCGGGTGCACCAAATGGGGCCTTTCTTATTTACAACCATGGTTATGAATATATATAGTTCTAGGGATTTGGTGCAAGGAATAGAGAATGGAGCATGCATTCAGACTGCAATCTTAAAACTGGAAGTCGAGTTATTTTGTCCCAATAGGGAAGAAATATTTATTTTAAAGAACATTACATGCATGAAGCTGTGATGAGTAAACAACTTTTGAAAAATACAAAGTTGTTTCTCTGAGTTGCTGCCTAAGCATTTGTAGTGTGATAATCCTATTCACACCCAGAGTCTGGACAATTAGATAAGGACTTGAGTTTAGGATGCTGGCCATAAGTTCATGTTTTACTTTTCCCAGGGTACCTTTTAAAATAATCACTTAAGCCCACAAAAAGCGAGTGACCTCTGCCCCAACCATAGCATGTGTAATAGGTGCTTGCTACCCCTCTGCCTATTTCCTGCTCCCTGCTGACATGGACAGAAGACTTCCTTTCCTCCTCCCCGCCTCAACTACGCCCCCTTGATTCTGGAATCTGTAATAATATCTTGAGACTCTACTTCCTTTTGGTGGTGTGTATTGAAATGAGCCTTCAATCTAAACAACCCCGTGGGCATCAGTTCCCCAAAGTGGAAGCTCAATGCTGAGGGAGCTACCTGCCACTCCGATGGGTAGCTTGTGCCTCCTCATTCAGCAGGTCAGAATATGCACATTCTTAATTCAGTACATATACCAACTCTGGCTCTTCAACACAGAAGTGGTACAAGCAAAAGAGGAAAGAAAATTGAAAATAAGATTAAAATCGAGAATGAAGTTAGTGCATACAAGGCATTCCATGCCATCCAGTCAACTTGCTTAGATGCATGACTCAAAGTGAGTAGTACTCAGGAGAAGCTGAAGTAGCGCAGCATTGAGTCAGAAATAAATGCATCCCATTAGTCTGCATGGAAGACCCTGTGGGATGTGAACAGCATCCTCAACACCACATTTGCAGATAATGCAGTGCTGAGTTTCTGGGTAAACCAACGACTGGATCATGCTAAAGCTTAATTCAGCGAAATTAGTTCTGACTGGTATGCACCAATGAGATGGTCTGGCTTTTTTTTTTTCTTTTTTTTTTTTAATTTTAAGACATGTTTTCCACACGGGAGGAACCACCCTCTAGGGAGCATTCTGGAAATTTGAGAAGTTTTCTTTTTTTTTCTTTCTTTTATTATTATTATTATTATTATTATTATTATTATTATTATTTGGTTGTTCTTACCATGTTTGTGGGGCACTGCAGGCATTTGGTGGGCAGGAGCCCCGGGTGCCAGACATCCTCCTTGCCTGGGAGAGTTGCACCCAGGGAGGCTTGTTTCACACCTCCATATTTTTAGCGTGCTTTGCCAGAACACTCAACTACTCAGTACATGCTTCTACATGTGGTGACATTTCAAGATGGGAAATATGTCTTCTCTTATTTTATTACTGACTCAACCCATGTCATAAGATAGAAATTATTTTTACATTATACTTATAAATAAGATATCTCATTAGCTAATTCTTCATTTTTTCCATTTTGTCAGCTTGTAATTTGCCATGGCATCGTCATTACCTTGGTTAAGATTCTTTCCTTTCTTTCTTACCATTTACATATGGCAGGTTATTATTACTTATCATTCCACTAGTTTCAATTAGGATCCACCCACTCCTCTGCCCTTTAATTTTCCTTCCTTTATAGAGAATGGCTTCTGGCTTCTTTTTTTTATCTTAAATACAAGTATTCATCATAAGTAGCTGCAAGCATCTGACTACTTCATTATGTTTTCTAGTACTATTATGCTGAGCACTTACATATCAAGATGTATTACATGCTATTTTATTATAAATCATATTCTTTTTTATTTTGTAGTTAGAACATTATATTGTTCTTTTTAAATTATGTTTTTTAATTAAAATATGTTCTTTTATGATATTTTATTATCTCTGAATTTCATTTCATGATTAAAAAAAAGGAAGGAATACAAAGTACTTGTTATCAAAAGAGGGCTTTGTGTAGGATAAAGGTGAAGGCCACTGGTAGGAATGGGAAATTCTTGCAAGGAAAATAGACTAACATCTCACTTCCTGATTGGATATCCACTTACCTTGTGCCTAGGTAAACAGAAGGGAGGGAATCAGAGTGAAATGGGGAGAGGTGTCGATGGGTTAGACTGCACCCCTATTTGAAGTGGCAAGGACTTAAAGATGCTTGAGTTTTGGGTGGGAGGGAATACCACAGAAGACAACTAAAGGAGGTGTCTGATGGATAAGGGAGCCCCAGCAGGCGGAGGCCCTAGGGCAGTGGTTCTCAACCTTCCTAATGCCGCAACCCTTTCATACAGTTCCTCATGTTGTGGTGACCCCCAACCATAAAATTATTTTCGTTGCTACTTCATAACTGTAATTTTGCTACTGTTATGAATTGTAATGTAAATATCTGATATGCAGGATGTATTTTCATTGTTCGCGACAGGTTGAGAACCGCTGCCCTAGGGTGTACTACTGGTGTCAAAGGCTGATGGGACTTGGAAGAGGTCTTAGCGGAGCCCATTTCCTATGTCAGGAATGATGCAGTGGATGTAGACTCTCCCATGGGGCCCCTGAAGAACAAACACATGCATCTGATAGGAAAGCCAGACTCTGGGTGCTTGTTACACAGAAACCATCAACTGAAAAGAGAGGACCACACAGTGCTATTAAGTACTGCCATTTCATTTCCCCTTCCTCCATCTTTCTTGCCAGACTGCAACATTCCAAAGGACAGGCTGTAGAAGAAAAAAAAAAGAGGGAAAGACAAAGGATAGGTTACTCTCTCTTTCCTAGCAATACTATCTTCCTAGGTAAGGGCAAGTTAGAGGATAGGTAGGGCTTTGAGCTGGATATGACACAAAACCCTTAAACTGAACTTGTATACTAGAAAACAATGGTATCTGACCAATTGTGGGTAAGAATGAAAAGGGGCAGTTCCACTGCATATGTTTGAAGCCATTTATTGGAGAAAAAGTAAGATATTTTAGATCTATATTCTACTGAGTTCATATTACTGAATAGATTGATTAAGAAAGGTGATAGATGGCCTGGCCAGTGGTTGAGTGTCCACCTATGATTCAGGATACCTCGGTTCAATTTCAGGTCAGAGCAGATGCCCAGGTTATGGGCTCGATCCTCAGTAGGGGGAGTGCAGGAGGCAGCCAATCAATGATTCTCTCTCATCATTGATGTTTCTAGCTCTCTCTCTCCCTCTACCTTCCTCTCTGAAATCAATAAAAATATTTTTTTTAAAAAGGTGATAGATGGACACATAAATAGGTAGGTAAGTAGATATTAGATAGACAAGTAGGTAGATAAATTTCTATTAAGCTAATAGGTCTATAATTTGAGTTTAGACGTCATTCATCCTTTTCATAAATTGAATAACTTTTTATCTAGTCTAACTAGACAGGACTATAATTCTAGATTAATATAGACAAGGATCAGAGCCCAATATTCAAAGTTGTCCTTGAACAGTAATGGGAAAAGATGCTCTGCTCTGCCAGCTTTATCTGGTTGAACTTTTAAGTCCACTGTGAATAAGCTTTGCCAGCCAGAGTATCCAGGTTTCTACAGAATTCAAATTTGTTTACCTTGGGTTGCAAATCCAGGAAAAATGAACCTGCATATGTCTTCTGGGTGCTGAGCCTCCACGACATCATCACCAAATTCAGGAGACTATATTGTATGATCTGGCCTCAGGCATTGATTTTGAAGCTAAACTTAGGTTATTCCACATGTATTAATTATATTTGAAATTTGTAAGCCAAAAAAGGAGATTATGAAGAATATTTCAATTTGATGAGGTAACAAGATTGCTTCTAAGTTGCTTCTCAGGTCACTACGCTGACTTGGTGCGGAGTTTGGAGCAATACAAAACCCTTGTCAAACAGGGCCCTGGGAGGGGAGTTGCCTATCACTGTACTGATAGACCTTGTCTTAGGTTATCAGGAGCTCTTTGATGGTGATGGAAGGTGAAAGAACAAGCTTCACCCCTGGCAGAATATTTCTTTGAAGTGGTCAAAAGCAAAAAAAAAAAAAAAGTATCTTCTGTGGTATTCTCTTCCCCAAAACCTCTATTATCCTTGCAGGCTAGATAACTGAGACTCACAGAGACTAAAAATCCTTCCTATTTTTGTTAACCCTCTAATTTCCTCAGGCCAACCATGAATGTAGATCGCAACAACTCTGAAAAGTGATTCAATACATGGGAAAGCATTGCTTTATACATGACCCATAGTATCCACCTGAGATACCAAATAACAACAAATGTTATGACCTAGAATGGTGGTTCTCAAAATGTGGCCTTCAGACCAGTGGCCTCAGCATCTTAGAATTTATAAGAAATTCAAATATTCGCCTTCTTACCCACAAACATAATAAATCAGAAATTCTGGGGTGGGATCCAGAAATGTGTGTTTGAAGAAACCCTACAGGTGATTCTGACACGTGCTAAAATTTGCAAATCATGGGACTATGATGAGTGTAGAGAGATGGGGAGACTGTCCCCCAGATTATTCCATGAGGTCTCAATCAGCAACATGTGAAATATGTTGGCAGACTGTATTTTCCAAAGATGGCTGAAACAATGTCTTCCATTCCACATGCCTTTCTTACAATGACATTGACGATCTTCCCATCAGGAGAGTGGGTCTACGTCCTCTACCCTTAAATCTGGATGGGCTTGTCTTTCAATGTTAAGCAATAAAATATAACAGTAGGTATACCACATGACTTCCATAGCTCGGTCACAAAAGGCAATTCAACTTTTGTTTTGTTTGCTGGAATACTTGCTCTTGGAGGCTTCAGACAACATGTTAACAGTCTGAACACAGTCTAATAATTTTTATAGCTCTGGGAAACTAAAAATAAATACTCCTTCACACCTACAGCCTTCTAGACATTTTTTCTTTGTTCTACAATTAAAAGTTCATTTCTTTTAAAATAATTATTTGGAAAATATATTGGTTTTAGACTGATAAACTCTATACTTTGATACTCAAGAAGCATGCATGTTCCTCTTTTTAACCTAAGGCACAATCCTAAATATTTTTAAGGAATCCAATGTAACCATTAATAATCTTAATAATCAGAGACATGAAAAAATCTTTAGTCACCGACTTATATGTCAGCATGGTTTGAACAGTGGTGGGCAGGAGTTATACTACATGTAAACCCTTAAAATTAAAGTATGCTCCACAGAATACACAAAAATCGGTATCACTTGTAACTACAGCCAAATAAAATTCTATAATCACTTGAAATGCCAGTTTAACATCAGTAATGTGATAAAGCCCTTGTAATATGCTGAGGTATAAAACTTTATGTCAATAAATAAGCCCTCGTGCAAAAAAAAACTTGTAAGCTATCTTTGAGGCTTTTATGCTGTGAGGATGTTCAAAGGAGTCCGTGAGAAGAATTCACATGAAGAGGCTCCATGACTGGAGGCGCTCGGCCAGAGCCCAGCAGTTTGGACACCCTGCAGGACCAGACCCAGTCACCTCCATTTGACTGCCACCGCCTGAGAGAACCTGAGCCAGACCCAGTCATCTGGTCCTTCCTAAAATGCTGGCCTACATAACCGTGAGGTGATAAAATGGTTGGCATTTTAAGCTACTAATATTTAGAAGTGCTGATTGGATGTTACTTGGAGATCTAACCTCATTTTTTCTAAAGTTTGCCAGTCATTCTAATGCCATTTATGAAATAATCCATCTTTTCTTTGCTCACAGTTACTATATTAAATGTTTTTATATTCTTGGGTCTATTCTTGGACTTTTCCCTCTGTGTGCCTTTTTCTGCATCTTTTCTATAGTATTTTAAATATAGCTCTGTAATATGTTTTAATAGTGAGTAGGACTATTCCCAACCTGAATTGCCTTTTTCAAAAGTCTCTAGTCTGTTGGCTAAATTTTAGAGCAACTTTCAAGGTCTAACGATAAATAAATAACAAAAGACCACTGATGTTTTATTTTGAGTTTATCTTAAATTCATAGATTAGCTTGTTTCACAATATTAAGAGGTCCCAATAAACTTGATATATTTTCCACTTAGGTAAGTTTTCTTCCATATTATTCAGGAATGCATAAACTTAAACTAAGCTTTATTTCTCACATAGTCCTGAACATTTCTTGGTAAATTTATTATCAAGCATTTTCTATTTCTGTTACTGGTGCTATTAGATTTCATTGTCACCACTCCAAATTATACACACTTTTTAAATAGGCATATTGTAAGTGTATTATTTGTTCATGACTACCTTACTAAACTCTCTAAATAATCCCAGTAACTTTTCAAGTTATTCTCACAACTAGATTGACTTGGTTTCCAAGTAGATAATTATATCTTCTGCAAATATTTATACTTTTGCTGCCTCCTTTCCCATGTTCCTTGTTTTCTTGTCTTGTTGCATTGGTTAAAGATTCCAGAAAAAAAAACAATAGCTATACATCTCTTAAACTTAAAGAATGAAAGTTCTTACGTTTTTTATGACTCTTACAGACTAGCCTGTGGCAGGATAGTAAGAATCTAAGAAAGTTCCTGGGCAAGTGGAATGGGGAAACTAAGACAAGAAAATGAAACAAGGCCAAACAATTTGAAGCACTTGCAGCCAGCTAGTGAATCCCAAGACCTCATCTTCCCTAACCAAGGTCATCTGAGAGCTAATGGCTTATTCCTCTCCTCCACAACCAGAGAATACATAGTTTAAATCACCCTGGCTGGGGAGAGAAAGAATAGAGACCCCGTTAATGCCATTTGTGCCAGCTAAACCCAAAAACAGATGAAGTGAAGGAAACAAATAACAAAACCCCATTAAAGCCAGACAGACTCAAGATAAAAGTAAAACAGTAAAGCAACCAAAGAACAATTCTAAACACCTCCATATGCTCATTTTTGATGTATCAGCATATTAAAAATGCACCTGCAAAGCTGATGAATATTCTGCTGAAACCCTCCCCTAAGGTTCTCACCCATAGAAAAGAGATAAAACCCTCAAAACAAAGGATATCAGTGTGGGCTCGCTCTAGAGCCCCTTCTTGGGCATGAACTTTTTAAACTCTGAGGGTCCCCACAAGACTTGCAATCAGAGGAGCAGCAGGTAGTGGCAGCTTGTCTGAGCTGATCCTGTCTCCAAGGCACCCTGCTCCTCTGACTTCCCAGTGAGCTAAAAGCAGCCCCGCGTGGCTCACTTTTTTTCTATAACATTTCTAGGGAGCCAAAGCAGAGCACTGCCTAGGCTCTCTCCTGTTGCTTCTTTTTCCCTAAGTCCTCCTTTTGTTTATTGTCTCCAGTTTAATAAACATAGTCTCAAAATTATGCAATCTTTCCTACATGAAATCAAGAACCTGCATACTACAGGTGGCCTGAGGCAGACCTGCTCTAGGTGGTCCCTGTCCAGCAACAATCCTACACATAGCCCACTTTCACAATAAAGAAAGGCAACAAGAAGACCCACATCAAAAATGTCCACTAGTACTCCTTGGTGGAAGAGAACGCAGATCAAAACACCCACCAATTAGAGTCAAGCTGATTTAGAAAATTAGATAGAAAGCCATGTGCATACATAACTATAGTGTAAGACTCCTTGTTAAAAGAAGTTCAAGCAAAATGCTATGAGAAGAAAGGAGAAATAATTTCTGACTAAGAGAAATAGGAGTGACCTTTGAGTGGGATTTTGAAGTATGGATAAGATTCAACCTCTGAAGGTAATACAGAAGGTTAACAAAGGTGGAAAGAAACAAAACATACTTGGGGAGCAGTGAGTAGCCTGGTTTGAACAGAGTGGAAAATGATGAGAGCAAAAATCGGAAGAAAACCCTAGAGAGAGCAAGGATGCCAGGCTAACAACAACAACAAGAGCAATTAACATAAAATGGGCACTTATCAAGAGCTAGGCACCGTCTCAAGTGCTTCGTTTGTATTAATTCTAAAACACAGCTACAAGCTTTTAGGTCATAGATGTCCATGTCAGTTTTTCAGCAGGAAAATGACATACCAAAGCAAACTTTAAATATCACTTGATAACAACTTTCAGAATTGAAAAGGGGGAAATCTGGAGGCCGCAGAGACATTTAAGAGGCCTGCTGAAAGATGCAATCCAAGTCGTCTAGGCTCCCACTCTACAGTCTCCAGCCTCGTTTTGCACTCCCCCACCACACACCCCTTCCCTAACCGCCCACCCTAAACCGATCTGCAAACATGTTGTGCCCTTTCAAGCGCCCATGCTTTTTTACATCCCATTTATTATCTTCGCCTGCAAGGCCCACTCCACACTTCTCCTGTCCTTTGGGAATCTTAACCTATTCAAAGCCTGCTACTCCTTTATCTCTGCAAATGGCACTTTTTCCTGATAAGGTTACTTGCCATGTTGTATTTTAATTTAATGCTTAAAGTCATTATTTCTATTTATCTAACTCCAGCATCAAGCACAGAACCTTAGCTGATCTCCAGGGAATACACAAAATCAATACCAAGGTAGCCAAGGGACCATGGATGATCAGTGAAGGCCTGAGAATGCCAGGAATTTGTAGTGCACAGAAACAAAGCAGGTTTGTGATGCTGGCAATGCTCAGTGTCCCAGGAACAGAGGATCATTACTGTCCTTTTGTTTTTGTCTACAACTTCTCTTCCCTCCTACTATCACAGGACCTCAGTGCTGGGCATGGGACTCAGGCTGGACCAATCATAGGACCTTACTCAGAGTCATAGTGATTGGTTCAAGGCAGGCAGGCCACCTACTCCAGTAATTAAAAACAGTTGCTCTCTATTACCATCACATTTTAACAAGCAGAAACTAGGAAAGAGTAATCTTAGAACAAAAGACTAATCTCTATATTTAAGTCATTTGACTTTATAAAGAATTCGCTTCGTTGTCATTGATTCTCTTATCTTTCTGCTATCTCTGGTGAAATTTAGGTTAGATTTGGACTAATTCATGGAACTAGGGCATTAAGGACTATAGTGAGTTAAGTAATGGTTCTCAAAAAGGACGCCCCCCCCCCCCCCAAAAAAAAGAAGATATGCCCAAGTCTTAGTACCTCACTCACAGACACAGTGATTGGTTTAAGGCAGGCAGGCCACCTAATCCAGGCTGAGATCCTTTCCTGAAAATGACTCACATATCGCAGCTGATAGTACCTGTGATTGTGACCTTATCTGGGAAAAGGATCTTTGCAGACATAATTACATGAAGGGTCTCAAGATGAGGTCATCCTATATCCTAACTCCTCATAACAAAAAGCAGAGAGATATCCAAGGAACAACCAGGATTGTCAGCAGCCACCAGAAACTAGGAGAGAGGCCTGGGATGGATTGTCCCTTAGACAATGCAGAAGGAACAAACACTCCTGCACCCGTATTTCAGGCTCCTGGCTTCCGGAACTATGAGAAAATAACTGTTATCTTGAACCACCCAATTAGTGGTAATTTGTCAAGGCAGCCCTAGGAAACTAATACAGGGAGTTATTCAAATTTGAGGTTGAGAAAAATGGCATTATGAAAATGCAAGAAAATGGAGGAATCTGTAGTCTAAGAAAGGCCATTGTGTTTGGTATTTTATGCTAGAAGAAGAGTATCAAAGTAATAGCACTGCAAACTTTGTGTTTCCTTTAGTTGAGAGCTGATAATGATATATTTCCATATAAGCTATATTTTTTATCAAGCTTGTTTGACCAAAATTATGCTTGATCCAGAAGCCACAGTGATAAAAATTCTCCATTATTTGCTTTTAAAACCTCATTGACAGAAAATCATGAACCTGTGAAAAGTAGCTTCACTTTTTTTCTGTACCTATATTGCCTATAGCTCACATTGGTATCATTATTTGAATATATATGTACTATCATTTTATTAGTGATTATGAATGAAAGTAAAATTCAGGGCTACTGATGTAGAAAGGCTACCTTTTTTGTCATTGCTAAATCATGAACTGAGCTATATCATGGTCTATGAGAATATACACATTCTTTGTTATAGACAAAAGAAATTAAAACTTAAAACTCATTTTTGTGTTTATTTTAATAATATGCAGAAACAAATAAGGAGTGAGTATATCTGAATCTGGGTTTCTGCAAGATCAGTCCAATATTTTATTCTAACTTTTTTCCATCAGACATAGTAAAAAAGTTGAGTTGTTCTGCAAGCTGACATTTAAGCTTATGTTTTTAAAATTTTTATGTTTCTCATGTTTCTACTTCATTATATTGTGCGGTGAAAGCATCTCTGTTTCACTTAGCATTCTGTTGAATCTGCAGAGATCTTGCTACTTTAAATGTATATGCACTGTTCTTTGAGCATAAAAATCAGCCATTAAGTTGGAATGATGGAGCAGCGATTTCTGGCTTTTATAGAGATTAACAAGGCTTATTTCCTCCTACGGAGACCATCTAACTGACATGCTGTACATTGATGATCAAATACGAGATTGACAGATGCAAGGAACTCTCACATCTTGTCAGACATCCATTGGATTTTTCCCAATACAGTAAATGATCTTTGGCTTTTTACGAGCTGCTGAGGAATGCTACATTCCATTAATTACTAGAGGCACTAGAGAAAGTCCTTAACCAAAATGTGAATGGATAGTTATATAGGAAACCAAAGGCTAGAAAGAGAGCTATTTAGTATTAATGAGGTTATAGAGTAATTTGATTCATTATGGCTACTAGCTCCTATTGAATGAAACAATCAAAGTTCATTACCAGGCCTGACTTCCTGAATGGGAAACAGTAGAGATACTGTGCATATGACTCTCTAACCTACACCTTCATTTGAGCACTTTTAAAAAAATGTTTCTTATCAGTAAACATTATCCTCTTCCTATGATCTCTTCCTAAGGTAGCAATGCACACTGACAGACATTCCAAAAGAAATCATTTATGGTACCTATAATGAAATCAGAAAATTATAACTGCTCATCTGACCAATTCCCTTAATACAATCTCACTCAGAAAGAAAAAAAGAAACACAACTGACATCACCTTAAAGCCTTTTCAATGACAAAAATGCAAAAAAAAACCCCACAAACATCAAGTCGGGTTGCTGTTTACTTTCCATGGCCAATATCATTAAAATGAAATGCCAAGAATTCAATGTATGTAAATTTTTCAGTTAAATTATTTATAATGGGAAATTCTCTCACCTTTCTGAAGTGAAATAAATGCAAATTTAATTCATTAGATAGCTACACTGATATTAAACCTTAGAGGAAATGTAAATGGAAATTGAAATATGTAGAAATGATATTTGTTTTGGTGACACAACAAATCAATCAGCATAAATTGTCAAGCTTAAAATATATCACTAAAATGTATTCTGCATTGTCCATTACAAGGCATGCTTTTCTATTTAAAACACATCTTTCACAGGGGAATGAAAGAAGTAGGAATTATAGGTTCAAGCTGATCTGAATGTCATGAACCTTGCAGCATGACATGTCCCCAACTCTCAGAAGAGACCCCTAATGAAGACACTAATGAAGACAGAAGACCTAGCTTTAATCCCGGACTCCCCACCTGACAGTTCTATGACTTTGACTAAGTTACGTGACCTCTCTGAGCATTGGGCCCCTCATCTGTATTAAATGGAGTTTAAACAGCAGACATGTAAGTATTAGGCATGTCCCTACCATGAGGGTTTTATAAGAATCAAATGAAATAATGAGTTGGAATTGAAAATGCTTGGTAAATTATAAAACACTACAAAGCTGGCATGCCTTAGTAGCTACAGTCCCAGGCTGACAGCCTAGAAGTCTCATAGAATCAAGTACAATATCTACCCAAGCAGTCTTTTCTTGGCTGTCCTTATTCACTGAATTTCTGGGAAGTGGGAAGCCTATTAATATTTGTTGAGAGCCTACTATCTAGCCCCTTACATAGCCTAATTTAATCCCCATGACAATTCAGAGAGATAAGTTTTGTTATTCACATCCTACAAATGAGGAGAAAGACTCATGTTGATTAACTTGCCTAATTTCACTTGGTAATAACAGCAGAGATGAGATCCAAACCCAGCTATGTCTTGCTTCCATGCCCAAATTTTTCTCCACCTTAATTTATAAGCCCATCCAAATTTCTCCTTGGGCTAAAGTGCATTTGGCATGAAAGAGTCAGAAGTGAAATATAAGCACAACCATAATCCTCTCCTGTGTTCCAAGGTACCTGCTTAGCTTCCAGATTGGCAGTGTCCATTTCTGAGACCCCGGGGAGTTCAGGTGCCACTGCTGCCATCCAAAAGAATTTCAGGCCACTGCTGTGCCATATGCACATTTTCAACCTGTCTTTTTAAACTCTTGCTGAAGATGTAAAACCAGCCACCCCATGCGCCCAAATTTACCTAAATCTTCTTGGACCCTGAGAATCTAGCTGAGGGATCTCAGACTACACTATTGTCATGAGGATTTGGAAAGCGCATTTGAAGATGGGCAGATCATTGGGGACTAGGGCGGTAAAACTCAGGAACCAGGCTGCACAAACCCTGTGCTTTCCATTACTAGGTCTATGACCTTTGGCAGTATCCAGACCTCTGTGCACTCGTGCTTCTTATATAAATATTAAAATAGCACCTCAAAGTGTTGGGAGATAAGTGAAGTCACGTACGGGGAGCACCTAACACAAAGAAAGCGCTCAGCTAATGAGTTTGGTGGGATTCAAAAGTGAAAAGACACAGTCTCTTCAATAAATGGTGTAGGGAAAATTGGACAGATACATGCAAAAAAAATGAAACTAGACCACCAACTTACACCATACACAAAAATAAACTCAAAATGGATAAAAGACTTAAATATAAGACCAGAAACCATAAAAATCTTAGAAGACTCCATAGGCAGCAAAATATCAGACATATGTCGGGTAGCAATATCTTTACCGATACAGCTCCTAAGGCAATGGAAACTAAGGAGAAAATAAACAAATGGGACTACATCAAAATAAAAAGCTTCTGCACAGTAAAAGAAACCATCAACAAAACAACAAGAAAGCCCACTGCATGGGAGAACATATTTGCCAATGTTATATCCAATAAGGGCCTAATCTCCAAAATGTATAGGGAACTCATACATCTTAACAAAATCAAAAAATGGGCAAAGGACCTAAATAGACACTTTTTGAAAGTGGACATACAGAAGGCCAAGAGACATATGAAAACATGCTCAAAGTCATTAATCATCCAAGACATGCAAATCAAAATGACAATGAGATACCATCTCACATCTATCAGAATGGCTATCATCAACAAACAAGTGCTGGTGAGGATGTGGAGAAAAAAGAATCCTTGTGCACTGCTGGTAGGAATGCAGACTGGTGCAGCCACTGTGGAAAACAGTATGGAGTCTCCTCAAAAAATTAAAAATGGAACTCCCATTTGACCCAGTGATCCCACTTCTAGGAATATATCCCAAGAAATCAGAAACACCAATCAGAAAAAACATATGCACCCCTATGTTTATAGCAGCACAATTTACAATAGCTAAGATTTGGGAACAGCCTAAGTGCCCATCAGCAGATGAATAGATTGGAAAACTGTGGTACATCTATACAATGGAATATTACACTGTTGTAAAAAATAAAGAACCCTTACAATTTGCAACAGCATGGATGGACAAGGAGAGCATTATGCTAAGCGAAATAAGCCAGTCGTAGAAAGATAAATATCACATGATCTCACGCATTTGTGGAATATAATGAACAACATAAACTAATGAAAAAAAATAGATCCAGAGACAGAGAAGCATCAAACAGACCATCAAACCTCAGAGGGAAGGTAGAGGAGGGTGGGAGTAAGGGGGAGAGATCAACCAAAGGACTTGTATGCATGCATATAAGCCTAACCAATGGACACAGACACCAGGGGGGTGAGGGCATGTGCTGGGGGGTGGAGGTCGCTGGGGAGTGTTCAATGGGGGAACACTATATGTAATACTTGAAACAATAAATAATTTTTTTAAAGTGAAAAGACACAAGTCTTCCTCTCCACAATATCTACAAAAGCCTTCAGAGATTCGAGACTATTGCCCTATGAATTGTCAGCACCAGTGAAAATGTATAAAGAAAGAAAAAAAATTGTATGTTAGGCCAGCAGTAGGATGAACAGAAATTATCTGAGAGGAGAAAAAGCATAATTAAATACAATTTAAATCACAATTTAAATTTATCTTACAGGGTCTATTTTTTTTTTCTTTCAGAAAATGCCAGTGCATTTAGCATTAGGTAAACATTGTGTGTCATTGATTTGTTTGTTTGTTCATTCATTTTATATTTCAGACATGGAATGATTTTGTTTAAAATATTTTTAAAAAAACACACAAAACTGTTCAAATGTGGACCACTGAACATTTTATTACAAAGTCACTAAAACCATATCATTAACTGTGTGCTTGTTACTCAGTGATTGAGTGGATCAGCACTTTAAAACATCTAAAACATCCAGAAAACTAAATTCATGACCTCAAAAAAAGCAATAATTGTTTTGCAAATTAAAATCCTTTATCCCCACTCCAGCCAGTAACTTAATCTTCCGGCTGTAATGTGGTGTGCAATGCCAATAAGCTGAAGGAGGAATCACGCATCATTTTGCCTTGGTGCCAGAAAAATATATCCAGTTGACAGTTATTAATTTCTAGTCAAATTATCCTGGAATAGGGTCAGAGAGAAATAATGGTTTTATTTTACATCCCGAGAAGTGTTGGGTTTCAGTATTCAGGATGCAGTGCTTTGTAAAGAGAGCTGCCTGGGAAACCAGGAGACCTATGGGCCCTCCCCCCAAAATATTACTCAGATTATGAAGTGTATTAACCCTCCTCCACTTCGCAGGCACTTTCCCACAAAGTATATTAAAATTATCAAAATTGGTCCTTTATTCTTTACCTGCACTGAGGGAAATGTACAAAGATGTAACTTATCTAAAAATACAAACATCTGGTTATATATGAGTGACCAAGGATTTAAAAAGCTGTTATTGTTTTCACTCACTCTTCAAATTTGTCTTTGATTTTGGAATTTACCCTAGTAAATATGCTGTAAATATGCACAAAGAAGCAAAAGAGATTATGAGAGTATTAGTTATGTAAAGGTTTTTTTACCCTTAGTTTCCAGTTAGGTGGTCCGTGTAATGTGAGTTATATCATGATAAAATTAATTACTTTATTCAACTCACATGTAATCCTTTTAACTGGCTCAAAGAAATTTAAACAAATTGAATTTTATGGTGTTGCATACAAATAATGTCCAACAATCCTGTTTTGGACTTTACAAAGTTGTGATGCCCATCCAGGTACGTCATTCAGGCAAGGATAAGGAACATGTTGGAATTTAATAGTTGCAGGTGTGATATATCCAGCAGCCTGGCAAATAAAAAGATCTAGATTCACATCTAGTATCCATGTTCCACCTCTGTTATTGGGGCCTTGGGCAAGTCTCTGCCTCTCTTTGAAACTCAGTTCTCTCTCTTCAAAAATTCATTGAAAATGATACCGATTAATTAGGAAACAGCAACAAATGTATTGTGAGTTTAAGAGAAATGTCTAGGAAAGTGCCTTTGCTAACTTTAGTGTACCCTAAAGATATTATGTTACTTTGAACAGCTTTACTGAGATATCATTCATATACCGTATAATTCACCCATTTCCAGGATATAATTCAATGTTTTTATTATATTCATAGGATTGTGTAACAATCACCACAATCTAATTTGAAAATATCTTTGTCTCCCCTAAAAGTTACCCATAGCCATTGACAGTCACCCTCAATGTCCCTGACTCTTTCCATCCCAATATCTAGGCAACCAAAAATCTGGTGGCTCTTTCTATATATTTGTCTATTCTGGAAATTTTATAATAATGGAGTCATATAATATTTAATGCTTTGTGACTGGTTTCTTTCATTTAGCATAATTTTTATAAGATTTATTCATATTGTAGCATGTATCAGTACCTGATTTCTTTTTATTACCAAATAATGTCCTATTATACAGATATACTACATTTTATTTACCCATTCATCAGGTACTGAACATTTGGGTTGTTTACATTTTTGGCTATTATGAATAATATAATGTTTCTATGAACATTCATATACAAGTGGATGTGTGTTTTAATTTCTTGTGGTAAATACCTAAGAGTGTAGCTGCTGGATTCTATAAATCTGTCTTTAACATTCTGAGGAACTGCCAAATTGTTTTTCAAAACAAGATATGACATAATACATTCACCAGCAATGTATAGAAATATCAATTTACATTTTCGCTAACACTTATTATTGTCTACTAGAGGCCCGGTGCATGAAATTCATGCACTGGAGGCGGGAGGGTGTCCCTCAGTCCAGCCTTCACCCTCTCCAATCTGGGACCCCTCGGGGGATATCCGACTGCCGGTTTAGAGGGATTGGGCCTAAACCTGCAGTCAGACATCCCTCTCACAATACGGGACTGCTGGCTCCCAACCGCTCACCTGCCTGCCTGCCTGCCTGATTACCCCTAACCGCTTCTGCCTGCCAGCCTGATCACCCCCTAACCACTCCCCTGCCAGCCTGATTGATGCCTAACTGCTCCCCTGCTGGTTCAATCGCCCCCAACTGCCCTCCTCTGCAGTCCTGATCCCCCCCAACTGTTCTCCCCTGCAGGCCTGGTCACCCCCAACTTCCCTCCCCTGCAGCCCTGGTTGCCCCTAACTGCCCTCCCCTGCTGACCTGGTCCCCCCCAACTGCCCTCCCCTGCAGGCCTGGTCACCCCTAACTGCCCTCCCCTGCTGACCTGGTCCCCCCCAACTGCCCTCCCCTGCAGGCCTGGTCCCCCCCAACTACCCTCCCCTGCTGGCCTGGTTGCGCCCTAACTGCCCTCCCTCCCCTGCTGGCCTGGTGCCC
>NW_005871204.1:387390-400600 GCF_000147115.1 Myotis lucifugus
CATCTTGTGTGAGGACATGACAGTCAATTTGCATATTACCTCTTTATTATATAGGATTTTTTAAAATAATCCTAGTGGGTGTGAAGTAGTATGACATTGTGGTTTTGATTTGCATTTCCCTATTGATTAATAAATTGAATATCTTTCATGTGCTTATTATTTGTATAGTTTTCTGGGAGAAATGGGCTTATTTGTTGTTTTGTTGAGTTGTAAGAGATCTTTATATAGAGCTACAGGTCCCTATCAAATATATGATTTACTAATATTTCCTTCCATTATGTGGGCTTTTTGCTTACTTACTGTTATCTCTTGACCTACAATGTTTTAATTTTGATGAAGTTCAATTCATCTATTTTTTTTCTTTTATTGCTTTTGGTATTGTACTAAAAAGGTTTTGCTGAGACCAGCTCATAAATATTTACTCCTAAGTCTTCTAAGAGTTATATAGTTTTTGCTCTTATATTTAGATCTATGATCCATTTTGATTATATTTGTTTACAGTGTGAAGTAGGGGTCTGACTTCATTGTTTCATCACCTTAATATGTCCAATGCAATACATATTTATTAGAAAAAAATCCAAAAATATATATTAAAGAAAGGAATAAAGCGAACAAACAAAAAAGCTTACAATCCTATTTATTTTAGAATAACTACTTTTATCATCCTGGCTTATATGCTTCCAAAAATCTCATTAATTTTTAATGGGATAACATAATTCATATAGTTTTTAGGCAACCTTTTTCCTTTGATAATTGTAAACTTATTTACATATCAGTTTTTTATATATATATATATATATTTTATTGATTTTTTACAGAGAGGAAAGGAGAGAGCTAGAGAGTCAGAAATATCGATGAGAGAGAAACACCGACCAGCTGCCTCCTGCACATCTCCTACTGGGGATGTGCCCACAACCTAGGTACATGCCCCTTGACCGGAATCGAACCCAGGACCTTTCAGTCCGCAGGCCGACGCTCTATTCACTGAACCAAACCGGTTTCGGCCATATCAGTTTTTTTAATTTGACTTTTCTTAACTTCAAGTTTCCCAGCTGTATAATAACAAATAGTTGTGATGATAAAATGAAATAATGGTATAAAGCCATTTTTAAGACTTTATTAATAGAGTAAATTAGTTTTGTTTTTATTATTGTCCTTTTTATTGAAATGGATTTTTCAAACATTCTGTAAGAACCCTTATTATGTTACATTATCAAATTAGCAATTTTTAAAATGCCTATGTCCCCTGAAATCTTCAAGAGTAGCTGTCTATATTTTTGGTTCCCCAAAGCCTGGCACAGTTCCTGGCCCATATCAGTGCTCAATAATTGTTGGAATTAATGTTTACTACTAATATCTGTAAATATTTTTAGAAGTGGCCTACTGTTATTCTTTTATCAAGTTAATATTTTTAAATATTTGATAATATAGGTTTAAAATTGCTATATCTCCCTGATAGATTGACCCTTTTATCATTATAGAAAGGCTCTATCTCTAGTAACATTTTTTGCTTTAAAGCCTACTTTGTCTAATATTAGCATAGCCATTTCACTCTCTCATGGTTACTCTTTGCATTGTATATATTTTTTAATCTATTACATAACTAAGTCCCTCAACCATAACTGTGGAGCTATTCACCCTTATGGTATGCCTTTCTCCAGAGCAGAACCCCAGCATCACTACATTGGAGCTGATAATGGCAGCCTCTGGTCTTCTCTTCTTGTCACTCCTGATGGGAAACCTCTACCATATGAGAGATTGTGAGGGGTGGTTGAGGTACCAGTATTTGAAGCCTGCCACACCTGAGATAGAGTTTCCACCCTATAAATGGAGGCTGGCTGTGTTCTGGGACTGCCCCCTGAGTTGGAGGGGAACTGCCCCCTTCTGGGCTCTAATCAATCTCTCAAGGAAGATTTCAGATGAGTGACAAGACAGCAGTGTTGAAGCAAAGTATACAAATTTATTAAGAATACATTAGGCTTAAAGCATAAGTGTGCAACTCAGCTATTCTGAGTCCCAATCTGGTGGGGTTTCAAGTGTTTTATATCTCTTTCCCCTATAGGTTTTAAAGCTTCCATGTGGATATTTTGGGTAGCAGACTAGGTACCGCAGTCTTATCCTACATTGTTGTGGCTTACCTCAGAATGTTTGTACATACATCTAGTCATCTTGTTTGGCAAGTCCTAAGGCAGCTGACTTCTTTGTTTAGTGCAGTGGTTGGCAAACTCATTAGTCAACAGAGCCAAATATCACAGTACAACGATTGAAATTACTTTTGAGAACCAAATTTTTAAACTTAAACTATATAGGTAGGTACATTGTTATTAACTTAATTAGGGGTACTCCTATGCTGGCCTTTGCTAAAAACGTCCTCAATCTGATTGAGGTACATTCGCTGAGGTCAACCCCTTCCAACTCTCCCATCCTCAACTCATTCATGAATTGTGCACACCTCCCCTGCGCTGCTTATCCCGCGGTCCGCCTGCACCGTGTCTTCTGACGCCCAACTGACCGACACCCCCCACTTCTTCTAACACAACTTCTTCAAAATAGACTCGCCCATGCAGAAAACCGACTTCTGCGCATGGGCCATGAAGTTCAATCGCACTGTACATGCACGCCCACATGTGGTATTTTGTGGAAGAGCCACACTCAAGGGGCCAAAGAGCTGCATGTGACTCATGAGCCACGGTTTGCTGACCACTGGTTTAGTGGATGAGATAAAACTCCCCTTTTGTCCCTTGTATCCCCTTTCCTGCCCTAACATCCCCCAAGTAATACCATCTAAATGCTTTGGGGGTTTTGTTGTTTGTCCCCCAGACTTTATCTGTCTTTGGGTTGAGCTGGCACAAATGGCATTCATTGGGCCTTGGCTCTCTGTTTTCCCAGGCCTAGGTGATTTAAGCTATGTATTCTCTGGTTAGGGAGGAAAGGTATAAACCATTTGCTCTCAAGTGTCCTTGGTTGGGGAAGATACGGTCTTGTGTTTCACAAGCTGGCTGCAAGCTACCCAACCTGCTTGGCCTTGCTTAATTTTCCTGTTTCAGTTTCCCCATTCCACTTGCCCAGAAATTTCCCTAGCTTCTTACTATCCTGCCACAGATGGAGTAAGGGCAATCTGGTCCTCTTGGAATTGCCTGCCTAGAATAGAGCTGGGGCTAGTGGGGAGGGAGGGATAACAAATGCTGGCAGCCTGCCCCTCCTGGGATGAAATTGTAGCTCCAGACTGGGAGCTGGGGAGAAAGGGAGCTCCCATCTCCTTGGCCATACCTGCCCAGATTAGAGAACACCAGGTAGAATTTTATAACATGAGAATGGTGACAGAACAAGTAGTGACTGAAACACCAGCCTCCCCTGCTTTTCCAAGATTTAGTAGATTTTCTTGAATGTATGCTTCTCCATTTGTTTTATACCCAGAGAACAATTTCCAGAGACTTTAAATAAATTTTTTATAATTTTCATCAGTTAAATTGTTGCATAGGGTCCACTTATCTCCTTACTTGCCATCCCCTTTATTATATTTTTCTGTTACTGAAATTTCTAACACTGGAAACTTTCGAGACAAAAGCATTATAGACTCAGAAACATCCCCTTTGAAGATTTCAAAATTCTTGTTTGTAAGGCAGAAGTTGAAAAGAAAGAAGAGGCCTAAGGGTGCTGATGCCTTCAGGCAGGTACCAAAAGAGAAGTGAAGTCTCTAAGAATAACAATAAGAGTTCCAGATTGTGCTGATAATGTTCTCAGGACAGTGATGATTGCAAGTTGACCAGGGGGTAGGGCTGCTCTCAGATCTGTTTCTGAGGTGGACCTTCAAGTTCACTGGGTAGTAAATAGCAGCCAAAAACAGTTTGCTTTTTTTTTTTCTTTTATGGAACCCAAGTTAAAATAAAACCCAAGACCACTCAGTACTATGATATAACCAATAGACCTTGGTGCTTATCCTCTGCCTAGTCTCTGGGGAAAGGATAAGTTTTTAGAGGGAGGAGGAGGGAAAAATGGAGGAGAACAAGAAAGAAGGGTGCTGGGTTGGTAGGCAAAGCTGTCTCTGGAAGCAAGGAGTGGGAGAGTTCCTGTTTCTATAGCATTTATCTGACATTTAGTGTCCCCTTAAACTGGGAGGGGACTAATGCCATGGGGGTGGGGACTGCTAGACAGGTAGCACCAATGGATAGGCATCAATTATCTGGTCAGCCAGCTGCTAAGTTTCAGTGATGTTATTAATTTTAGAATAAAGCAGTACTTCCATTGACACTTTTTGCCCTACATAGATTATGACTGGATTTAGGTATAGAATTGGCTTTCTAGGGCTTAAACAACAGAAGTATATTCTCTCACAGTCTGGAAGCTGGAAGTCCAAGATCAAGGTGTTGGCAGGTTTAGTTTCTCCTGAGACCTCTCTCCTTGCTTGCAGATGGTCACTTCCTTACTATGTCTTCCAATAGCCTTTCCTCTGTGTGTAAGTAACCTGATGTCTCATACTCTCCCTTTAAGGACACTAGTCATAGTGGATTAGGCTTGTACCCTTATGGCCTCAATGAACTAATTACCTCTTTAAAGACCTCAAAATAGCCCTAACAGGTTTGGCTCAGTGGATAGAGCGTCGTGGGCCTGCGGACTGAAGGGTCCCAGGTTTGATTCCAGTCAAGGGCATGTACCTTGGTTGTTGACACACCCCCAGTGGGAGGTGTGCAGGAGGCAGCTGATTGATGTTTCTCTATTCCTCTCCCTTCCACTCTGTAAAAAGTCAATAAAATATATATTTTTTTTAAAAATAAAGACCTCAAAATAGAGTCACATGGAGGGTTAGGATTTTCAGATATGAATCTGGAGACAATTCTTTTCACAACAGGTATTATGTATACAAATGTCAGGAAAAGTTTGAATAACTTTAGAATGACCAAAAAAGAGAGGAAAGAAATTGGGGTTCTGCCTAGCTCAACCTTTGGTTGTCTTTGACTAGCCTACTTAGAATTGCGAGGTGTAATGAAAAAGTTCCCTCTCGAAAGTTATGCAAATGATTCCTTTTTGTACAAAAGCAGGTAGCTTTTGTCCAAAAGAGAATATAAATATCTGTAAGTTAAATTCTCCTTTAACTAACTGTAACATCTACTGGTCACCTCACAAATTAATGAGTTAAAATATTTGACACACTCATTTTATAATTGTATGAAAATCATGATTTTACCTTTTAACAAATATGATCCTTTAACACTAATATTGAGGGTTATTTAGACAATATTATTACTGCTGTCCCAATTTTTCTGTCCTTCAGTGTTTTTTTCCTGCCTTTTCTAACTTTTCTTTTCTCTTCACTGAACTTAAACTCCAGAGTTAGAAATGGAAATTAGCAGGTACACCGAACATTGATGATGGACAAGGAAACAACGGAGGCCACTATCAGAATTCTGTCATATTTCAATAAGGAGTCATGTTACTGAAGCTTTTCATGCCATAGACCAATGATACACACCCACGCCCTACTCCAGTGATGGCGAACCTATGACACGCGTGTCAGAGGTGACACGAGAACTCATTTTTTTGGTTGATTTTTCTTTGTTAAATGGCATTTAAATATATAAAATAAATATCAAAAATATAAATCTTTGTTTTACTATGATTGCAAATATTAAAAAATTTCTATATGTGACACGGCACCAGAGTGAAGTTAGGGTTTTTCAAATTTCTGGCACGCCGAGCTCAAAAGGTTCACCATCACTGCCCTACTCTATCAGAAAAAAAGGTACATATATATTTAAATTTATTTTGTAGAATTTAAAATCTTTGTTCTAGATATTTCAAAGTTTCTATTTAAATATTAAAATTAAAAATTTATATAGTTAGCCCTGGCTAGCGTTGCTCAGTGGTTAGAGTGTCAGCCCGCGCACCGAAGAGTTGTGGGCTCAATTCCCAGTCAAGGGCAAGTACCTGGCTTGCAGGTTCGATCCCCTGTCTCAGTCGGGGTGCATGTGGGAGGCAACCAATTAATGTGTCTCTCACATCAATGTTTCTCTCTCCCTTACCCGCTCCCTTCCACTCTATAAAAAAAAAAAAATCAATGGAAAAAATATCCTTGGGTGAGGATTAACACAAAAACACCCCCCCCCAAAACAAAATTTAAATAGATAAGATAGTTTAATTAACTGGAAAAAGTTTTAAAAAATATTTAATTTGCAGTTATTATAAATTTCTCAACCAGTCTTAAATAATGGCATAGGTTGTTTTTTTTCTTTTTAAATCTTAAAAATGTCTATGCCTTGTCTTGAAACACTTTTTTTCTTGATTTCCTTAGCCAACAATTCAGTGATCATAAGCATTCAAGCAACATGAAGTATTTAATCAACACTTGCATAAATGCATCAAAAAGCACTGCGTAAGCAGAGATAACTTTAAGCAAATATGTACTATTCTTATAAGCCATTTGTTTGAAAGTGGGTTAGTTCCAGGATATAGTGTAAAATAGTTTTAACCTTATGTGACAGCAACTTACCTCCATCTCTTACCAAGGTGAACCTGTACCCAACATATTTAACATCACAAATGTTTGCTACTATTTTTAATGTAGAATGAATCTTTAGGAAGGGAAATCAGATAGAGTAAATAACCTACTACATTAGATTATCCAAAGTCATCTTTACTCTTTTCCAACTGTACAAACAAATTAATTTGCTTTCTTGCCTTGGCATTTATGAATGCAAATTTAATCACCTAAATTTAGACTTCCTGGGAGACAATTTGAAACCACATTGTGAACATGACTTTCACATAAGGTTTGTTCCTTTTTCCTGAATTAGAAAGTGAAATTTAAAAAAAAAAAATCTATGCTGTATTAGACCCTAGGCAAAATCAACAGAGCCCTGCCATCTCCCGTTAAGTTGATTCAGGGCTCTGGGGAACCATGTCACCATCTGGGCTGGAGTGCATATGGTCAGAGGGAGGCCTGGGAGAGTGTCCTCAAAAAGACCCCAGCTGGCTGAGCAGCCACCTGTTACCAAGATGAGCGAGGGCACAATATATCGTATTCCTCATAATCCATCTGTTTCTAGTCTCTGAATATTCAATTCTGTCATGGCAGGGTACCCCGACAACAGGAGAGGCCTGGCTCAGAAAGGACAAGACTACAAATCCTGCTAAACAGAAGACATCTACAAGTTCCGCATGATGAGAGACAAGGAGGCTGGTTTGCAAAGGTCAAAGGAGGCAGAGGTAGCAAGCCTGGAGAAGCAGAAAGCCCAGGAGCTCAAAGAAATCCTAAGAGCAGCACTGATGAGCTGTGTTGAAGACTCAAATGGCAGCTGAAAACAAGTGTCTCTGAATCCAGAGACGTTGATTGTGGTTCCAAAACAGATACTTTGAGATAAATTCAACTCCTGATTAAAACAAACATATAGAATCTAGGGTGAATTTATAGGCTCAATGGCAAATAATAATAATTAAGAATAGCCAATACATAGCATCTAATAATAAGTACTTGGCATAAATTAACCAATTTAGTCTTCACCATAACTCTGTGAGGCAGTCACCTAAGTGGTCGAGCTGGAGGTGAAGCCCAGCGGTCTGTAGCCTTCACCACTGCATGCCACTCTCATTCCCTTTCAGCTTCCCATCTTCATTTTTATTCTATATCCCCCTTTCCCTATTCCACCCCTTCACTCTGATTTTCCTTCCTATACATCATGAATGTCAGGTTGGCCATTCATGGTGGAACCTGAGCAAATGATAGCAAATATATGGAACTTACTCTGATCCTCCTCCACCCAATTCGCTTGAGTTGAAATGAGGAAGGATTTGCCCTAGCCAGTTTGGCCATGAGTAGAGTGTCAGCCCACAGGCTGAGGGGTCTTTGGTTCAAATCTGGTCAAGGGCATGTACCTCAGTTGCAGGCTCAGTCTCTGGCCCTGGTCAGGGCATGTAGGAGGCCACCCAATTGATGTGTGTGTCTCTCTCTGTCTCTCCCCCTCCCTTCCACTTTCTCTAAAAAAGTCAATGGGAAAATATCCTCATGTGAGGATTACAAAAAAGAAAGAGAGAGAGAGAGAGAGAAAGAGAGAGAGAGAGAGAGAGAGAGAGAAGAAAGAAAGAGAAGAAAGAAAGAAAGAAAGAAAGAAAGAAAGAAAGAAAGAAAGAAAGAAAGAAAGAAAGAAAGAAAGAAAGAAAGAAAGGGAAAGGAAGAAAGAAAGAAAGAAAGAAAGAGAAAGAAAGAAAAGAAAGAGAGAAGAAAGAGAGGAAGAAAGGAAGGAAGAAAAGAGGAAGGATTCTTGCTTTTTGGCTGTATAAGTTTGGCTTTTGAGTGTTTGAACTGTGTGAGGTGTGTGTGTGTGTGTGTGTGTGTGTAAAGGGCAGGGAAAAGGATCTAGAGAGGGTGGGCAAACTTTTTGACTCGAGGGCCACAATGGGTTCTTAAACTGGACCGGAGGGCCGGAACAAAAGCATGGATGGAGTGTTTGTGTGAACTAATATAAATTCAAAGTAAACATCATTACATAAAAGGGTACGGTCTTTTTTTTTTTTAGTTTTATTCATTTCAAACGGGCAGGATCAGGCCCGCGGGCCGGGCCGTAGTTTGCCCATGGCTGAGAAGGTGGAAAACAGCTGAAGGTTGAAGGTGGAAGCTAGCAGAGTTGTGTTTAGGAGGAACTCGCTGAGACCTGTGGTTTATACAGGCTGAGGGGAGCCCATGTGGTAAAATGTGGAACAGTTGGGGAAAGGGCAGCAGAAGGGACTGAGGCACTCAGCACAGCATCTGTAAGTGACAGTGGTGAGATGCCTCCTCCTGTGACTCGCAGGGAGCAGACATCAAAGAGACAAAAGCAGATTAATGGCTTTGTTCTTCAGGTCTCCTGAGAACTCCCCCAGAGATGCCTAGAAATAGACAGGGGAGATTTTGAATGGCAGCAGGAGAAAGTTGAAACCCCACAGTGGTGCAGGTAAACAACACCATGCAGCAAATTGCAGGCGTTTATGTCACCATGACCTCCTTGTTTGCAGAGGCTGGCGAGACCTGGGGACATCTTAGCTGCTGCATTCACAGGACTAGGAAAGAGCAAGAGCAATGCAATATAAACCAGCCCTTCAAGCATGTCCAGCACAGCTACCGACACAATCTACTAATAAAGGGCAACTCGACATTTTTTCAGAATAGTTTATACTCTACAAGGCCTTCCCTCTTGAGGTTTTATTTTTATAATCATTTTTTAGAAATTGAATTTTAACCATATATTAAAATGATTGTCCCTTTGTTATTGACTGTCTCACAGCGTGCGAATGTTTGTGCATTTCTCCCACTAGCGCGGACATTTGGTGCTCAAACTTGTCCCTCTGGGTGTGGTTCAATTCAAATCCTAAGAAAATTAACTGCTAGCTTTTCACTATCCCATTGAGCTTGGGCTTTCTCAGTTTGCCTAAAGTCAGATTCCAAGGACCAGAGGACATGAAGGGTAAAAATCAGAATAAACACTTTTGATCTAAGCTAATGTGCCTGGACCATATGTAATAGCCCTGCCGTCCTTCTCCTATTTTCTATTTTGTACATATCTTTTTCGGTCATCAGATGTAGCAGAAAATTGTAGGGGGGGAAACAGTCTTTTAAAAATGCTCAAAAGGATGAAGTATGAGCAGATGTCCAAGAGAAAGATAAAATAACATTGCGAGTAAAATGTAGAGATTTATTGACACACTTTAGCAAGCTGTAATAGAAAATGTTGGGGACCTTAGAGTACAACACTAAAAGAGAAAAGGTAAAAAGTCATATTTTTATCTCATTGTATTCAATAAATCATGTCATTCCACTCGCTTCCAAGAAGTTTGTTCACTTACTATAAATTGTACTTAGTTGTCAAGCCCTGTTCATTATACGCAAAATACTTTCTCCTACATGTTTTACTATGCGTAGATAAGCATATTACATATAATAAGCATATAGGTATTAATAGCATATCATACTTTATTTTAAAATAAAGCTACTAATATAGCATATTCACTTCTTTTTTTAAAATATCATTTGGAATAGTAATAGAATAACTACATGCATAAGTCAATTAATTCCATAAGAAAGGAATAATATTAAAACATAGTTCATGTAGTTCTATTTTAATATATAGAGGATATGGTTGGTGTTTTAAAAAAAAAAGGTCAACTCTTTCTATACATGCTGGTAGAATAAGATGTAGAATATCATTTACCTGGTAACAGGAATTAAATTAGTAAGTATGCACTGAGCACCGACTATGAATTTGGCACTTTGAGTATAGAAATCTAGAACTCAAGGAGGGCTCAAGTCAGAGATAAATATGGCAATTTTCTTAATATCCATACTATTTATTTATTTTATTTTTTATTATTGACAATATTACATATGCCTCCCATCCCCCCCTCCACCCAGACTCCACCCCACCCCAGGCCTTCACCACATCATTGTCTGTGTCCATGGGCTGTGCTTATGTGCATATATGTTCTTTGGTTACACTATTTAAAGTCAAAGCAATGGGTGAAATTACCCAGATGAAAGTCAATATAAAGAAGATAGGCAAGAACAGAGCCTTGGAGTACTCCAATATTTAGAAGGAAAGAAGCTGAGAAGCCACCAAAGGAGACTGAGAAAAAATAAAAATAAAAAACAGGAAAGTGTACTGCAGGGAAGGCAAGGAGAAAGTGTTTCATGAAAGAGAAATTAATCAACTGATTCACGCTCCTGAGAGGTAAAGTGAGATGGATGGAGAGAGTTAACCACTGCATTTCGTAAGATGAAAGCCATTGTGTCAAATGACTGAGGAAGCCTAAATCAGCCGCTGGGGGAAGAGGGTTAGTTTTGCTTAAGAGTAGATCTGCGGCTCCACCAGTGATTGGAGAAGGACAAGGACAGAAGATACAGGTAACGCTGTCATTGAAAAAGAGTCAAACAGAAGATATACAGTAAGTGGACATTAAAGTAAAGGCTGTAGATTATAAGAGATATTTGGAGGGAAGTGGTATATTCAGAACTGCATGCTAGATTGGCTCGGCTGAAACAGAACTGGAGAGAGGGAGTTGTCCCGGCAACAGATGGCAATGGCTTCAGTATCAAAAAGTCAGAGTTTTTACAGGAGGAAGATGGCACATTCACATTGAGATAGCTCTAGGAGGGTTTCTTTAAAAAGAAATTCATTTTCACAATCTGAATGGGGTTAGGGAACCACAATGGATAGTGCAGAAATCTGGAACTAAAAGCTGTAAAGCTAAAACCAACGTCCTGCCCTAGCCAGTTTGGCTCAGTGGATAGAGCATCAGCCTGTGGACTGAAGGGTCCCGGGTTCCATTCCGGTCAAGGGCATGCCCCTCAGTAGCAGACTCAATCCCCAGTTCTGGTCAGGGTGCGTGCGGGAGGCAACCAATCAATGTATCTCTCTCACATCAATGTTTCTTTCTCTCTGCCTCTCCCTTCCACTCTGTCAAAAAGTCAATGGGACAATATCCTCTGGTGAGCATTAATAAAAATAAAAAAATAAAACCAACCTCCCTCCCCCTTAGACTCAAGGGAAGATGGGAAAGATAGAGTACAAAATTCAGAAAGGGAGCTGGAGAAAGCAACTCCCATAGGAGAAACAGGGAAATATTTGACTTCTTAAACTCTATTAATTATTCTTATAAAAAAAATTAAAAGAAGTTTTGTTGAGATCTTACATGTGCCAGAGACTGTATTAAGTTGACATTATTAAACTTCTCATCGACTCTATGAAATGGATACTCCCTGAGGAAACCAAGGGACTAAGTACCTTGACCCCACTCTCCTTCCTCCCTCAGTACGGTCAAGGCTCCCTAGTGGCCACAACCACAGTTAATCAAGGACAAGGTATCCCACTCACAGAAAGAGGAGGGTCTTAGCACCAAAGAAACAAGCAGAACCTGGCACACATGAGACCTAAGCCTACCATAGAGATAAAGGTAAATTAAAATCCAAATCTGGTTTCGCCCTCTCACCAAGCATCCGTCATGATGAATTACCTCCCCACGTAGGCTGCTTGCAAAAGGAGGCAGCACTGTGAGGCCAATGCAAATATCTGCTCCTCTTAGCATGTTATATTCTCACTCAGAATTAATGAGAATGTCCCAGGGTTGTTACCAATGGAAACTTTATGAACTGTTGGTAATTTCTTATTGAAGATTCTTAATAGCTTGCAATTTTGTGGTTCTAACACAAGTGATCGGAGGTAGCTGTCATATAAGCAAAGGCAAAGACTAGAGGAAGTTTGAATTAGTTGTCAATATTTAAAAAAATAAACAGGGACCTGGTAACACGAGGGCAAGATTGCTGTGTGCCAATAATCAGCTGGAGCTGAGTAGTGCTTCTCCCTTTAATGGTGCACGCTGGTCCCAGCTGACTCCCATCCCAGCACATCCGCTCTGTTAGACTTTCTCACTCCTACAAGTACTTGAGAAGCTCTCTCTTGTAATCATCTCAGTCGGCCTTTGTGTTTCCATACCCTCTGATAGTACACAGAATTAACTAGGAGCTTAACAGAGGTAGGCTAAACTTCAAAAACTTAGCCAAAAATATTGATCTCTCCTTATTCCATTTCTTTACTTTTTTTTTCCCATTTTCCCCTGCTCCCTTAAAATTATTTTCTAAAAACACCTATGGTAAGCCCAGCTGGTGTGGCTCAGTGGTTGAGCATCTACCACTAGAATGAACCAAGAGGTCACGATTCGGTTCCCGATCAGGGCACATGCCCATGCTGCGGGCTCGATCCCCAGTGTGGGGCATGCAGGAGGCAGCTGATCAAAGATTCTCTCTCATCATTGATATTTCTATCTCTCACTCTCCCTTTCACTCTGAAATAAATAAAAATATATTAAAAAATAAAATAAATAAATAAAAACACCTATGGTAAGCTTCTTGATTTGGATTGTTTTTAATTTTTATTGAATTTATTGGGGTGACATTGGTTAATACAATTACATAGGTTTCAGGTGTACAATTCTATCATACATCATCTGTATGTTGTATTGTGTGTTCACCACCCCGTCAAGTCTCCTCCTTCCCCCACAATTGGTTCCCACCCCCCTTTATCTTCTTTTACCTCCCTCCACAGCCCCTTTCTGGATTTGGATTTTAAATAAATCTTTTTTTTCTTTTTACAGCTGTAGCATTTTCCTTTTCTCCTTTAATTATTTCCACTTCACTAAGTTCCCTGAACTCTGCTTGCTACCCAGCAGCATCCCTTTTCATTCTTCCCTG
>NW_005871204.1:400861-438801 GCF_000147115.1 Myotis lucifugus
TGGGTTAGGTGCCCTGCCTTGGTGAGCTCAGACACATTCCTATGCAATTCACCCCTGGATTATAGACACTTGTTTATTCTCCACTACACAACCAGACTCTTGCAAGCAGGGACAAGCCACACTGTGCCTGAATTAATCAGTACCTACAGCTAAATCTGGCTGCCATGTGAACAGCTCTCTTCAGTGTTGTACTAGGAATTAACACAAGCTGGACCCTGAAAATGATTTCACCATTTTATCTCCTTTCCATTCTCTGCACTTTCAGATCCCAACCCTGAAGCAAACTTTCTAATTATCATTTTTATTTTTTCCCTGATAGACAATACCTTCCACTTAGGCTCAGGGAATGCATTTTCTGATTTCATAATAAATGATACAAGCCATTACCGCAAATGATATTTCCGTAGGAAATGCAACTTAGAATGAGAGCCAGTTTTCTCAGGCAGCAAGTGTTTGTTCTAACACGTGTTTCTCCGACAGCTTATTCAATGGAGCCCTCTAATGACCTAGGTAAAGCTCCTTAAATACACTGGGCTTTCAACAACTCCTGCAGTCTGCCCTCTTCACTCTCTCTTCTACTCCACTTTCTCTCTTCTTAACACATACACTAATCCACGAGCAATCTTTACTACGCAATCCTGTTCAGCTTTCAATTACAAGAGATGTCAGCCTAATGGATTGCAGGGGATAACATGGTTCCTATTCCAGTCAAGGAACACAGTCAATAGGAAATAAATCGCCATCCATCAATATGCTAGAAATCAGTGGGCTTCTTAGATCGCTCCATTACTCACCTAGGAATACCTTGGAACTCAGAAAAACTGCTCAGTGGCACCCTATACTCAGCTGAGAGACACACCCTTCCTCATTCAAAGAAGACTAGACAGATGCAGATAACCTCTGAAGGGACCGTAAGGAGTTCAAACTTACTTTCACCACAGCTGACCACATTTAGCACACAGGAGAACTCTCAAACAGGCTAGCCCTTTAGAATTTACATTCATACTGGGATCTGAACACCAAAGTGGTGTGAGCTCCCTCATCAGAATGCACGGGTATAGAGAGAACAGAAGAATCTTCACATAATCCAAGAATTAAATGGCAAGCCCCCAAATCACTGAATGAATATGAGCAAAGTAATTTAATCAAATTGCCTGCCTCCTGAAGGCTTATTTCAGTTCTTAGAATGGCCTTCTACTGTGCTGTGTCTTTATCTTCCTAAAAGCCATTTTTATCATGTCACCTGCTTAAACCGCCTTGGTGGCTCCTTGATAGCTGCAGGAGTTTGTAGGCACAAACATCACTCAGCATCCAAGGCCGTCCACGATCTAACTCCAATTTATGCCATACTCTTAGCCCCCATATGGTCTTTTCTTCATCCAACACACCACAACTTGGCACACACAGTTTCCACAGGATTTTGCCAACCCAACAAGCCCCATCCAAACATCATCTGTCTGAAAACTCCCCTCCGAGCCTCCCTCCTTTGATTTTCAAATGCATTTACTATCACAGCAAGTTAAGCTGAGAGCAACCTAACCTTCTGCTGTTGTGTCCAGTGGCTTTTTTGAACTATATTTAAGCCCTGGCTGGGTGGCTCAGTTAGTTGGAGCATCGTTTCATACACCAAGAGGTTGAGGATTCAATACCTGGTCAGGGAACATACCTAGGTTGCCTGTTCTTTCCCAAGTTGGGGAGCATAGAGGGACATGGGGGAGGGTATGTGCGTGTGTGACCAGATCAATGTTTCTATCTCACTTCTCTCTCTCTCTCTCTCTCTCTCTCTCTCTCTCTCTCTCTCTCTCGTCAATTTAAAAAAACAAACAACTTCATTTAAGGATCAGCATGCATCCCATGACCATTTTTAAGTGAAATCATATATGGAAACCTATTACTCTAAAAAGCACATAGGACTGGAACCCCTCTGGTCAAAGGAGGGGAATGGGGCCTGGAGCTACTCCACACACTCATCTCTACAGAACATATTTGGAAAATAATTGATCTAGTCCAATCTCTTCATATTATAAATGAGGAAAGAAGTAATGCTCATAGACATTAAGAACTTGCCCAATGCCACATATCTAATTCAGGCAGAACTTTCCAGCCAGGTGTCCCAGTTCAGACTCTAGTGCCCCAGCAATGCTCAAGTTCAGTATCAGATGCTAACATGTGATCCACTTGAGTGGGATAATTTCAACATAATAATTTCAACACACTTAGTTATGAATTGAAAAGGTAGGCTACTTCTGGTTATACAACCATTTGCCGACAAGCCTTTATTATCCAACAAATGTATATTGAGTGCTTTCAGTATGCCAAGAATGGTGCTAAGCACTAAGGATTTAGAGGTGGATAACAGTAAGAAACCTGACCTCATAGAATATATCTTTTGTCTAATATTAACAATAAAATGAGGAAATAAGTAGATACTATATAATATTTGTAATTAATATATAATTATAACTTGAGAAATGGAAACATATCCAACCAATACTTGTACATGAATATTCACAATAACATCTATACTAATAAAATGGTAATATGCTAATGAGACTGGGAGACCTTCCATGAGACCTTCTAGATGTTCTTCTGGACAAAGCCATGGTGGTGGGGCCGAGGTAGAGGCAGTTAGAGGCCAAGAGGGGAGGGCAGTTGTGGGTTATCAGGCTGGTGGGGGGCAGGGCCATTGGGGGTAAGCAGACCATCAGAGGGGCCAGTTGGGGGCAAGCAGGCCATCAGTGGGGGTCAGTTGGAGGTGATCAGGACAGCAGGGGGGGGCAGTTGGGGGCGAGCAGGCCAGCAGGGGAGGCAGTTGGGGGCGAGCAGGCCAGCAGGGGAGGCAGTTGGGGGCGAGCAGCCCAGCGGCGGGGGGCAGTTGGAGGCGAGCAGGCCGGCAGGCAGAATGGTTAGGGGCAATCAGGTAGGCAGGCAGGTGAGCAGTTAGGAGCCAGCAGTCCCGGATTGTGAGAGGGATGTCTGACTGCCGGTTTAGGCCCAATCCCCGTAAAACAGCAGTAGGACATCCTTCGAGGAGTCCCAGATTGGAGAGGGTGCTGGCCAGGCTGAGGAACACCCCCTCCCCCATGCATGAATTTCGTGCACCAGGCCACTAGTTATCCATAATAGCCAAAATGCAGAAACAACCCAAGTGTTTATCAGCTGATGAATGGACAAATAAAATATGGCCTATTCATACAACAGAATGTTATTGAGATATAAAAAGGAATGAAGTTCTAACACAGGCTGCAACGTGGCCAAACCTTGAAAGCATTGTGCTAAATGAAAGAAGCCAGACACAAAAGGTCATATATTGTGTGATTCCATTTATATAATAGGTCCAGAATAGGCAAATCCATAAACACAGAAAGAAGATTAGTGATTGTGAGAACCTGGGGAAAGGGAAAATGTAGGAGTAACTGCTAATAGATATATAGATTATTTTGGGGTTGATGAAAGTGTTAGATAATGGTAATGGATGCACAATTTTATGCATATACTAAAAACCCAATAAGTAGCACACTTTAAAAGGACAAATTTATTGTATGTGAATTATATTCAATTAAAAAAGAAAAAGTACAGTCACAAATCAGAGATATGAATTTCCAACGAGAATACAGTACTAGAGAATAATAGAAACCTAGAAAATATGATCAGGGAGGGCCACTCTGAGGTGGTAATAGCTAATTTCATACCTAAAATATAAGTAGCATCCAGACACACAAAAAGAGAGGGAACTGTGTTCCTGGAAGAAGGAACAGTATCAAAACCTTAAGGCAGAAAAGAACTTACTGTGTTCTAGGAACTCAAAGAAGAATTGAGGGGGGGGGCAGGGGGGACACAAAGAAGTTAGAGAGGAAAGAATGGCAGATCACACAGGGTTTGGAAACCATGGTAAACATTTTGTATTTTCATCTGATGTGTAATTATAAGCCACTGAAAAATTTTGAGCAAGGGAGTGAAACCTGTTCACTCACACACACATTAAATTATCATCTATTATGTGCCAAATACTGTGGAATAGGAAGTACAGCCATAAATAATCACACAATTATTTGCCCTCATAGAACTATCATTCCAATGGAGGGACATTTGTCCAATCAGTAAATAAGTGTAAGCATATGCGGGTGCCATGGAGAGAAGAAAGTCAGGGAAAGGACTTTAAATAGGGTGGTGGGATGGTTAATTTTATGTGTCAATTATACTGGGATATAGAATAGCCCAGACATGTGGTCAAACATTATTCTGGGTGTGTCTGTTTATGGATGAGATTAACATTTGTATCTGTAGACTGAGTAAAGCAGATTGTCCTCTCTAAAGATGGGCCTTACTCAATCAGTTGAAGACTAAAGAGAAAACAAAGGCTGAGGAAGAGGGAACTTCACCTGCCTAAAGTCCAGCTTTGCTTAGCTCCTGCCCTTGGGTGGGAACATACACCATCTCCTGGTTCTCGGGCCTCTGACTCAAACAGGGACTACACAACCACCTCTCCTGGGTCTCCAGCTTGCCGCCTGCAGATCTTGGGACTTCTCAGCCTCCAGAATCATGTGAGCAATTCCTTGTAATAAATATCTCACTCCCTGTGTCTTTTGTGGATATCTATGTCCTGTTGGTTCTGCTTCTTTGAAGAATCCTGACTAATACAGATAGAATACGAAGACTTCATTGTGATATGGTATTTGAGCAAACACTTGAAAAAAATGAGGAAGTGAGTTATGAGTGTTTATTGGGGATCTAAGAAGGAACTGCCAATGGGCAGGAGGAAAACTGGGAATTATGATAACCCAGAAGCCTGCTAAGAATAGAGTTTCAGTTGTGCCAAATGCTAGCGATAGCTCAGTTACGATGAGGGCTAAGAATTGACTGATGAATTTTGCAACATGGAGGTCACTGGTAAACTCTGATAAAATAGTTTCAGCAAAGTGATGGTGAGTATAGGCCTGACTGGGGTGTGTTCAGAGATAATGGGAAAATTAGAGGAAATTAGTATATGGGGAGGTTTTGGTAGATATGCTCATGAAAATGATCCAATGAAGAAGAAAAAAGTGGTGATATTAGAGAGAGCAGGGAGAATATCTGGAGTGTGGGTCTTTTGTGGGTTTTTTTAAGTAAGTGAAGGAAATGGCATCTCATTCAGACATGGAGGGTTGGATTTGTATGAGAGAATAAAGAATTCATCCAAAATAATAGGATGAAATGAAGGTGAGAGTGGAACAGACACAGATAGTTAGACATGTGTGGTGGTGGGAGCCTGTGGATAGAATCAAAGTTAATTAAAGGTTAATTCTGACTGCTCTGTAGGCAATAGTGTAAGTGTGAAAGAAGGGAGTCCAGAAAGAAGGCTGGTATAGATGAAAGATGTTAGTGGCTTGGACTAAGGTAATGGCAATGAAAATGAATTATTATATTATGATTAAACAAGCATATATGTTATCTCACTTCTGTGCATCATCATCAATAATCTTCCTGTACAAGTATTTATACATTCATTTTGCAAATTAACTCAAACCACTAAATTATATCACAGAATAATTAAAGTCATTTGAAAAAGTTTAAGCTTGTATTACAAATATGGCTAGAGTAGTGACACAAGAACAGGTATATAGATCAATGGAACAGAAGAGAAACCCCAGAAATCAATTCAAGCCATTATGTTCAATTAATATTTGACAAAAAAGGCAATAACATACAATGGAGCCAAGACAGTCTCTTCAATAAACGATGTAGGGAAAATTGGACAGATACATGCAAAAAAAAAATGAAACTAGACCACCAACTTACACCATACACAAGAACAAACTCAAAATGAATCAAAGACTTAAATGTAAGTTGTGAAACCATAAATATCCTAGAAGAAACCATAGGCAGCAAAATCTCAGACATCTCTAGTAGCAATATGTTTATGGATAAATCTCCTAGGGCAAAGGTAACTAAGGAGAAAATAAATAAATGGGACTACATCAAAATAAAAAGCTCTGCACAGCAAAAGAAACTATCAACAAAATGAAAAAAGAACCCACTGCATGAGAGCACATATTTGTCAATGTTATATCCGGTAAGGGGTTAATTTCCAAAATATGTAAGAAATTAATACAACTAAACAAAAGGAAGACAAACAATCCAATTAAACATGGGCAGAGGACCTAAATAGACACTAGTCCAAAGTGGACATACAGATAGCCAAGAGACATGAAAAAATGCTCAAAGTCACTAATCATCCAAGAGATGCAAATCAAAATGACAATGAGGTATCTCCTCGCAGCTTTCAGAATGGCTATCATTAACAAATCAACAAACCACAAGTGTTGTCGAGGATGTGGAGAAAAGGGAATCCTAGTACACTGCTGGTAGGAATGCTGATTGGTGCAGCCATTATGGAGAACAATATAGAGTTTCCTCAAAAAAATCAAATATGAAACTGCCATTTGACCCAGTGATCCCACTTCTAGGAATACATCCTAAGATTCCTGAAACACGAATCAGAAAAAATGTATGCACCCCTTTGTTCACAGCAGCACAATTTACAATAGCTAAGATCTGGAAACAGTCCAAGTGTCCATCAATAGCTGAGTGGGTAAAAAAGCTGTGGTACATTTATACCATGGAATCCTACGCAGCAGTAAAAAAGAAGGACCTTTACCCTTTGAGACAGCATGGAGGGATCTAGAGAGCATTATGCTAAGCAAAATAAACCAGTCAGAAAAAGACAAGTATCACATGATCTCACTTATATGTAGAATCTAATGAACAAATAAACTGATAAACTAAATTGATCCAGAGACAGAAGCATGGAACAGACTGTGGAATCTCAGAGGGAGGGTGGGGGAGAGTGGATGGGTAGGAAGAGATTAACCAAAGAACTTGTTCAAGTTCTTTGAATGCATGCAGAAAATAAGATGGTGAAGGCCTGGGGCAGGGGGTGGGGGGTGGGCTAGATGGGGTCAATGGGGGAAAAAGGGAGACATCTGTAATACTTTCAACAATAAAAATTTTTAAAAATAAACATGGCTAGAAAATAAAGTTACTATAAGTTTTAAAGTACTGTTGGATGTTCATAAAATTCTTTAATTTTATTTCAACATGATAGTCTGTAGTCACAAAACATGCAAATAAAAGGACAATATTTCTGATTACTCTTGTCTCCCTTATACTTTCACCAATTCCTGTAATAATGGGTATGTGGCAGGAATTGTTCCTGTGGTTTTTTAGAGATGTTACCATATGTTGCTGAAACTTAAAGCTAGTGATGGAGGAGAGGTGTGGATCCTGCTCAGAAGCTTTGAAAGGATTATTATCCAAGGCAGAAAATTTCCATAGAATTGAGCCTGAAAATATATCTCCTATTTTTATTTTCTACATGATCTTGATCATTTTTTCAACTTCACCATAATGTGCATTTATTTTTTCTGTCTTTTAAAGCTCAAACAACAAATGTATCTAAAACCATTTTATTTTTATATTTAGTCACCTTATGTGAAATCATCTAGTATGCACAGAATATAAGATTCAACCCACACTTCCCAGTGCGATTTGAAACATGCCTAGACTCTCTGGTAGAAAATAGGTAATTCCCAGTCAGGGAAAATGTTAAAATACTGTAAGTTGCTGCCTCTTGTATTAATCTAGAGCCTTTACTATTTGCTTCATTTTTCATAAGATTAACATTTAAAAACCTCTTTGTTAGAGACTGAAATTGAATTGTGAAATGTGCTCCTGAATAAATAATTTCTTCCCGAATGTTAATTACATAGCAATTATACTGAAGTGTAATTTTACATAAATACAGTGTTAGAAGTTCTACAGATATGAACAATTGCACAAATGACTCCTCGAAGGGGGAAAAAAGTTTCTGAGGTTGAAATGCAAGTGTCGAACATGCTGGAATAAATAATGGAATATAATGTATTGAATATTAATCTGTATGCTCACAGAAGTCATTAAAGGTTCTAGGGCAACTACACAGTTAACTATTCATAAAGACATGTACATATTTTGTATTATTTTCCTTATATTCATAACAATGACAAAAATAAATATACTGCTAAC
This sequence comes from Myotis lucifugus, assembly GCF_000147115.1. NCBI lineage: Eukaryota > Metazoa > Chordata > Mammalia > Chiroptera > Vespertilionidae > Myotis > Myotis lucifugus. Next base: position 408,905 of record NW_005871204.1, read on the forward strand.
AATGACAAAAATAAGTAAACTGATACTTAAAGATCTAAACCAAAAGTTATAAATGAGAAATCTTCCAATTATAAGTAATCTGAAAATCAAATGTATCCAATTTTGATATTCACAATTTTTCTTCCAGGTGAAGTACTTTATATGCAATTATCAGCTTCTTATTTGGTAGCTAGAGGCCCGATGCATGAAAATTCATGTAGAGTAGGCTTTCCTTCCCCGGGCGGCTGGCACGGGGTTTGCTCCGGCACCTGGGACGTGGGCTTCCCTTCTCTGGCCACCAGCAGGCACCCGGGGCCTGGGTGGCTTCCCTCTGGCCCTGGCTTGGTCCAGAAGGACATCCGATCTACTAGTAATTAGCATATTACCCTTTTATTATTATAGATGATAGGATGATATGATAACAATGGTGATGAACTAGTTTTAAGAAAACAACCTTATTAACTGTTACAGTCAATAGATTTTTAGCCAAGAATTCCTATTCCAGTAAGTTACAATCAACTTGAATCTAGACTGTTTGCTCATTGAAGATAATAACTAATACAACAGGTAATATTTGAGCATTTCCTGTGTGCAGGCATTCTGCTAAACATTTTGCCTATATTCTCCCTTTTAACCTCTGCAACTCTATGATGTTATGACAATCACATAAAAAACCAAGTTTAGGAATTTTTAGTTAGCTCAGAGTTGAAAATCTGCCAGTCTCTGGCCAGACAGCTCAGTTGGTTAGAGCAGGGGTCCTCAAACTACGGCCCGCGGGCCACATGCAAATACAAATATTGTATTTGTTCCCGTTTTGTTTTTTTACTTCAAAATAAGATATGTGCAGTGTGCATAGGAATTTGTTCATAGTTTTTTTTAAACTATAGTCCGGCCCTCCAACAGTCTGAGGGACAGTGAACTGGCCCCCTGTTTAAAAAGTTTGAGGACCCCTGGGTTAGAGCATTGCCTGATATGCCTCTGAGGTTGTGGGTTTGATCTCCAGTCAGGGCACATACAAGAATCAACCAGGGAATGCATGAATAGATGGAACAACAAATTGATGTTTCTCTCTCTCTTATTCCCCCCCCTTCTCTTTCTCTAAAATCAATCAATAAATTAAAAAATTTTAAATCTGCCACTATTTTAAGTCATTACCCCAATTTTTCTACCTTTTTCCTTCTTTTGTAAATTTATCATGAGCTGACATTGAGACTGGGTTAATACAATATCAAAAATATCCAAATAATCTGTCTGAATTAGAAAAAGGAATCAATCAAATTATTCATTGTTAACTTTAACAGAAAGAAGTTGATCAAGATGTTAAATTTCAGTTCATAAAACCTACTTACTCAAACTCCCCCAAATTTTCCAATCTATGCAGCTAACCCAGAAAAGCTGCTATTTAGAGACTTTTAGGCAGACAGCTTTTACTACTGCTCAACTTCAGTGGGAGGATTCTGTTTTTAGAAAGTATTTCAGTCACTGATTTGAAAAAAATGATGGATATAATTGTCACATTATATCAAGGCTTGCTTGTACTTTAATTCTGTAGCACATTTATGAATCACAAAATACCGCATTAACATCTCCAGTAGTTTTATGACATGTTTAAGAGAACAAATTATTATTATAAATTTACAAAATATTCAATGACTTGGCCACATGGTTACAGACTCAGTAAACATTATTATTATTGCTAGTTTAACTTCCTTTTTTAACTTAAATTCCCAAAGAATTCACACCAATACTCTTTTTTACCTTTCTCAAATTTGCTTAGTATTAAGACAACAATGAAACATTTGGGGGGTACATTATAATCAGCTGCTATTGAAATTTTCTCAAAATGCTATCTATTAAAAGGCACAGGTTAAAATTGGTTTATTTGTCCACATAATTTTAGGAAATGGGAAAAGACTTTGCTTTCTGTATTAATCAGGGTTCAGTTGCAGAAAACAGAATTCATTCTAGCTAACAGAAGCAGTAGGGAAATTATCACAAAAAATTATCTGTCTGTGAATGATGGTGCATATGTTAAGAACAGTATATTCCATGAAAGTCCATACTTTTTAATGTTTGTATTGATTTGAGAGGGGAAGAGAAAGAGAGAGGGAGAGGGAGAAGAGAGAGAGAGAGAGAGAGAGAGAGAGAGAGAGAGAGAGAGAGAGAGAAACATTGATGTGAGAGGAAAACATTGGTTGATTGGCTGCCTCCTGCATGCACCCCAACAGGCAATTGAGTCTGCACTCTGGCATGTACCCTGACTGGAATCAAATCAGTGACCTTTCAGTGCACAGAACTCAACCAACTGAGCCACACCAGCCAGGGCCACCCACTGTCTTTTATTTTTTACATAAAATTAGTTGCTTGGTCAGACTCAATGTTCTATGAGATACCATCACAGAGGTTAAGGCATTCTCAAAGTCCATAGATTATAGTGCTTGCAGAAAGATGGCAACAGGGAAGGCCACATAAAATCTAGAATAAATAACTATTCCAGTAAGACTGAGTTGCTGCCCCTTCCATAATGGAAAGAGTCTAAACTCATTGACCTGCCACTAGGTGGCTTCCAGGTTTCCATTAACTATGGTGCAGATTGGACTCTGTGCATGGGCATTGGCCACCTCAGACTTAGTAAAAGGAAATCTATGTTTTGCAGTCCATGCATTACTTCCATCCCTGCCACCATAGTCACTTGTTCATCAGCCCATTGATCAAGCACTGGGTGGCTAGTGACAGAAATGTCTAGTGAAATGGTTCCTGAAATGTTTTCAATAGAAGGGGCATTGTGGTGACTATTCATATGAGATATAAACAGTTTTACATTCTGGGCCCATTAGAGGTCTATCTACATTTCTCTTCCCTAAAACTATATATCACTGATGCTTTAATTGTGATCTTTCCAAACCCCTAAATATCCAGCCAAACCACTAGCCTCCAACCATGACTCTCTGACCAGCTTTCCTTCCAACAAACAAAATGGAAAACAGTTATATCACCTAAATTTCTGCCCAATGGAAGGATTTATTTCTTCCTTGTCCTTCAGGTCCACCCCTCTGTGGGGTTATACTGCTGCAGGAGGTCGCTTGTGCAATGCACTATTATGAGAAAGAGTCATTTGCAAGTCAGAATTGAACGGGTTCTTTCTCAGTCAGCTAGTTACAGAAAACTCTGAGGCCATCAGTGGGTGGATAGAGAGGTGACACAGCAACACAAATAAGTACATTAGGAAAATGAGCCACCTGCTCTTAACAGAGGCCATCACTGGTAATTAAAACTTATTAGTGCCTTCAGAACAAGAGTAGGCCTCATCTCATTTGTGCCATTTCCACCTGGTGATTGATTAATGCTAGACACACTTAACATTAATGCCTGATGGAACAGAGAAAACCTTGATCATTATTAAATGCAAAGTTTACATGAGCAGACCATCAGTGTCTGGTGGAGCCCATTAGCAGGCTACGAGCAGTTTTTTGACGGTAGAATATGTATTTCTTTCCAAACACTACAAGCTTGCTTTGTATATGGTGCTCCTAGAGGGGTCGGCTAGAGCCATGTTCAGCAAACTGCTGCTCGTGAGCCACATGCGGCTCTTTGGCCCCTGAGTGTGGCTCTTCCACAAAATACCACGTGTGGGCACGCACGTACAGTGTGATTGAAACTTCGTGGCCCATGAGCAGAAATCGGTATTTTGTGGAAAAGTCACACTCAAGGGGCCAAAGAGCCGCATGTGGCTCGCGAGCCGCAGTTTGCCGAGCAGCAGTTTGCTGACCACTGGCTGCTAGAGGCTACATAAGGCATCCCAAACTGCCACAGACATTTCAAGCACCGCTGTGCCTGCTGGCTCATAAGGACTAGAGGACAGAGCTTTGCTCTGAGACTTGAACCAGCTGCAGTGGCTTCTCTTGCTCTTGGCCTCACGCATACAGGTAACATTAGGGGCTACCTCAAATGTGAGCTCTGTTGCCTCCAAAATTCAAAGTGACCCACAATGCACTGTCCCTCCTTCTTAGGAGTACTTTGGAGGGGATATCTCTCTTCATACCCCAGATTGCTAGTCTTCCAGAAACTTCACCCAAAGTGACTAGGACTGAATTTTCTTTGGATTTTTCTCCTACTCTCAAATCACATATTTCCTGCCAGGGCATCTAGAGTACCTGCTACTGCCTGTTTACCAGGTCCTGCTATCATGAAGGCATCAGTGAAGCAGACCAGTGGGTTTTTCTTTGAGATGGTGAAATAATGAAAACTTTGAATAACAAAGATAGCTGTAGTGAAGATGCGTTTTAAATCCCTAGTTTAAGGGCAAGAAAATGAGTAGGAATATAAATAAGTTCTTTGAATAGTACATCTGTCTGCTTCCAAAGGCTTTTCTCTTGACCTTTATGGGATGAGCATCTGGACAGGGAAGAGATTTGCAGCTAGTTTGTAGCACAGTCAAAGAAAGCTGAGTCTGGGCCAGATAGAGGGATGGATCCCAAGGGCACAGGCAGTGCCCAGCAGTCTCTGTTTCCACCTGATCTGAATAGCCAACAGTGCTCTTGTAGGCAATGGGGCGGAGTGGGACATGAATAATGTAGTCCTAATAGCTGAGATACAGAAGCACTATCTTATTTGCTGCCGATTGTTTTAGGGATCCATTTTCACAATGACTTTAACTATTTAAACAAATTGAAACTAGTCTAGGTTGATTTCAAATGTCAGTGCAATTGAATGAATTTATTGCAACTATAATGAATTCCATCTTGTTCAAGGCATTTAACTATTGACTACTGAACCTCTGTCCCCAAAATCATAATAGTGTTGATTTACTCAGTCTACACATTTATTTTAACAATTCCTCTGACAATAATTGTCAATGTTGCATAAATTCTGTATATCTTTGCTTTGTGGAAGAGTAATTTCCAGAGCCATTGCTGTTAACTACATTTCTCAAACATCAGAACTTCAGTTCTTTTGGCCAGAGTTTTTTATTCTCCTAGTTTTTGTATTAATTCTTTTCAATAATTGCCTTGGTTTTATGTGTATAATACAGCCCTAAATTCTTTATTAGCTTAAATTTAAGAACTAACTGTTAATATGCATTCTCAGCCACATTTAATCTGGTAATATAGTCCACAGCAGTCAAAGGCAATATGTAGCTTTTAATTACAATATGGATCCCAGTTCTGCCTCTCAGAAGCTGGGTAACCTTGACCAAATTACTTCAGCTTTCTGAGCTCTAATTATCCATAAAATGGAATAACAACATCTATCACACAACATAATCACAAGGGTCAAATAAGATATTAAAAGTGAAAACATTTTTCAAACTATTACAAACTAATCCTATGTGACTTTAAAGTTGTCTCAGTATTATGAATGTCTTTCATTGAACAACTAAATTCTATTTCCCGGCTTGTATGCTACTTAGTACCATATTATATAAATGTTTGCAATCATAGAGTTTACAAAAAAGCTCTGTGAGCTTTTGAAGAGCTGCTCCTATGCTTTATTCTCGGTATCACCAGGCCAAATAGAGTCCCTATCATTCAAGTGGTGGGATAAACAGGTAACACAAGCTCTTTATCCTATTTCTATCAGTTGGGAGATTTAGAATCTTATGAAATTTAATTGGAACTGATGCCACCCCTCCAGGGTGATAACAGACAATCATTTATATGACTGCAATAATTGTATGTGGGTTTTGTGTTGTTGTTTTTTAACAAAGCCAGATCCAAAAATGAATCAAAACCTTTGTAGTAAATAATCCTATTCATTGATATTATTGTTTTGCAATGGGCAAGGTCACATCATGTTGATATGCTAATAGAAGAAATATACTTTACTCATTTGAGATAAAACTGTATTTTCTGTGAAAAAAAAGTATTTATTCTTATCTTGCTTCTTACTGAGGAAATGAACCATGATCTGCTGGAGGACCTTCCTTTTCCTCCATACATGGCAAAAGGCCATCCCTTTCATCTCCAGATTGAATATAGCCAAGCCTGAAGCCCTCAAGACACAGCAAGAAAAGGGGGGAGGAGAGGTAGACAAGGAAACTCCATTCCATGAGGGAGGGAGTGGAGAAAAAGATGGGGAACTTAGCAAAGTTGACTGCAAAATATTAAGGTAAGTGAAGTCAGTCAAGAGAGAGGGGGGCCTTTTGAAGTCTTGATTAAAGGAAGGTTCTTCTTATCTGTAGTACAAGAGGGAAAGGAAGTAAGATAAAATCTTCATCTTTGCTCTTCCTTTACAGTTCTGAGACCTATAAGACCCTTCATTAGAGAATTTGAGAAATCTCCATGATGGGTTTATATGCTCTTGTGCTGGGGACGAAGGGAAGGTAGGAGGTACCAGAGATAGAAGTTTACTTCTCTGTAATCATCTTCCTCAGGTTTCAGGGGAGAGAGAGCGGAGGAACACTGCTCCCTAACAATGGTTTACAGGGTGGAGCTGTGCCCCTTTATCAAGCAAGGAAGAGATACATGGGACAGTAGCAGAGAAGACCCCGGAACTGAAGACCTTCTTCCCCTAAGGGTAGCAAGAAATACTCTATGGAGCTCCACACATTATTGCATAAATAAAAGAAAGAATAAAGACTCCAAGATGAATGAATGGCCTGTAGAGACTTTAATTTTCCCTACTTCCTTACTTTTGTGTCATACTGCTTCTGGTTATTTGGTGTGTCCTTGGGTGGTTTCTAAACATTTAGATTTTACATAATAGTTAAATACCAAGAATGATTTTAAAAGCTAATGTGTATTTGCCATTATTATTTCTAAGAAAGTAGATTTTAAAAGCACTATCTACTAAAACATCATTTTACAAAAGAAATGATATTTTAACCCTTCAAAGTCCTGTCATCTCAGGATTTAAAAATGAAAGAAATTTAACTTTTTTGGAAAAAAAAGAATTCCTCACACTGTTATTCTTTCTTTCATTTTGCACAGATGTTACATCTTAGTCATGAACTGGGGTGTGTGAGCCACTTCCCTAGACTTAAGTCTAGACCAGAGCATAGAGAGTTGTCTGCATGAAGAAAGCTTTCATCTCTCACATACACAAAACCATTACCACTATTACAACTATTACAGTGCATAATGATACGGACTCATAGAAAATTGCCTACATTTGACCCTTTCAACATCCAAAAGAAAAAATGAGAACTTCATATGGTTCAACCTAATATTGTGATTTCTTTGTCTTCATTTGTCAAATAATGTCAAATAAATGTTAGAACTATTACAAATGTATTCACAGCAATTCTGTAGAATTATATCTTTCCTGAAGAGAGTGTTTAACAGTCTTTCAAACATGAACTAAGAATGGTCTTTTGGAGTGGGTGGGTTTTTCTCGGTGCTACTAACCATCCTTTGCAGAGTTTCTGGGAGTCTATATTGAGGCAAAAGGAACTATTAAAATGCCAAATGTTTTATTTTTTAATGTGTTTTTATTGAATTTAGAGAGAGAGGACAGGAGAGGAAGAGAGAGGTAGAAACATCAATGAGAGAGCAACATCAATTGGCTGCCTCCTGCACAGCCCCTACTGGGGATCAAGCCTGAAACCTGGGCATGTGCCCTGACTGGGAATGGAGCCAGTGACCTCTTGGTGCTTAGGATGATGCTCAATCCACTGAGTCATGCTAGCCAGGCTAAAATGCTAAATCTTTTAAATATCTAATATTTAATTACTACAACTTTACTTACTTCCGTTATAACAAATCAGCCTGCCACACTCTTAGCACATAATAAACTTTCTAAAATCAATAAAGATTATTTAGTATCTTAGGGGTGGTTTAGTTAAAAAAAAAAAAAGAGGGTGGGGGTTATGAGCCAAATGAAGTAATAGTGGTTTGTTATAAGGGGTAAGGTAACTGGAGCCTAGTGCTACCTCTTCAACAGAAACCCTGGGGAAAACTCCAAAGGGTAGTAAAATAGGTAGACCCACCTAGAGTCAAAGGTCTCTTGGAGCCCTAACACTCTAGGACACTAAAATAGCATTGGCCCCTAAAGCTGTTCCTATTGGATGGATTCCACATAATAAATCAGTAACAGGATGGTTCTCAACTGGACAAACAGGAGATCTTTCCATCCAAACTCCACATTTAAAAGACTCCAGGTATTCTCCATTTCTATTGCAATGTGTTCTTGAAAACTGTGTCACAAAATGGACTACCATTAAGCAAACTATAAAAATAATCTTACAAGTGGGATTATATGCCATCAAGTACATTATAGCCAGGTATAGTGTATCAAAGGTCAAAATGGATTGACTCCCTTGTCTTTATACCCAAAGTTGAAGTTCTCTATAAAGTAGCAAGCAGAGCAGCTAGAAATTTCTGGGCATCTCCCCACAGAGGCCTGCCCTGATGAACATTTCAAGATTATAAATATCAGTTTCTGGTCAAATAAAATTATGCTTCAAATCTTAAAGGAACAATAGAATTAAGCTAGGAACAATACATTATTAGTATATAAATATATAATTCTAAGTTATACTCATGTAAATTTATTTTATAGTCTCAAAATTATACCTAAAACTAATATGCAAACTATAGTAAACATCAAAAACTTAATTTAAATTAATTTTGCTTGAAACCTAGTAATTGAGAACGATGTAAGTGACATGGTTTGGTTAGCCCAGGGCTCTCAAAGACGCTGCACATGTAAGTTGAATCTGAGATTTTCTTCTTCTCTCAGCATATTTTAACAAAGCTAGCAGAGAATTCAAACTATGCTACTGGCCTAGGAGATGAATTCAAAGCATTAAACCAGGTGCTTAATAAAGGTTTGTTGTTCATGCTAATGACAGGGCTTCTTGGAACACAAAGCATTTTAAAAGTCAGGGATGACCCCATATTTCTCTTGCTCACCTTTTTCTATTAACAAAATTGACCTACAAGTCCCCACATACCAGGCATTCAGACCCAATAGCGCCATCATCATTTATTTTCACTTGTCCTCTGTATGCTTGACATTTGTTGGATCATGGATCCAATGCCATTAACAGTTACCAGGTCACCAGACGCTGGATTATGTGGGATAGGCTAGTTGCCATAACACAAAGACCTAAGTGAATATGTTTATTACCATAGAAGTGTATTTCTTCTTCTGTTCTACTTCAAACCACAAACCTATACATGACTCCAACAATCTACATATATAAAAACCTAAGTGACCATTACAACAGAACGACCAGAATGACAGGAATGACCGGTCGCTATGACGCGCACTGACCACCAGGGGGCAGACACTCAACTCAGGAGCTGGACCCAGCCCGCAGGCTCCAATCACAGATGGAGCCTGCCAGCCAACCTCCCGCTTCCTCCCCGCAGCCGGCAGGCCCCCAGGCTGGGGCGGGGAACCGGGAGTGAGTGGCGGCCGACGAGGCCCCTTTCCCAAGGGGGCCGAGGGCCATCTCCCTCTTCAGGGCTGGCAGCCAACCTCTCAGGTACCTCCCCCCATTCCTTCCTCCCAGCTGGCATGCCCCAATTGGCCCGCTGCCCGCCCACCATGGTGGTGGTTGGGCCCTCCCCACAGCGGGCAGGTCCTGATCACCTGATCAGGGCCAGGCCCTGGGCTGGGATAGGGAACTGGGGATGGGTGGCAGCAGACGTGGGTGGCAGCAGACGAGGGGAGGAGGAGGGGAGGAGGCAGGTAGGAGGGGAACCGCACAGTGGCGGCGCACAGGCGGCGAGGGAAGAAGGAGGCGGGGAGGTGGGGAGATGGGGAACCTGATCAGCCCTGATCACCGGCCAGGCCTAGGGACCCCACCCATGTACGAATTTCATGCACCGGGCCTCTAGTTGTAAGATTAAAAAACTAGAACTTGCAGTACAATTCTGAGAAAAGTATCATTATACTTTTTAATATCTCAGATTTAATTAAACTTCTTTTTATAATGTATTTCTTGCTCACATAAGAGTTAGGGCCATAGTAATCAGTTGCTCAGCTCTCCTACAAACAATCATTGAAGGACATGGGCTCCTTCAATTTTGTGGCTCTGCCAATACACTGGGTCTTTTTTGTTTTGTTTTGTTAATCTTCACCTGGGGATATTTTTTCCATTGATTTTTAGAGAGAGTGAAAGGAGAGAGGGGACGGGAGAGAAACATCAATGTGAGAGAGACATATGGATTCCTTGCCTCCCAAATGCACCCTAACTGGCTAGGGATCAAGACTGCAACCCAGGTATGCGTCCTTGACTGGAAATCGAACCCTTGACCCTTCCTCAGTACACAGGCTGGTGCTCTAACCACTGAGTAACACCATCCAGTGCTACACAGGGTCTTGTGTTCGTCTGCATCCAGCTATCAGAAGAGAAAGACAATGGAGAGGTCTGCATAGAAAGTTTGCATGGAATACGCTGGAAAGTGGAACATATTACTATTTCTCCATTCGTTAGCTAAACTCAGTCTCATGACCACATTTAACTGTAAGGTTATCTAAGAAAAATAGTCTAGCTTCATGTCCAGGACAAAGAAATTTATTTTAATGAAAGCTAGTAGTCTCTGCCACACCCTATCTTTTCAAAAGGAGCTTTAAAATAAAAATAATAAAATCAGAGACCTAAAATGGGCAGATAAAGAATATAAATGAGTGATAGGGGCCTGGTGGGAACTATTCAAAACTGGAAAATATTCCATGTCCCATATTTGAATCCAGCAGATTATTGTCTTTAAAAAGGAAGGAAGGAAGGAAGGAAGGAAGGAAGGAAGGAAGGAAGGAAGGAAGGAAGGAAGGAAGGAAGGAAGGGAGGGAGGGAGGAAGGGACAGGGTATTGTCAGATCTGATTTTTCAAGGCAAGTCAGAAATCAGGGGTGGGATGGCAGGGGGGTCGTCAAAGTGAATTCTTCCAATATTAAAATGTTGGCAACTATTTGACCCAAAAGTATATAAATTGCAAACTGTCTTAAAATTTTAACTAGACTGTAAAAATAAAACTTATTTTTAAAAAGATACAACTGAGCCTGACTGGTATGGCTCAGTTGGTTGGAGTATTCTCCTGAGCACCAAAGGTTGCTGGTTTGATTCCCCGTCAGGACACATACCCAGGTTTCAGGTTCAATCCCCAGTCATGTGCATACCAGAGGCAGCCATTCGATGTTTCTCTCTCTGTCTCTCTCCCTTCCCCTCTCTCTCTAAAAAAGTAAAATAAAATAAAATAAAAATCAATAAAGCATATGCTTGTGAGAGGGTTAAAAAAAAAAAAGATACAACTTAGTACCCTGATGCATAGGCCAAAGCTAGTAATAGATCAAATAAACTTCAGAATGGAGGCATGCGTATTAGGTAGTATTAATGAGCTACCATGTGCTGAATGGGTAGCACAACCGGATGTAAAAGCAATCAGTGGCAGAGACTGCCTCTACCTTCATAAAGCCTACAAAGAACTAGAATAATTATCAGGAGTTTCAATCATATTTCCTCGTTTATTCATTGTTTTGGAAATTAGAACATGATTGGTTTATTCATTTAACAAATGCTTACTGTATGTACAAGATAGTGTTAGCTGCTTCAAGGAAAATAAGAATGATTTAGATTAAACTCTTCCCTGAGAAAAATTCTATTTTAAGAAGGAAATAGTGCAAGTATATAATGAGTTATAATATGAGGTCAAAAGCAAGGAGCCCAGCCCTAGCTGGTTTGGCTCAGTAGATAGAGCGACAGCCTGTGACCTGAAGAGTCCCTGGTGTGATTCCGGTCAAAAGCACATGCCTGGGTTGTGGGCTCAATCCCCAGTGGGGGGCGTGCAGGAGGCAGCATGATAGATGATTCTCTCTCATCATTGATGTTTCTCTCTCCCTTTCCCTTCCTCTCTGAAATCAATAAAAATATATTTTAAAAAACACAAATGTAAAAAAAAAAACGAAAAAAGCAAGGAGCCCGAAGTGAGTTACAACTATAAAGTTCAGATAAGGAAGAGATTATATTTGACTAGAGATGGTCAGAACTGGCTTCATGGAGAAAGAAGCAAGGAAGGTAGGTTTAGATGTGTAGAATGGGGAAGTAGGGACTCCATACAAAGCAGAGAGCATTAGCAAAGACATGGACCTGGGAAATGTAAAGGTGTGTGGGAGGGAAGTCAGTTGGCTGGAATGAAGTACCTGAAGGCAAATAAAATCTATAATCATTTGTTTAGGTATTTGTTCAGATTCATGGGAATGGTTTACAGGAAGTAGGTAAAATGTTACTGGTCTAAATTTTAGTGACTTCAAAATAGTGTTATTTACCATTGTTACTTGTTTTCAAGTCTTATTAAATTGAGTATTCTTCTGATTTATTCATGATACAGCATGCAACATCTCCAAGTGGTGTCATGAACTTTCCACACCAGAAATCTGCAGGAACTCAGGACCTGAGCTTTCTGGTTACAAGCTGCCTTATTACATCAGTCACCTCCTGTTCAGATTTCCAATAGGTGACATTTGCATGTTTCCATCTGTCTGATTTATCTTTTCACAAGGCCATATTGTTTCAGTGGCATTTGAGAACCTTTCAAATTGTGGCTTCTATATATTTTTAGCTAGTAGATATTACCACTATAGTCAATTTGTCATGATAGTCTCCAAGATATTTCTTTATTTATTTTAAAGAAACATTTTGATATGTCTTGGCCTGGATTTATAATTTATATTTGTTTTTGCAGTTCAGAGAAATCTGTTCTCAGGTCAATTTAACAGTACTGGCCAAATACATTATAATATCTTCTATTAGGGTTAGAAATATCCTGATGTATGACAAGTAACAGGAAGTAGTAACTTTTTAACTGATGTCTAAATGTGATAGATTCTCCATAACATTTCCCATTAGCCCTTCTGAAACTACTCCACTTAGCAAGATAACTATTTTGATATTTTGATATTCCTCAATTTCCATTTCTCATCAAATCTCATGTCAAACCCGCAGGCTACACTAATTTTGTTCCCCTCCATTATTGAGATGTTTCTATTTAGAACAGTTATAAACATGGGCAATTTTATATTTTTAGTTTTAGGGAATAAAATGTCTGATCCATTGAGCAAGTTATTTTTTAATCAGTTTTTATAGTTCTAAACCAGTATATTTATTGCCATTATTTCTTTTGGCATTTAAAATTTGGGGCTTTCTATTATCAATGCTGTTACTATTATTATTATAAATATTATTATTTATGATAATATGTTATCCCACAATCCAATATCTGAGTCTGAATTTCCTGATACATAGTACAATAGTCTACTTACAGCACCATGCTGCTAAACTCTTCACATGTATTTTTCAACTTAGAAGCACGGACTATTTAATCAAAAAAGCTTCTGGATCAAGTCAGTGAGGCAAATGTATCAAAGCAAGGGCACATTTCAATTAATGGTGCTTGACATTATACAAATTGCTCATTTTCTGAAATATATGTGAAAAATGATCTTCAAAAAGCGATTTAACACTTTTCACTTATATATCCGGCAAATATAGCCCCCAGACTTATCTCTCAAAAGCATCTTTGTTTTTCTCCTTCAAAAAAGAAGGCAATGGGGACTTCTCCCCTTGCAATGATAAAATACATTAGGAAGTCAGGTTAGAACACAGTTCTAAGTATTCACTTGTATTTGTTTATTTTCCTTTCAGAGCCCTAGAAGCCATGATTGCTGGTTAATAAAAATATATAGATTCCAATGATAGTTTATCCTTGTAGACATTTTAGGCACAGTTCAACAGCTATCTGAAGTTTCAAGCAGCCATGCTGTATAAAATACACATTTTTTAAATAAAAGTATTTTCTACTGTCTGAGCCCACACTTAATTGTGGCATTCTATAAGCCCAGTTTTGTAGAGAACATGTTGGCGTTTAGTCTTTATTCCACATTTGTAGAATTTATTACGTATATTTACCTTGGATAATTTTTATAGACATTTCATAATTTTGTTCTTACTGGTCATAGTTTACTAGCCCGTGGTTTGAACATTTTTATTGTAGCTATTTATTTCATCTTCTAGACTCCTGTGTTTGGTGTATACTCCTCGATAAATGCCACTGGGTGGCCTAAATTGATTAGGCCTCTTGGTACAGGTTTCCAGGCACAACATATATTTGCCAAACTGTCTTTATAAAATCAAGTCTCAAAAGCATCACATTCTCATATCTTGGGAGCTAACATATAATATTGTAGAATTGTTACAAGTAGAAACTTTCCATGTTTGGTACTTTTGAAAGGACTATAAATATAAGCAATCCAATTTAGCAATGATAAATGCGGCCTTCCAAATTCCAATCATATCTGTCCTTAGTTATAGCAATTTCCAATAAAAAAAATACCTTTGGTGATGCTCAGACACATATCATTTTTAAGACCTAGAAATAAAGACCTGGACTAAGGCCAGTCACTTGAATTGTGGGGATATCCATTCCCAGAATATCTTTTATTGTTATCACCGCTCACTTGTCTCCATGATGTATTAGACTGCCCCAGCTTCCTTACCATTGGGGGAAAAAAAAATTTTTTTATTTTCCATTATTTATCTTGTTCTTCTTGCATGCTTTCTGCCTCTCTATAAGGTATTATTCAACTTGTTCTTTTAAATAAATCCACAGGAACCTTGATATCAAAATATCAAATGATTATTTTGGTTTTTCTACTATCGTTTCCTTTGAATGAGAGAAGTAACTCTTTTGAAAGTAAACTTTTCAAGGTTCCTTTATATTCTATGAAATAAATGGAATAGGACAGGAAATTTTCAAACAAGTTAATGACCACTTTTCATTTAACGACTCAATCACAATTGCTGTATTTTTCCCATTCTATGATGACATTGGCTATGTATGCATCATAAATTTAATAATAGCCTTTTAGGGGAAAAATACTATCACATTAATGCACACAATTAGTTTTAACTAACTGAGAAGAGCATATGTTAACTCATAGAAATACACATCACTCACGTCTTTAGTATCTTGGTGTAGTAGACACAGAGAAGTCTCCCAGAAGGACTTGCTGCCCAGGTGTGGGGAGGGTGATCGGCAGACAGCCTCCAGCTGCCAGCTCTTTTAGAGTCAGCTTCAACTGCAGCGAGCACTCAGCCTAAGGTCAAACCCCTCTCAGGCCAGCCATTTCTAGATCAAGCAGGGTGAGAATATAAAGGATCGGCAATTCTGGCCAGACCCAGGACACTCTGGCCAAACCCAGGCAATATTCTGATGGGCCATACCCTAAGGAGCTTCCCAGGTGAAATCTGAATCTGGCTCCCAAACACAGAGAGCAAAGAGAGACCAAAGAAAGAGGCATACTATTCCAGATTGGCAAGGCAGCTTTAATAAAAAGGGAGGTTACGTATGAGGCTTGCAGTGGGCAGCCACAAAACAAGTAGATTTCTGCACGTGCCTGCTAGACTCTTAACAGTTTATAGAAAGCCTTATCTGGGTTAGGTCACATATACCATCCAGACGGTCTCAACAACACCTGACTTTCTCAAGGCTGCGGCCTTGAAATGGCTCCCACTGTGGGAACACGGGGCAGAGTGTACATAACAAGAAGAGGAGGGGGGAGAGGAGCCTCTGATTGCCTGGCCCAACTTGTGGATCAGTCAGCAGCCACATCCTCTCCATGACCTCCTCCAACACTCCACACCTTATGACTGGCTCTACAATCTCATATGCCCCCCTCTTTGCAATGTGCCATGAGTGGTCAGCAAGGGGTTTCACTAGCGTAGAGGTCATTCATTTGTGCGATTATCTGGCTACATTGGAGGCAGATAGCACAGCAACAATATAGGTACATGCAAGAGAAAACACAGATTAAGATAATGACTCCCAATTTCTTCCACCAAGATCCCCATGATCGGAGCCACTGACTTATTAAGTCACCTAGGCTGGGGGTAGGATCACTCAGGGTATTCACTTGTGCCCACCATCTAATTTAATAAAGATGATATATTAGCAGACACATCAAGTATGAAGACAACATTCTGGTTGAATAATGGCACAGGGTGCCTCCTTGCGAGGCCGTGATAATGTCCAAGGCCATTCTATTTTGGAAGAAAGCTTTTCTCATTAGAGACATTTCAGTGTTCAGTAAAGACAGGCTTGCTGGCTGTCACTTAGGGCTCACTGGGTGGGTTTAGTAAGGCCTTCTATGTGTGCTAGAATGTCCTATAGGCCAATGGAGGGAACAAAGACGGTGCCCAAACGATTGTACTAGTGGGAAACAAAACATGCCCATCTGACCTTGAGAAGAGGGAGGTTGTTATTGTGAGCAGACTCTCCCCTGTGCCCAGGGAAATCCCAGGTGCAGCAGCCCAACCACTCAGATGGAAGCCATGGCCAAATATTGGAACCGCACAGCCATTGAATCCTATTCAGGGACAGCCAATAAATACTGGGTGGTGCAACCAGTCAGTGCCAAAACAGTCACTGTCCGTTAATGTGACAGAATGGCTACATAGTTTCATTGACACAGGTGTATTCTGTATTCCTGGTAAAATTGGCTTGGTTATGTTTGGAGTTGATTTGGGGGGATAGCGTAAGATAAGGGTTCAATTTCATTTTTCTGCATGTCGATCTCTGGTATTCTCAACACCACTTACTTAAGTGACTATCCTTTCCCCACAATGTATTCTTGGCACTCTGCCAAAGATCAATTAACCTTATATGTATGAATTTACTTTTAGACTCTGTTATTCTGTTTCATTGGTCTATATGTCTCTTTTTATGCCTGTACCATACAATTTTAATTACTGTAGCTTTGTAATATATTTTAAAATCAGAAGGTATGATAACCCAATTTTAAAATGGCCAAAGGAACTGAATAGTTTTTCAAAGAATAATACAAATAGCTAACAAGTATATGAAAAGTTGTTCAACACCACTAATCATTAGGGAAATGTAAATCAAAAGCACAATAAGATATCACCTCATATTTGTTAGGATAACTATTATCAAAAAAAGAAAATAAATGTTGGCAGGGATGTGGAGTAAAAGGAACCCTTACACACTGTTGGTGAGAATGTAAATTGGCATAGCCACTATGGAAAACAGTACGGATGTTCCCCAGAAAACTAAAAGTAGGGGTGCCATAAAATCTAGTTATGTATGTCCCACTTCTGGTTATATGTCCACAGGAATTGAAATCAGGACCTCAAGGAGATATCTACACTCCCACGTTCACTGCAGCTTTATTTACAATAGCCAAGACATGGAAGCAACCTAAATGTCCATCAATGGATGAATGGATAAAGAAAATGTGGAATATACATACAATGGAATACTATTCACCTTTTAAAAAGGGAAAAAAGTCCTTCCATTTGCAACATTGATTAACCTGGAGGACATTATGCTAAGCGAAATAAGCCAGACACAGAAGGACAAATACTACAATACCACTTATATAAGGAAGCTAAAAGAGTTGAAGTCATGAAAGAAGAGAATGGAATGGTGGTTGCCAGGAGCCGGTGGGGGGTGGGGAGGGTGGGGGGGTGGGGGGGAAAATCAGAAGCATTAGTCAATGAGAAGTTTTGATTATACAACGTGAATAAGTCCTAGAGAACCACTGCACAGCACAATAGTTAGCTATACTGTATTGTAGACTTCAAAGTTTCCTAAGAGGCCACTCTGTAAAGTACTTGATTTTCTAACCACTAGGATGTACATCTGAAACTAATACAGAGTAATATTGAATGTAAACTATAATTGAAAAGTTTAAAAAATACATAAATATTTTTATTCACTAATGAAAAGATAGAAGGTAAAATACATGTTTTACCTCTCTAGTTATTAACAGCAATTTTTAGATAAAATTATTAAAGCAAAAATACTTCTTAAGAGGGTAGATCTTATAATAAGTGTTCTTATCACAAAAATAATATAATAAATAGGTGGATGGGACAATGGACAGGTTTATGACAGATTGTGGTGATAGTTTCACGGTGTATGCACTTATCTCCAAGTTCATCAAGTTGTATACAGAAGTATGAACATCACAAATAATAGTAAAATGTCGTGGAGATTTTTAAAAAGAGAGAGACATGACAGCTAATTATAGTGCATGATCCTAGATTAGAAAATGGATTGGGAAGAAAAAAATGCTTTAAAAATATTTAAGATAATTTAAACTTTTTTAATATGAATTGGATAATAATATAATATCACTATTAAATTTCCTGTATTCGATTATTTTACTCTGTTGCTGTGCAACAAACCCACTTAAAACTTAATGGCTTAGCCTGGCCAGCATGGCTCAGTGGTTGAGCATCTGCCTATGAACCAGGAGGTCACTATGGTCTCAATCCCCTGTAGGGGGCTGTGCAGGAGGCAGCCAATTAATGATTCTCCCTCATCATTGATGTTTCTATTTCTCTCTCCTTCTTCCTTCCTCTCTGATATCAATATAAATATATTTTAAAACAAAACAAAACAATGGCTGAGCCCTCGCTGGTTTTGCTCAGTGGTTCCATCTTCAGCCTGTGGACTGAAGGGTTGCGGGTTGGATTCCGGTCAAGGACATGTACCTCAATTGCAGGCTCAATCTCTGGCCCCAGTCAGGGCATGTGGGGGAGGCAACTAGTCAATATTTCTCTCTTTCTGTCTCTCCCCATCCCTTCCATTCTCTCTAAAAAATCAATGGGAAAAAATCCTTGGGTGGGGATTAACAAAAACAAACAAACAAAAAAAAAACAACAACAAAAAACTTCATGGCTTAAAGGCATAAATATTTACTCCTTTTCGTGGTTCTGTGGGTTGGCTGGGTAATTCTCGTAGGCTGAGCTGATTCTGCTGGGGCTGTGTGGTCTAGATAGCCTCACTCACATTATCGGCACTTGGGTTGATGTAAACCAAGATGACAGCTGTGTCTCTCATCCGCCAGCAGCCTCGCCCAGCGTGTTCACACTGTGGCAGGACGGTTCCCAGCATCAAGAGAGGGCAAGCCCAAACGCACACCCACTTTTCAAGCCTCTGCCTGCATCCATGTTTCATAACCTGTGTCCAAAGCAAGTCACATGGCTAAGCCAGACGTAAGGAGTGAAGAAATAGATTCCTCTCTTTTGGGAGGGGCATCTAAGTCTCATGACAAAAGGACATGCATACAGGTGTAGGAGAACTATTTGGGCATATTGCAATCCATTAGACTATAATTAAGGAGATCTTTGTTCTAGAAAACACACACTGAAGTAATTCAGGGTAAAGGTGGGTAATGTCTGCAACTTACAAATCATTCGGGAAAAACTGATATGTGCTGCCTGTGTACAGAGACAGAGAGAGAAGAAACAAATGTAGCAAAATGGTAACAATTGCTGAATCCGCATGATGGGTACAAACGATACATGGGAGTTTGGGGTACCGTTCTTACAACTCTTTAAGTTTTCAATCATTTCATAATGAAAAGTTCTTTTTAAATCCCACTGAAGTATTGGATCCCCTCAGTTTGACTCCAGGGTTAGAGGGTTGCTGTAGTGAAACAACCGCACACACAGGAATAGCGTGGGTGGGACGAGAAGCAGGCCCTAAAGGAGGGTGCTGGGGAGACCATTGCAAGGGGGTCCCGTGTCCTGGGTTTGTGTACTTTCCTGTTTAGTTAACCACATACTTGTATGTTTTTCCCTATATGACTTCTGTGTCATGGGAAGTCGCACCGTTTCTCTGCCATGTCAGTTAAACCTTGAGATAGCTGGTGAGCTCCTGAGGGACAGAATCCTTTACACCCACGACCAGGTCACACCAACCTCTCCTAGCTTCGTGTCAGCTTAGGTCTATCTGGCGGCAATGTCATACCATTTCCACCCCACCTCATTTTGCCCAGCTGTGACACCAGAATAATGATTTTAGAATAGCATTAGGGTGCTTAAATTGTATGTCTAATAATAGCTGAATTAATTATTTGAGTATTATAGAGACAATGAAAGAAATAGTTCACATCGTACTATGTCTACTATGTGCAAATGGGATCAGAGATTTTCAAAGTGGTGTCCAAGCCAGCAGCACCAGCGCACCTGAAAATTTGCTACGCGTGCGAATACTCGAGCCCCACCCAGATGAATCAGGAACTTTGGGGATGAGGCCAAGCAGTCCATGTTTAAATAACCTCCCCAGGTGATCCTAACGTTTGAGAACAACCGCTCTAGATACCTGACCAATGAGAGCCATATCAGAGATGAAGAATTCCTCACTCCACCAACCAGTGACATTTAACAATGGCCAGCTGTTCCAACAACAGTTAACTGTGAGGATAGATTTAGCCTCTGTAGGCTCTCTAACTGCCCATGTGTGCTCTGCTTGGCTCTTAAGGCCTCAAGACTTAGTTTCCAATTTTCAGACAAGGTCAAGAACTCTGTCCTGAAAACCAGTTTAACTGGACCATACATCCATGTCCTACTGCTCCTGTCACTACAGATGGATTCTCATATTCTTGTTATTGACTTCAGGGTTCATGACTTTAAAAATTCTAGCACCTGACAAGTCTCAATACTGCAACCCACTCTGGGATATAAAGCCAGCTGGAACTGGAGTTGAGCCTGCTATCCTACTTAGACTAAAGGGTTGACTAGCGCCTGCCCATCCCCCACCTCTCCCTATTTAGTGCTAGTTCTCTCCATTCTACCCAGCAGAAGTTGCCAAGTTGCCACCATAGACTAAACCTGGTACATCATTGTGACTTGTCTGCTTTTTCTTATGTCCTAAAATTCAGCCCCCAAAACCAAATTATTCTACTAAACCAGTGGTTGTCAATCATCTTTGTTATAAACTGAATTGTGTTTCCACTGCCCCCCCCCCCAAAAAAAAAATTCCTATGTTTAAGTCCCAACCCACAATGTGACTGTATTTGGAGACAGGCTTTTAAGAAGGTAATTAAGTGAAGTCATAAGAGTGGGGCCCTAATCCGATAGGACTACTGTCCTTATAAAAAGAGGGAGAGATTTCTTTCTCTCCAAAAGCACACAGAGGAGAGGCTGAGGAAGGACATAGTGAGAGGTGGCCACCTACAAACTAGGAAAGAGAAGCCACACCAGAACCCAACCATGACCTTGCACTTCTAGCTTCCAGAACTTGGCAAAAATAAATTTCTGTTGTTTAAGCCACCTGGTCTGTGGTATTTTGTCATGGCTGCCCGAGCAGACTAATACAATTATCTGGGGGATGTTTTTAAAAATACATACCCCAAGTTTGTCTGAGGTGTGGTTCTTGCATTAACACTTCTGAGAAGCTCCCCAGATTATTCTGTGTGCAGCCAAGGTTAAGAACCACTGGGACTGGCCCTGGTTTGCAAAATGCAACCCATAGACCTATTTTAAAAAGGAAAAAGTCTGTCCCATTGACATCATTTAGAGGATATCTTTAGATTTAGACATATTTGTTCTCCTATTTCAAGAAATCCCCAAATAGATAAGGAAGACATGATTATAGCTTGCCAGCTTGAGCAACAGAATGTGAACTGAGCTTGGAATTAAAATAACTTTAGTATAAATCAGACCAAGATTTTTAAGATAATAACTTATTAAAGATTTCTTATTTTCTGTTGGAAGTAATTTTCAAAAAAAAGGGAAACAAAACTAGTAAAGAAACTCTTAACAACCCTGTAAATAAGAGTTCTAAGCTTAGAGCACAACATTTGAGAAACATCATCTAAATTTAAACTAAATTAAAAGTTGCCAGTAATGTACATAATTCACCTTCTCATGAGAATAGTACAGCATGGCTGGAAGTAAGTGGAAATTTTTCTGGGAAAAAAATCCTACTAATACTTTTAAATTGGAAGGAAGTTGTATATTAGACAGGGTTTGATTGCAGAAAATAAAATTCACTCTAGTTAGTTGAAGCATAACAGGATTTGAAGAAGAAAATTAAGTGATTACAAAAATGTTGGAAGGTCAGGAGAAGCAGAATTGAATCTGAACAGCTCCCAAAGCCACGCTGCCTCTGCTATGATTAAGGAAAGCTGCTTCTGTAGCAACCTGTGAATCAGAGAGCCACATTCTAAATAAACATGGAAGCTTTAGCAGATGATCCCAGAACCATGCAACATCATCCTCTATCTATATAAGCAAAGTGGATGCCCTACATCCTGTTTCTCTACCAATGTGACTTAATTAGTACTCAATGTGTCATAAAAATGCTTATGATTGATGCAATCTAAATGATGTCCAGAACCCTAGCTGCAAGGGAGCCCAGGAAATGTGGTTTTTCAATTTCTCAGCCTTTGTTTCTAGAAGATTGGAATATTTGTTTATAAAGCTACTTTCTGTATACTTAGCATCCATATACAACCTAATTTCCATAATTATATAATCCAAACAACAACCTCCACAACATGCCTATCTGCGGAGTTTTCCAGCTGTAGACTAGCAGTCACAAGAGACAAGAGGATTGCTAGTGTTCCAGACATACTCCTTTCTCTATTTCCCCCTTGATAATTAGGATCAATTATGTCAACCAAAACAGGATTAGCCTCTTTTTCCTAAAATGGTCAGTTGTATCTGTCCCCTAAAGGAAATAACTCTCTCTTAGATGCTAAGCGTTCTAAAGGAGCAGAACCAAAACTTCAGCAACAAGAAGGAAAATTTTATAAGTTGGTCATTTGCTGTTACATTGGTGTCATAGTAAGAGATGCCATTACCAAGACTCTCACTTTGTTGTTAGACCCTATGTATTCCAGCTATAGGATAAATATGTTGGTCAGTGGTTCAGAGTAAGTACCACATCTATAAGAGCACTTCTCACAAGGTATTATTTCTTAGATCCTGCTATAACTGAGTCTTCAATGGTCTATTCCACATTTTATAAGGGCAACTGCTTCTGGGTAGATATGAATCTATAAATATGAACCTGATGTTTTATTTTTGGCTATTAGTTCTTTGATTAGAAAAAGTATGGTGTGTGATACCACCCCTAAATAAGCTAACCCCCCCCCCCATTAAAACATTAGACAGTTATCTTCAGAACCCATTTTCTACAAATAATCT
Source organism: Myotis lucifugus (assembly GCF_000147115.1). Classification (NCBI taxonomy): domain Eukaryota; kingdom Metazoa; phylum Chordata; class Mammalia; order Chiroptera; family Vespertilionidae; genus Myotis; species Myotis lucifugus. The sequence continues at coordinate 431,789 of NW_005871204.1, forward strand.
TCAGCTTTCTGCTAATATAATATATGATCAAAATTATTTAACTCTTTTTTTTGTCTTTTCCTCTAGACTTGAGGTCACAGTTGCTCCCTAGAACATACAGTGATCTGATCTGGCTATAGGTGTAGAAACAATAGGGGTAGTGAAGGTGCTACCAGTGCAGAACTATCATCTCCTTGCAAGGGACCTGTCTTAGAAGAGGCTGTTATAGAGCCTTCAAGTAAAACAAGATAAACATCATCAAGCAAGAAAAAAGCTGCTTCAACTGGTGAGGAAGTCTTAGTGAAGTTCGAGCACGCAGATTTATCCTAGTTCTCCTAAATGACATTCTCCCAATAATGAGGTCTAACTTTTCTAAGGCAATGTTTTCAATTTTGCAAAAAATAAATGGCAAAACTATAAATTCAACCTACCTTGTAATTCAACAACCTGCAGCATCAGACATTCCATCTGATTTCCATGTAAATTAGTCTTGAGGCTGCAAAAGATGAGAAAGTCCTTAAGGAACAGTTGTAAAAATTTCTTAATTCTCAGATGGTTCCTAGAGCTGGTAATTTAAAATATTGAGCATATTTCTTTCTTTCTTTTAGCTCACCAGCACAATTTAGAAAAAAAAAAACAACTCACTCCTAAGATCCTTTCTTCCCCATGTTTCCTCTGTGGATGACCAGAGGTAATCATTTAAGTAACTTCTCACTGTGAGCTGTGGTTGCCTTTAAACAAAATCAAGTCCAATTTTTTTGATGTTTATGGCTTCTGGTACTAATTACTTTATTACTTGGGTCTCAGTTACGCACAACAGAATCCACTTGAACTGTTTTAAGCAGAAAGTGTTTTTCTGGGGAATTATGTGCTCCCGTAAGTTTTGAAGAGCTGGAAAAGCAGGCTCCAGGCCAATCTCCCAGGACCAAGTCCTAGCCCTTAGAACCACTCTTCCTCTGCTGTGATTGAAAAAATGACCATCACCACTGCAGGAAGTTAACAAATCAGGAGTCCGTTTGTACTATTGCTGACTGCAAACCCATTCTAACTCTGACAGGGCTGGGAACCCTGCACCCCAGGACACACTGACTGACACACGGGAACACAGTGTCACCACACTGTGCCAGGAAGCTGATCAGGAAATCATCTGCATGTAAGCAGGTCACCATGTCATATGCTGGCCCCAGAACCATGTCAGTTCTCCCACAACCCCCACACTCTATCTCTCTTGTCTACATTCATTTTCTAATCAGAGTCTCATGCAATAGCATCTGGTTGATGGGACATAAGTCATATCTGAAACTGATTTCTGGTGATCTGAGAATGTAGTTTTAGCACACCAGAAAAAAAAACGTGGGGGGTGGTGGGGATGCTGAGTTAGCCATTGTCATTTGTAGATCCTCTTTTCACTTTGTATCACAAACATTTTAAAATCATGATAGGCCTAGAAAATTCACCAAAGCATGCCTTTTTTTTTTCTCTCTGCCCCAGGATTGGTGGGAAGACAGGTAAAGTTTATGAAAAGTCAAAGTTAGAACCAATTATCTACATTCACAAATTACCATATATTTTAAGACAAACCATATTGAAAGATTTATAAAAACCCATGGTGTTTTAATAGCTTTACTGAGGTATAATTGATGTGCAATATACTGTATATATTTAAAGTATACAATCCAAGTTTGATATATGTATATGCCCATGAAAACATTGACAAATCAAGATAATTAACATATACATCAGCCTCAGAAGTTTTTCCAAATTCCTTTATAAACCATCTCTATGGGGGGTTCTTTTTCATTTAACATTACATTAAGTTAGCCGATTCATTCTTTTTTCATATTAATCATAATATATTGCTTGTGCTTTTCATATGGCTTTTTGCTTAATGTTCAAACATTTTTTTAAATTTTCAGTTAAAGTCAATTCATTCTTAAATAGGGGAATAACACAACAGAGAACAGGATATGTTCTCAAATTCAAAAATCTAAGCTTTTAATACAAAAGCTCTAATTCATTCATAAACAGTCCAGGGGGAAAAGCTTAACATATTGGGGAATAGTCCTAGATTGCTCTTTACCCATTACCAAAATCAATATAACTAGACAGATCATATAAACCATTGGTCCTATATGTGTATAACAGAATACTGATGCATAGTTAATAGCACAAGTGTCTCTCCAAATTTGGATCAGTGTAAAAATGTTTTATTTGCTACAACTGAGGACACATACTATTGATAGCAATGTCTATCAGCAACTGAGATGAGCAGGTCATACTACACAGATACAATTTGCAGTCAGTGATATATAAAAGGTATAATAAATGTGAGATGAGAGAAACCAAAACAGATTTTGTATTTACTAAATAAAACAAACTGAAAAAAATCTGATGCTAAATATGTGAGAAAGGATGCCAGACAGTAAACAGTTCTACTCAAACAGCAATATAGCACTAAACACTACCAAGGGAACAGCCGTAATACATTTCAAATATATTGCCCCCAAATTCTAGTATTTAGAAATGTGACATGAACATAAATAGGATAGGAGCCACTGGGAAGAAGAAAACACATCGAAACCAGTGGTTCTCAGACTTTGTATGCCTCAGAATAGTCTGAAGGGCTGCTGCTTCTTTTTTTTTTCTATTTTAATTTGGGCCCTACCCCTGAGATTCTCATTACAGAAGTCGCTGGTGGAGGTCCAAGCATTTGTGTATCTAATAAGTTCCCAAACGATGCTGATGATGCTGGATTGTAGGCCACACTGTGAGAGCCCTTTCTGATCTAGACTTCCAGTTTAATTCCTAGGAGAAATATGCAAATGGGAGTCAGAGAACCAGGAAGGGTGGCCAATAACTTAGCCAGCAACATGAATATGTAACTTAAAAAGAGAGAAAATAAGTATTTAAGAAAATAACTAATTTGACCTCTAAAGGACAGTAAAGATATCAAGAGCCCTTGAAATGATATTACCAAAAACAATAATAATCATAAAATGAAAAGAAAACTGGCAAAGGAAAGCTCAGAAAGTGAAGGGAAGAAACATCATTGGGAAATTTTTAACATAACATTTGAAGCAGTGAAAAAGGAGAAAAGTAGACAGAACAAAACCCATATTGTAGAGGACCAGCTTGAGGAAGCCACACAGAAATAAAGAGGAAAAGGACAATGAGAAAACAAGGAGAAAATGATGGATATGAAGTACAAGCAACAGAAATCTAGTATATAGCTAATTAGTATGCCTGAGGAAAATAGCAAAATAATTGGAAAATGAAACTTATTTTCAATATGTTATGCGAGAGTAAGATTTTTTTTATTTAGAAAACCCTGAATATGATCAAAAATAATTACATATCCCTTGAACAAATGGAAGTTTGAGGTTAAATAATACAAGAGCTCCCAAGCAGAAAATTCATGTCACCTTCATTCACATGACGGAAGTCCTGCCTCAGCGTCTCTGCCTTAGCCTCATCTTTGCCTTGATGAAACAATTCAAAGGGTGGATCATTCTCATCCTTCTCTTTTTAGGTTTAATATCAAATTCTCAGAACCCTTTCCTGACTTTCCTCTATACAGCAGACCTCTGACTTACTAGCACTTCAACTAATTATTTGTTTCTTCACAATTAAAGTTGGATATTTTTAATTTTCAAAACATATAATTATGTTGTTAATTATCAGTAACTTCCCAATACAATTTAAACTCCACAAGGAGAAAAATCATGTTTGTCTTGTTGACTGTTTGGTTCCTCATATCTACTACAGTGATTGGCACATAGTAGGTTGTCAATGGATGTGTTCAATGAATTAATACATAATTACAAAGTTACCATAATTCAAAGCATATTTTAGACTGTAAGTTCAAATGGACTAAATTAAGAGTCTAGAATTAGACCCAAGCATAGCATATCTAGAAGTTCTGAATACATTATAATGGCATTTTAAGTTGGCAGAGAGATAGTCAATATCTGGTGCATTGATGGTGGTTTGGAAAAACAAATAAGGCACAATCTCTTGTGTGAATGAATGGCTTTTGAGAGAGTCAAGCGATGATGAATTTGACATACTAGTAAAAAAAATTTAAAGAAAAGAGACTCAAAAGATCAGATGTGCTTAAAGTCAAAATTTAGTATGGCAGGAAGTCAGAAAATACTATCCTTAATAATAAAAGGCCAATATGCAAATTGACCAAACAGCAGAACTACCGGTCGTTATGACGCACACTGACCACCAGGGGGCAGACACTCAATGCAGAAGCTACCCCCTGGTAGTGCTGCTCAGCCAGAAGCCAGGCTCATGGCTGGCAAGTGGCAGGAGCCTCTCCCACCGTCACGGCAATGCTAAGGACCCCTCAGGGGATGTCCGACTGCCAGCTTAGGCAGGGAGCAGGCCTAGGCCAGCAGTCGGACATCCCCCAGGGGTCCCAGACTGTGAGAGAGCACAGGCCAGGCTGAGGGAACGTCCCCCCCCGCCCCCCGCCCCGCAGTGCACGAATGTCGTACACTGGGCCTCAAGTGAAATATAAGCTATCAAGAATTTGCAGATGCTTTAGGAAAGCCTTCCCATGGGACATGTAATAAAGGATTATACAAATCTTATTTAATTCTGAAAGGAAAGCTGACATCTGGGTTGCATACACATAACACTGAAGCAAGAACTTAAAATAGAAAAGATGTATGTTTGTTTTGACTTTATACAAATTATAAACTCTCATATTACAAAAGTAACACCACAAATAAGACTAATAAATGACAACCCAAATGAATAGTTGCAACATATTTGGTAAATAATTATTGTTTCTAACTACAAATAACTCATAAATCAATAAGAAAATGAAAATTACTAAAGGACACAAAGAGATCATCACAAATACATAAACATTTCACAATAAGGGATTCTACTCTCCCAGCAAAAAGGCAAAACTAAAGTTTATATATATATCCTCCTATATAATAAAGAGTTAATTAGACTGAATAGCAGAACAACCATCCAGACACCTTCCAGATGACCATCCAGATGACCTTCCAGACAAGCCAGAGGCCCCCTATATATATATAGAGGGGGAGAGAAAGAGAGAGAGAAAGAGAGAGAGAGAGAGAGAGAGAGAGAGGCTGGTGTTGAGTATAGTCAAAGACATAAAATACATTTAAATATCTTTTTACCCATTAGATTGCCAATAATTTAAAAGATTGATGATATCCATAGTTGACCAGAATGCAGGGAAATAGACAATCTCAAATACTATTAGAGGGTTTATGTCAGAAATATATATTAAAAATTTAACACTTTGACTTAGCAGTTCCACTTTAAAGCATTTCTCCTAAGAAGATGCCAACTGCAATTTTAAACTCAGGAGGTCAAAAAGAAAACTCTTATACTCCCAACAATACTTATTAATCTCCTAATACTTTCCCATCTTACTAAATGGCACCTCCAGATAATTAGTTGCTTCAGAAAGAAACTTGATTATCCTTGATTCTTCCTTTCTCTCACTTTCTGCATCCAACTCAGCAAGTCTTTTCAATTCTACCTCTAAATGCATCCTCTTCTCTCCTCTCCACCAAACACATTGTAGTCCAAACCACTATCATATTTTCCCTGTATTCTTGCAACAGCTTCCTGACTAATTTTCCTTCTATTCTCATAATCTGACCCCAACCCTAAAGCTAAAATTAAGGCCTTTAATTAAAAATTTGTATCTTGTGGGAAACTGCCTATTGTCTTCACTAGCAGAGAGGTGTGGACAAGGAGCCCGGAATGCTGGTGACCCTTGACCTCTGGCAAAGGTCAGAGTTATGCACCCACTGTGTAGTCGAGACAATGGTAGCTGAAGCAACTTCCCCACCAGATAGTCATGTAAATCCTTACTGATAAGATAGTCTGTCTGTTACTGGAAATTGCCTGCCTAAGGGCTATAGGTATATCCCAAACTGAATAAAAGGATGGTGAGGCCTGAGCCTGAGCAGAGTCCATCTTCTTGCATTGGGCTCTTGCCTGGCCCCCCAATTTCCAAATTATTATTTCTTGTCTCATCTCTGTCATTTGCATGCAGACCCTCTTCCAGAGCCCAAACCCTGAACCACATGGGACGTGGGTCTTCACAGTATGTTTTAAAGTAAATGCTCAAAGTCTGTAATTTCTACCATCTTTAAAAACTAACTACTCAACAAATAACAAAAAACCCTCCTCTACGCCACATCCTATTCTAGTTTTTTCTCTGCTCCCTTTTATAGAAAAAAAAAGTGGTGATTTGGTGATTGTGAGGAGGAGGGGGTGTATGGTGGTAGGAGATGGTAAAGGGGGGAATAAATGGTGATGGGGGAAAAAATAAAGGGGAAAATATCTATTGTCTATCCTTCATCTTTATTTTATCTCCTCTTTTCTTTCTCAAATTATCTCCCATCAGGCATTCATCAACACCTCCAACCAAGACCTCCTTTGCATGGATATCATGTACTTTACATTATTAAATCCAACAGTCAATTCTCAGTCCTCATCCTACTTGACTCCCAGCAGTATTTGATATGATTGATGCCTTCTTTTCAATACTTTATTCATTTAGTGTTTGAGATATCACAACTTCCTGCCTTCCCTCCTACCTCTGACCATTCCTTTACTAGCGCTTCTCTCCATCTGATCACTCAGTGTTGGAATGCCCCAGGCTCCTTCCTCAGATATCTTATCTTCTCTCTTCTTACTCACTACCTACCTGGTTCATCCATTCCTACAGCTTTAAATGTCATCTGAATGTTAATATCTCCAAATTTATGTCTCTAGTCCTGACCTTTCTCCTGAATCCAGGCTTGTATATTCAATTGCCAGCTCAACATTTCCCTATGGAAGTGTAAAGGCACTTCCATTACACAAAATACAACTCTATTTTTCCCCTCAGAACTTCTCTTTTCCTGGTCTTTCATATCTCCAAAACTGGAACCACCATTCACCATATACTGTAAAACTATTGGAGTCTTATTTGACTTGTTTCTTTCTCAAATACTCCATATCCAATCTATCAATAAATCCTATTAGCCCTT
>NW_005871204.1:439981-599989 GCF_000147115.1 Myotis lucifugus
TCTCCCCCTGTCACTGCACTTGAGCCATATTAACCATATTTCTGTTCTTAAAACACTCAAGGTCATCCCTAATCAGGGCTGGTGCAATTCCTTGGAAAATTCCCTCCTCTTGTTTTCCTTCTGTTCAGGATGCCAATGAATTGGATATATGGAATCCTTGAGAAAGAAACAAGTCAAGCCCTAGCCAGCTTGGCTCAGTGGATAGAGCATCAGCCTTCGGACTGAAGGGTCCCAGGTTTGATTCCAGCCAAGGGCACATGCCTGGGTTGCAGGCTCAAACCCCAGTGGGGGGTGTGCAGGAGGCAGCTGATCAATGATTCTCTCTCATCATTGATGTTTCTATCTCTCTCTCCTGTCTCCCTTCCTCTCTGAAATCAATAAAGAAATATATTTTAAAAAAAAAAAGAAACAAGTCAAGCAAGATGTAATAGTTTTGCTGCTATAGATGGTGAATAGTGGTTCCAATGTTGGAGATGTTGAAAGTAATTTATAATCCACCAATGGAGAATTAAAGCATTTATAAAGTACTCATACACTGCAACACTTCGCAATGACCAATAATAATAATACAAACCTATATTTATTGATATGAAATAGTGACCATAATATATTAATGAATGAAAAATATTATATATTTTGTTTAACCCAATTTTAGTATGTATGCTTGTGACTGGAGAGTTATAAGTCTGTTAAAATATTTGCCAAAATATTAGCAATTATTGTGTTTGAGTGGTATGACTTCACATACTATTTAACTTCTTTGTATTTTTTCATAGTTTGGGTTTGTTTGTTTGTTTACAATGAGCATGTATTACTTACAATCAGCTTTTATTTTGAAGGAGAGAACAGCATGGGTGTCTTTTTCTGTGAAATTACAACACAACTCTAATATTCTTGCTTTAAAACAACATACAAAGGCCAAGCTGAGTGAGTTTAATTTTTAAAATTAGATAAACAGTAGTGGAAATTTCTCAAACACATACTACTTCCTATTTGAAACTATATTGGCTTCAAAATTAATCACTGGAGGGCTCATGTACACTGCCTTCTTCCCAATCCATATTGACTGAAGAGTTGAATGGAACATTTCATAGTACTAAGTTCTGTTTTCCTCTCAGTCTTGCTCTATGAAGCATGAACTCTGAGTAAATAGCACTAATTTTAAGTATTTCTACTTAGTACACATTATACATCTTACCTCATACAGTGCATCTAGTGCACTCCAAATTACATGTTAGAGAAAATTCTACTTAGTCACAGGGCTCTTTTTAGCTAGGTCTGTTAGTCTAGTCTGGACTCAGAGAGTATTATTTTATTTTATGTATGTATGTATGTATGTATCTATTGCCATTGCCAACCCAGAAAAAATCATGTCAGAATTTGCCAAAAATAAGGCACAAAATAATCAAAGACTGCTTCTGCTCAAATATTCAATAATAACCACGCAATTACAGAAGCACTAAAAAAAACTCCATAAATTAAAGTGAAATCATCCCTGTAAAAAGGGCTTTTGTGCATACATGCTGTCATACGTGGAACTATGTCTTCATCACAGCGGAATCATAGCAGTTCCTATAAATCATTCTGACACACTTTGCTCTGGTCCAGGTTGCAAGATAGCTGCTTTCATGACATCCCAAAATCACAAAACAAGTAGCAGATGTAGTCAAATTTCTTTTCTGACAAACAAAGAAGAAAACAGAAAACTTGCAAGGATGAATTCACATGAGATTGAAACGTGCTTAGAAGACCAAGAACTGCGAGATCACTGCGATTCCTCTGGGCGCCATGATATGCCAAAATTGTTTTATGACACTTAGCCATAATTGCAGCTAACCACACTGTTGGGGCTCGTCTCTTGGCAGGATCAGAGCCTATGAATATGCGTGTGTATTTGTGTATGTGTATAAATTAATTTCCTTGTGAAGGTGTGATTGCTCCACCTGTTATAGTCTGTCCACATCTTAAATTTTCATCGTGTTGCCAATTACTTCACAAAATAGAACTGAAGAGTGAAAGTTGAGGTGCGAAATGTCTGATTTATGGATGAAATTGGTTATGCCCAGTGATTTTTGTGGCTGCTTTAAATATTCTGTTTTAAATTGATTAAATAATTAAAGCTGCTACAAACATGTCAGATGGAATTTCACATCAAATTTCAACTGGTGCCTTGGAAATGTCATATATTTCCTCATGCTGTGGATTCTTTAAAATTTCTGGAAAGTCATCTGAGGTTTTCACGATCATAAGAGAGACAGTTGTGGCAGGATGAAAGCATGATCTCCTAGGAATTAGAAGAACTGGGTTTTGTAATTTATAACCACCATGACCCTGAGCAAGTAACTCACCTCACCGAGATCTTTTGTCACATCTAAGACATGGAAATGAGATTTGTTCTGCCCATCTCATAGGATTCTTTAAAGATTAAATAAAGTAAGCCCTGTCATTTGAAATGCAGTTTGAAATTGTAAAGTACAAAACTAATTCAATAACATATTTAAGAGAAGTCAGTGTTCAGGAGCTAGATTGAAGTAATTTTAAAAGAGCTATTCAGCACAATTGATATCACTCAATGTCTGGTGAGCATCTACTCTGGAAAGCACTTCAGCGGTTTAAAGATAACTGAAACAGTCTCTTCCTTCAACAGCCTCACACTCCAGTGAAGACTACGTAGCACAAGTAACACTATAAAAACGGAGCAACAAATGGGTGCCAAGTGATGGATATCAATTGGTAGGGTTGGGAGATGGAAGTGAAAAATTTCACCAAGACCTTCCATGGTGAGAGGGGTTGAGCCTTGATGGACACATTTTTTAATGGATTGGGGTTTTGTATACTGAGATTTTAGACTGACAAATAGTTATATTCCTTTCCTACTCCACATTCAAAGCCAACTGATAGGTGACAAATGGAAAAAAGATTAGGAAGGCAATCCAGAAGGGGGTGCTGGCAAAGCAGGAACAAGGGGTGAGACTGGACATCACATACACAGGAAAAAAACGAATAAACTGCACTAGCTAAAGAAGAGAGTTTCTGCAAGGGAGTTGGAAACAGTAAATGTAGAGGTAATTGAACTGTTACAGGTGGAATAAAAACTGTTACCCTATAGACAGTGAAGGCTTTTGAATAGGGAACCAACATGACCAAAAAGGTCTCTGTGAGGATTATTGTTATATTATTATTTCCTCAATAATTTAGAAATAAAAAATAAAGAATGCAGCTTATTAAAATAGTCTAAGAGTAAGAAAATAAGGATAGGGTGACAGCTGAACACATATGTTTTATTAAGTGTTTAATCAAGAGAGGAGTTTGATTTCTCAATTTAATCTAGCTAATCATATAACTAAAACACCTCACTCCTAAATACCTTTCATAAGCATACAGTCTTCATTGCAAATTATTATTGTAGCACACTTCTGGTAGAGAGAAATACCTAAAAATAAGAGATAAGAAATTTAAAATATGCTTAGCATCAGGAAAAGCCTTAGAAGAAAATTTTAAGTAGGAAAAGTTTACTTTAGGAGTCCCCGCTTTAAGTCTCCGAACCTATGAAGAAACAATTCTTATTTTTAGTGGGAGTCATGTGTTTTAAGTTTTTTGTTTAAGATATTTGAGTACTGCTTGACTAGGGAAACAGCCGAGAAAAGAGACATCAAAGAGAAATTGAAGATGTGGAAAGCACTCGTTATCAAAACTAGAAAAATCTAATCACTTGCTGACTCCAAAATTCACCTCTGCTGCCCAAAAGAGCTGAGGATTGAAAAAGGCTTTCATGATTGAAACAGAATAAAATGAGTCACACAGTAGAGATTGGAGTCTTTGAAATAGGAGGGGCCGAGGAGTCTGCCTTTGACTGTTGCACAGAACTGATGTTGTAAAATAGAATTTAAGAAAAAAATTATTTACCATTAAGCTCTGTGAATCACTGGTGAGAATCCAGCCATGTGCTAGCTTATAATCATCTATAAAACTTCAAAGGACTAATCCTAAAAAAAATAACTACAAATTTATGCAAAGATCAAGCTACACTGATGACCACTGCACTACTTTTACAGTATTGTCATTAAAATGCCCCAAAAGAGAGGCTGAATAAATAATGATTCTTCTTCAAGACAATCCAAGACATATCTTTTTAATGATGTAAAAGAGAAACACTTATGAATAGTGTTGTTAGGATCTCTGGAGACCTTCTCCATAGCAAAACAACCTAACTGGAGAAAATATAATTTTAAAACAACAACAATTTAAAGTCTATGGAAATTGTCCTAAGGGCAAATAGAAAAACATTTATTCAAGAAAAATCTAATAAATCTCAGTAAGAACAGCTCAGTGTGATGAGGCGCAGCCAAGAAGACAGGGCTCTTTCTTCCCCCAGCTCCCAGGCTAGGGTGCTGGTTTCTCCCTGGAAGGGGGGAGTCAGTTAGCATGTATCATGCCCATCCCTTTCCCCTGATCTGTACTGCAGAAACTCTACTCCAACCAAGAGTGGCAGACAGGTCTGAGGCTCCCTTCCTCCACCAGCCTTCACTAATGGGGCAGAATCTCTACCACAGGCAGGGCAAGCCAGAAACACTGGGCCTTGCTCACCTTCACCTCCACTCTCGCATGAGGGGGACATTCCACACCCGAAGGGCAAGTTGAGAATGGCAGGTACTACCACACATCACCAGTGCCCACTCAGAGAACAGGATTGTCACTCTGAGAGAAGTGGGCCACTTCCCTGGCACCAGTTAGTTCCACAATAGACATTCTTCCCATGAGAGAGGCAGGCTGTTAAAACAGAGAGCTCTGTTGCTCTCTCTAAGGCAGTGGTTCTCAACCTTCTGGCCCTTTAAATAGAGTTCCTCATGTTGTGACCCCCAACCATAAAATTATTTTCGTTGCTACTTCATAACTGTAATTTTGCTACTATTATGAATCATAATGTAAATATCTGATATGCAGGATGGTCTTAGGCGACCCCTGTGAAAGGGTCGTTCGACCACCAAAGGGGTCGCGACCCACAGGTTGAGAACCGCTGCTCTAAGGGGACTGACTTTATTTGCAAGGAGAGAGGTGAGTTCAAGTCTAGGGGAATTAGTGAAAACAACAGAGCAATTGACAGGAGGCCTGCAGCTCTTTGACAGCCACCAGAAAAACACTAGACTAGAGGTTTAACAGAGAGAACCAGGGAAAGAGAAAACGGAGTCCTCCTGGAGTTAGAGAAGGCCTCAAAGACTACCTGGGCAAAAAGGCCTGATTTTAATTGGATCAGACTATAGAGCAAGCTGTGCCCCAGGACATTGTCAAAAACAATAGAGCCATCAGCTGGCAATTAATAGAAGCTAAGAGCTGGATGTGATGCCAATAGAGGCAGACCAGCCAGGACCTTAACAGGGAGATCAGAGAGACAGTTAGAGAGAATCAAAGAGAGCCCAGCAAAAACCTTTGTCATCCCTCTGAGTCCTGCCATGGCCCTCTAGAAGCTGAGCCTCTCCCACTTGATATGTCATCCCTAGAAGCAATGGATGCCTCCTCTCCTCACTGTTTCTCACCTGGCTGCTCCAGAAACCCGGCTTTGAGATATGATAACGTGCCCTAGACTTTACTGATAGATGAGATGTCAAGATGTCACAGGAAAATAGGAAACTTGAACAGTAAAGAGCTGGGTCTAGGAACCTGGCTACAGGCTGCTACTTAAAAACAGTGTTAATCTGTCCAATCTCTAGTTCGAAGAGTGGGTGATCAATTTATGTATCAGTAAATTCATCACCAGTAACAAAGACGGTTCAATCTGGTGATTTAACATGGTGTCAGCAGTAAAGCAGTCAAAACACTTGAAATATGTTTGAGGTGCAGTGTTGGGTTTCTGAATACTATGTGGCTATCAGGATCCAATTCAGTAATTCAAGAAATAGGATCCCGGCTCATTCGTAATCCTCCCCCCATGCACATACACACAACCCATTACCACCACTACCACCAGGACCAGTGAGGAACTAGAAAGAACCAAGCAGAATGATATGACTCCTGCCAAAGGAGTTAGAACAACACTCTAGTTCCCATGAAAACTGCCATGAATGCTGAAGGAGAAACTGAGGCAGAGGCCTAGGCAGTCCCTTTAACATGGAAATGTTGGGTGAAGAATTCTCAGCATGACAAAGACATCTTCATGACTGTCTGCTAGCCCACCCAGAGTACCTCTCAACACCCTGCACCCCAAACTGAATAGACAACTTAGACCTCAGCATAACCCACTGCTTATAATTCTCTGAACACGTGATGTTCTCTCCCTTTTGTTTTCCTGCATGTGCTAAGCCTTGCTCAGAAGGCCCTTCTCCTCCCCCCTTCCTAATCCCTAATTATCATCTTAACTCCATTAAAACATCACCTTCTCCAAAAGTCTTCCCTAATTCCCCCAGTGTCGTTTGGGGGTTCATCTTACATACTCTCATCACATCCAGAGCCCATTTCTATCATAGCCCCTACATGATAGCCCAGCTATCGGCTATATTGATGCCCCTGACTATAAATTCATTAGGACCATTACTTATCAATCCTGTTATCCATCATACTGGGCACAGTGCCAGGCACTCAACAAATGTGTGGTGAGTGAGTGATTGCAGCTCAGGAGGCATAAAACTGCTCAAAGGAAGCCAAGGCTCCTCAAATTTGAGATCGTGACCACAAAAATAATTTCAGAGCGCACTGCTGACCATTCTAAGCTTCCAAACATATTGTCTCCCATCATTAGGACTAGTTAACGAGTGGACAGAGCTAAGCCTACAGTTCATAAGGGACTCTCTCTTTGTTCCTTCAGAAGCTACAGAATAGAGGGGACTCACAACATGAGTCCCTGCTGAGCTAAGATAAAATAATGTGATAATATTTGGCACATGTACATGTAAATAAAGACATCTTGGATATTATGCCTTAGCTCATAGAAATGGTGTAGCTGTGCACTTTCAGGCCAAGAGCCACCAGCGGGAGGAGAGAATATTTTATACATAGAGACCTTCCTTGGGGCCTTGCTCAAGTCTCACCTTACAGGTGACCACCTGATTAGGGTCACCAGATAAAACACAGGGTACCCTATATTTTAGTTTAAGAATGCCCCAAATATTGCACAGGATATACTTACACTAAAATTAGCTGGGCATCCTGTATTTTCATTTCGTGAAGGGAAAAGGAAAAAACTTGAAAGACTCATATTATAGGAGTTTTCTGATTAAGTGTAGCCACTCACATCAGCAGTTACTACCTCTACCCCATCATCTCCCCAGTTTAATGAAAAGTTCAAGAAAATTATATATTCTGCACCATGTTCATGGACTGTTTCTGCCAAACTCCGTGATGGCCATTGAAATGACTGGCCTGGCTTGGAGGGGAGGAAGCTGAGGTTCGGGGAGAGTGGGCAGCAGAGAATTCCCAGCTCGATCACCAAGCCAGCCAGCTCCTTAACACACTCTGTCACTCGGATTATGGTTGTTACTGGGCGCAATTAAAATAATCATATTCTCATTAAATTAGACTATTTCTCATAATAGCCTAATTTGATCTCCAGTAAGGACCGGATCCAGTGGGGCTTTGGAAAGCACAGTGCTGTTGATCTCGGTGGCAGCCTACTTGGCACCAGGAACAGAGAATTATGTTTTCCTGTTCAGCATCACTGCCACCTGTGACATTCCCAGTGTTCCCTCTTCATAAAAATTAAACCTCCTGCTCGGGCTGAAAACATTTCTATTGCTAACGGCTGCACACGGACACTGAGGAGGATTCCATGATCCCCAACTTTCCCCTAGTGAGGTTTTCTATGTCTTTCTTTAGATGTATTTTGTATAAAATACACATCTTGATATTTTATCACCCTATTAAGGTTAAAGTCATGCAAGCATGACAATTATCATCTTTATGAACCTTTTATCACTATAAATTTTTCAAAAACCTAAATGTTATCTGCAAAAGTCTTTTGAACTTACCCTTAAAAGCCATTTTACTACATTAAAAATAAAATATCAGTTCTGCCATTTAAAATTTGACGGTAGAATTGGAAACCTTGCCAGCATCTTTATTTGTATTTCTCCCTTTCACCCTCAACTGTGCTAGTTATAATTTCAAATGTTCTTTAAACATTTAAAGAACAATTCAACTCCACCCAACTGGAGGGCCGGGTTCTAACATATGTCCAGGGGCATCAAGCATTGTTTCAAAATCATCGTGGGAATGCCTAATTAGGGGAAAGAAGCGCAAGTCAAAGGCTATGCGCAAGGAATTCTTCTTTCTAAAGTATACCAATGCTCATTTGATTTTGTTGAGATACGCTTTCTTCATATAAAAAAGTGAATTTCAATGTGGTCTCTCTGCCTGTAAGTTCAGGTGCTGCCCTTTGCATAACCTCACCGTACCTCCGGCTTATTCCCAGGTTACCTTCCTTCTCTTTCGGGGCCATTGGAAATGGGAATTTGCCAGGGACATTTGGATAGGATTCAGCAATGTCCGGGCACCGGTGAGTGCCACTTCTGCAGTTCAACTCAGGATGACCCAACAAGCACTGGT
Organism: Myotis lucifugus; assembly: GCF_000147115.1. Lineage (NCBI taxonomy): Eukaryota > Metazoa > Chordata > Mammalia > Chiroptera > Vespertilionidae > Myotis > Myotis lucifugus. Next base: position 448,517 of record NW_005871204.1, read on the forward strand.
CTGTGGAATATCCCCCTGGCCCTTCCCACTCGGGAGTGGGGCTGAAGCTATTGTGAATCCTCAGAGTTATATACACAAATGGCTACATCGTTGGCCTGTGGATGGTACCTCAACTCCCACACAACTACCTGACGTTCTCGGTAAATGGACAGTTTTTCAAGCTGAAACTGAATCCTCTCCATGGGATCGACCCAGATCTTGTCTCCTAATCTCAGTCCCATACACCTCCTCCACGTGCATACACTATCCTCTCCCAGATCAGAAAGGTCTTGGGTCTTGTTTTCAACCTTGGCTGCACAAGAAAAATCCAGGGAGTTCTGTTTTGTTTAGTTTAGTTTCTTTGGTTTTTTGTTTTGTTTTGTTTTGCGTACGAATCCCCAGTGACCACCCTGAGAGATTCTGACTCGATTGGCCTGGGGTGGGCCTAGGAAGAGGCATTTTAATAGCAACCCCAGACGATTCTAATGTTCAGCCGGGGTTTAGTACACTGCTTTTTTTTCACTTTCACATCTATTTTCTGGCATAAACAATAGACCAAACTTCCTTCAGGGTCTTCCTTTGGAATCTCAAGATGTTTTCTTAGCTTTTGCTGAACTTGGCTCTTGAAAATAGAAAGCTTTGATTTTCAAAACTACTGTTTCTCATATGGGCTTCGAGGGCCTGTTTTGGAAGGCACCAACAGAACAATGGCTGTCTCTTTGTCTCTGCCTTTCTCTTATCACGATTTTAATTCTCCTGAAGGAGGATAGTTTGACTGATCAGGAAACAGTCTTATACTATGAGAAACAGTAAAGAAAAGCTCAAAGATGAGATTTCTAGATGTGATCACCTCATATTCTGTCCTTTACTTCATTTCCATTTCCCTTTAGCACGCTTTTCTTAAAGAAAGATTCCCTTATTGATATTCCTCCCAGCAGTCATTATAAGGTGAGGAGGGCACCACTGATTCTCTTCAAAGGGCAAGTGAAACAACCATAGCCATGGGATTATTTAGGAACCTCCAGGCTCTCAGCCTCAGCCTCGTACTACAGGATTCCTGAGGGGAAAAATGGAGACATTTATCCTAGCGTACAGGGAACTAACCCATAGTCAATCTTATTTATCTAAGCAGTGGCCCATGGTAAGCACAGTTACTAAAAGGAGCCTGTCCCACAAATGGATCTACTCAAAGATCCTGCCTCGCAAATATGGGCTTCAGAAATCAGACCACTTCTACTGGAATATGCAACTTGAATGACTCTGTGTCAACTTGCTACCTGAGAATGTCTTTCTATGACACGCCCAAAGAACCTATGGGCGTGCCCTTTCCAAGGGGCATAGCTCCAAGAGAGGAAAGGGAAAATCTGTTCTCCATCTCACTCACTGTTGCTGTCCTTGTTGCCCTGTGATGTCACGGTGGAGAGGAGGTGGTGCAGAAACCTGTTGCAGGGACCAAGGCACATGCTGCTGTCACAGGCAGGGCAGTGTCCTCGGGGTGCAGGAGGAGGAAGCCGCCCCCACAAATGTTACAATCAGCTAGTAACCATGCCTTAGAACACTGTGCAACAGGTATGGATCTGGCCGCCATCATGTGCTATAAAAACAGATGTTTGGAGTTTTCTCCTCCATATAACTACTGCCCCCTCAGTTATCCAGAAACATGAGGGGTTTGTCAATGTCACAGACTGGTAGACTCTCAACTGAGACACACCGGAAGTCATTTTCTCGGGATATACCCACAGACCAAGATACCAAGTGGAAAACGGTTTTGAGCTTCGGTCACATCCATGCCCACACCAGCCTCCCCACAGCCTCAGAGAGAGAGCAATGTTTATCCTTCGGACTAAAGAGCCAGTCATGGTTTCTCTCTAACTGTCTTGTAGGGCTGGGCCCATGTCATGCTCTTTTGATATCAAGGCTGAAACACAGTTCTTTCTTCCACAATTGGTGCCCAACAGAGCAAAAAATAAGAACTCTGGAGGTTCGGTGATAGTATTTACTGCATATCTGCCTCCACTCCAAATCCACACCTGGCAATGTTTCCAACCACAGGCAGCAGATTTCAAAGGAGCTCTTCCCTTCCCCCATCAGTGCCAATTTGGCCACAGAATGACAAAAATTATACCATTACTGTGTTTCCAGACACTCATACAATAGTCTGAAGTTGACAATTTTCCCAAGACTCAGACCAGTAAGTCTTATCGATTGTCACCTTCTTTACATGACACAAGATAGAAGGAGATGGAAAATACTAGCCCTGGCTGGCTTGGCTCAGTGGATAGAGCATCAGACTGCGGATGGAAGAGTGCTGGGTTTGATTCCCAGTGAGGGCACATGCCCAGGTTGTGGGCTTGTTCCCAAGTGGGGGGCATGCAGGAGGCAGCGGATCAGTGATTCTCATCATTGATGTTTCCATCTCTTTCTCTCTCCCTTCCTCTCTGAAATCAATAAAACTATTTTTTAAAAAAGGAAAATACTGATTTAGGTCAGCACCATTACAGTATAGATGAGGAAACTGAACCCTATGGATTCTGTAAAAGTGAGTGCAAATTCACTTGACTAAATCAGTCATTTCTCATCCAAAAATATAGCTGCCTGAGTGTGAGAAAACTCCCCTTCAGTTCCATATTTCCTTGATGTGCAATAAATACATTTGTGCCCATGAAATACCATATTGCTACAAGGTCAAACTGCACTGGGGTGCACTGAAAATTTTACACAAACTCAAAGTATGATTAACAAATAGTCTTTGCACCATTAACCGCCATACACTGGCCAGACAATCCACTAAGTGCATTTTCTTTCTTTCTTTCTTTTTTTGTTTTGTTTTGTTTTGTTTTTGCCCTCTTCTAGGTCAATGGGAAAGTTCAAGCCTTAATTCAAATTACCCGTTACTTTGGACATACATGCCTCTACTTCATATTATTTCGATGTAGCTTATTTAATTGTAAGTTACAGGTCCTTTGAAGAGAGCTTTATTGCATTTCCCATTTGCAGTTGTTTACACTTTGCTATCAATATTTCCCCAACAATATGCAATTCAGAGGCTGTTACACTGACACTAATGCTAATGGGTTATATTATACTTCTGTTCCACTACAGTGCACGTTTTTTAAAAAACATAAAGAGCCCATTTTGCAGATGTTCATAAAGCCTCACAGCACAGACTTGCTTATATTCTGCACTGAAAATAAGCTTAGACATCCTCTTTCCCCCAGCCAGCTGTAGCTCAGAAATTTCAAACATATCTAAATTAATTGGGTCCTGAGAATTTCACTACATACGCGTGGTCCAAATGAAGGACAGGCACCATCCATGGTCCCATGGATGCAAATGAATGGCGTGCTTATAGCAACATGAAACCGAGCAGCAAATGCGGAAGAGCAGATGTCTCCAGAAAGATCGAGCCCCGAGATTCGCATTACTGCCCTGTCCGGTGGTGTGGTGTCAGTACCGATCAGAAAAAGGGAGATGTAAAGAGTCAAAGCCACGGGGGCAGCACATCTGTCCCAGCAGCAGAACTCTGCCCGTGCCCTGGATGGAGCACGGCAGCTTGCTTCTAGATGGAGAAGAATCCTCAGTGAAGGCAACAAGCTTAATCTCCCTGGAGCTCAGCAGGAAGTCTAGAGAACACGGCTTATTGATCTCATCCTGCAATAAGGCACTTGTATTTCATCACCAGTAAATAACCCTGGTGAATCTTTTCAGGGACTCAAGGCAGCTAAGATCAGAACATGTTTCTCCCTGGTCCTTTTATTTAAAAATAACTTGTAGGTTAAACACACACACACACACACACACACACACACACACACACACTATAGAAAAAACCATGGGAGCAGGATGTCCCAGTAGCTGAGTAGAAGGCTTGCAAGTCTGCCTACCACTGCTGAGCTTTGTCCCGGGGATTGATTGAATGTGAGACCTCAGGCAAGCTTCATCTGGCCCTGTCTCCATGTCTCCAATGGAAAGACCAGGCTGAGAAAGCTGCCAACCTACCTCCTGGGGGTTCGGCGGAACTCGTAACGAACGGAAATGTGCTTCAAACGAGATGATTGTGCTGAAATGCTTGGAAATAACATGACGAATTAATAATAAAGAGAAGAGAATTGGCGATGCCAAAGAGGCTATGGAGACTTGGTCATTTGGATTATGCCTCTGGAAAATGACACTTCACTGCCAATTCTGAGTGACTGAGCTAGAGTCCAAAAGCCCACAAGCACCAGGCTTACTGCCCACTTTTCATCTGCTTATAGGTTGGAGCTTGATGCATTTTCGCTTTCACACTCTCATCCTCCTCTTTCTTTTTTCTTTCTTCTTTTCACAGTGCTTTCCATGTTGTGGTGACTCATTTTAAAGCTCACACAGATATCCAAAACAAAGCAAGCATAAAGGAAGAGTCTAGCGTCAATGGCTTAGCACCATTTTGTTGGCTTGAAATAATTAAAGGAGTATCACAATAACTATGAGTCGTTGCTTCCATCATTTGTTTATCTGGAAGTATGAAAATGACAGAACCAAACTGGCCAGCCGAAATCTATCTCCCACTCCCTTCCCTTCACCCACCCCACCCCCCAAACCTTTCTGCTTTGAAAATAGCTACATTTTGAATCATAGGAAGATAGTGAGCCAGATAAAGCTAACATACAGCAGAGAAGAGCACCAAGAACATATTAAGATTTTTTCTTTGTCTCCTTTTTCTAGAGCCCTAAATAAGAGTAGATCCAGGTTCTGTGAAGCCTGTAGATTATATAGTTCGGGTTCCCTTTTTGAGAACGAAAATGCACAAATTTAAAAAAATATATATCCAGGTCAACACATTGCTAGGGTCCTCCCAGGAACTTGGAAGGGACCCATATAAGGGAGGAATCCTGAAGCTTAAAATGAATCTGCCTCTAGATTTTTTCCATGTCTCTCCCTCTTCTACACACAGCCTTTAGCCTACTTCCCAAGACCCTCTCCCACTTTTCCCCCATGATTCTCTTCTTCCACTACATGTCATCCGGGCAAAGGTGGGTTCCGAAGTATGTCGGCACATCCACCCTATCTGTAGATGAAACCTAATAGGGAACAGCCCTCTTTCAGAAAACTTCCAAAAAAATAACCTTAAGGGGCAAAAAAGACCAAGGACAGTATAATTATGTCCTTGATTTGAATTTTAAAACTATGCTGAATTTATGATCAAATCCCAGACGGAAGAAAGTCAGAGATCACCCTGTGCCAGTGACAACTAAAGCAACCTGTCAGCGTCATCACAAGCTATTCATGTGTATTCCTTTCCAAAAAATATATATTTTTTTAACCAAGGACCTCACAAATTCTAATTTTAATTAGAACAAGGAGTGAATTAACAACTTTCGCTGCCAGCACAAACAAGAGTCTAGAGAAGCCAGTTTAGTCCCCTGCAGTCAGCAACATCACCTATCTCCGGAGCTTGCTATCTCTCTGCATATACAACAGCCACCCTGGGAAAAGCTGAGGAGGTGGTGAAAGGAGATGCAGCTGTTGTCAAAAAAAGGGGCGGGGGGATGCGGTAGCTTTTGCAGTCCCAGTCATGTACCTAGTCCAGGACCAACCAGGACAGTAAGTCCCTTAAATACTCCATACAGAGCCCAACACACTCATTATAGCATAGGTCAGACGATGGGCAGCCTTTTGAATGCAGCCAGGGACACCCAGTGGCCCAGCTATGGGCCTCTGAATTGGCCTCCATGCCACAAGTTTAGCATCATGGCTATGATGGCAATGCAGTTCTAGTCCACCTCGAAATGCAACCACCAGGTGGAAAAATACTCTTAGAGACTGGAAAGCTGTTGGAGTGCTTAATGTTCTAGCCCAGGCATCCTGTAAGAGGACTTCTCCTGAGATAAGAGACAACATCCCCAGCACCCCTCCCCCTCACCCGGGCCTGCTCTTCCTGCGATCTCTCCCTGTTCTGCCCAAGGCAGCAACCTTAGCCATTGTTGGCTCCCCATATCCTAATTGTTGTCAAATCCTGTCAATTTCATCTCTGAACTATCCTTTGAATACGTCTCCTTCCTTTTTATTTTCACGGCTACTTCTTTCATTGAGACTCATACTAATTTTTCTCTGGACTGTGGCATTAGCCTCCTACCAGTTTCCCAATTTTCAGACTCGTATTTGTCTTCAGGTCATCAATAACAGTTTTCTAAACTCAGAGCTATGGGCTTTGCTCGATGTGTACATATATAAAAACGTTCAGTGGCTCCCCACTGCTTAAAAATAAAAATCCACTGTCATGGCTGCAAGCTACTTCCGCAGACTCACTTTATACACTCTCTCCCGTGCCCTCTGACTTGTCTGCATGAGCCACGTTCTGTTTTCTCTCTTCTTTTCAGCGCCATGCCTTTGCTGTCTCTGCTTGCAATCCTCTCCTCATCAAGGTCCAGGTTAAGACAGCTTTTCTCTGAGACTTCATCCAACCCACCGCCCTCCTCACCAAATTTAAATGTCCTTCCTCTGGCTTCCCTTGTAGTATTTATCAGTCCACCTTACGAGAAAGTTATCTATGTTCGTATCCATTTGTTGAGGACAGGGTCTATTCATCTCTGTCTCCCGCACCCCGCACAGAGCTGGCATAGGAACATGCTCCATAAATACTCACTGAAATAATCTCCCCAAACACCAAGGATTGATGTGAAGAGCATATTTAGAGCAGAGGATTGTGCTCATTTTTGGCAACACTGCTTTTGGGGTGTTGGAGCAGGGGTGCCAGGGAGTGGGGAAGGAGGTCAGGGTCACTCACATCAAAGGAACATCATTAATCAGAAAAGGTTTGGGGACTGGAAACAGGAACTCCTTCTATCTTGAGCTTGTGCTCCTTTTATTTTATTTTTGCCTTTCATTGAATTGTCCTTTTTATTTTTTTAATCCTATACCCAAAGGTGTCCGACTTGACTTTTTGATCTGGTTTGTGTTGGGCACAAACTTCTCCCAAAGCAACGCCCCCTGAAAGACTGGGAATGCCAGTGTCTCTCCAACCCCTTTTTGGCATGAAACCCCAGCTCCTGCCTTCCGGTCTATTAACTGCCAGTAGCACTGCAGCCAGCCAGCGGCCTTCCGGTCTCCAGCGGCCTCCTGGTCTCCAGCGGCCTCCTGGTCTCCAGCGGCCTCCCCAGTCTCCAGCAGGCAACCCAGCGAGCTTGCCACGTTTCCTGCTTCAGTGGAACAGCCCAACTTAGCTGCGGGCTACAACCTCCAAAAGTTATAGCTGGGTTCCCAGGGATAATTCTTATTGCTCAAATATCCTTCCCAAGACACTCCTATCCCATTGTTACATCGATGCAACGTAAAAACAGAAAATCTGAATTCTTTTTAAGAAATTAGTCACTGCAAATAAACTCTTCTGCAGGTCGTACTTCTGTTCCCTATCATTCATTACCCGATTCCTGGTGAGAGGATATCCATTTCGGACCACTGCATCCTGTGATTTCCCAGGCATCCCTGTAGGTGGAGAATATTTCCCCACCTTCTTTTGGCTAATGATATATGAGCACGTATGCCCAATGCCAGTTCAGAGCAGAAGCAGGAAGAGCCAGTATATAAATTTATTTCCACCTGGTCTCTCGTTTTTTAGCCTGCACCGTAAAAAGAGACATGTCCCGGAGTGGGGCTGCTCCCTGCACTGGGATCCTAAAAGGATGAGCACATGTGGAACAGAGCCTGCTAAGTCGCAGAAGAGCTGTCACCAACCAGCAGCCAATGTATAACTGATAGTTCGGGGTCATTGATAACTGTAGTGTAGTTGATAGATACGACAGATCAAAACATTTTTTTAATTTCTTTATTGATTAAGGTATTACATATGTGTCCTTATCCCTCCCATTACCCCTCCACACCCCCCCCCCACTCATGCCCTCACCCCCCTGTTGTCTGTGTCCATTGGTTAGGCTTATATGCATGCATACAAGTCCTTTGGTTGATCTCTCCCCCTTACCCCACCCTCCCCTACCTTCCCTCTGAGGTTTGACAGTCTTATCGATGCTTTTCTGTCTCTGGATCTGTTTTTGTTCATCAGTTTATGTTGTTCATTATATTCCATAAATGAGTGAGATCATGTGGTATTTATCTTTCTCTGACTGGCTTAATTCACTTAGCATAATGCTCTCCAGGTCCATCCATGCTGTTGCAAATGGTAAGAATTCCTTCTTTATTACCGCGTGTAGTATTCAATTGTGTAGATGTACCACAGTTTTTTAATCCACTCGTCTGCTGATGGGCACTTAGGCTGTTTCCAAATCTTAGCTATGGTGAATTGTGCAGCTATTAACATAGGGGTGCATATATCCTTTCTGATTGGTGTTTCTAGCTTCTTGGGATATAATCCTAGAAGTGGATCACTGGGTCAAATGGGAGTTCCATTTTTAGTTTTTTGAGGAAACTCCATACTGTTCTCCACAGTGGCTGCACCAGTCTGCATTCCCACCAGCAGTGCATGAGGGTTCCTTTTTCTCTGCATCCTCGCCAGCACTTGTCGTTTGTTCATTTGTTGATGATAGCCATTCTGACAGGTGTGAGATGGTACCGCATTGTCGTTTTGATTTGCATCTCTTGGATAATTAGTGACTTTGAGCATGTTTTCATATGTCTCTTGGCCTTCCTTCTGTCTTCTTTTGGAAAGTATCTATTTAGGTCTGTTGCCCATTTTTTAATTGGGTTGTTTATCTTCCTTTTGTTAAGTTGTATGAGTTCCCTGTAAATATTGGAGATTAAACCCTTATCGATGATAACATTGGCAAATATGTTCTCCCATGCAGAGGACTTTCTTGTTGTTTTGTTGATGATTTCTTTTGCTGTGCAAAAGCTTTTAATTTTTATATAGTCCCATTTGTTTATTTTCTATTTAGTTTCCATTGCCCTAGGAGCAGTATCGGAAAGAGAATTACAGGCCAATATCCCTCATGAACATAGATGCCAAAATCCTCAACAAAATTCTAGCAAATCAGATCCAGCAGTACATCAGAAAGATCATACACCATGACCAAGTAGGATTTATCCCGGGGATGCAAGCATGGTATAATATTCACAAATCAATAAATGTAATACATCACATAAACAAATTGAGAGATAAAAATCACATAGTCATATCAATTGATGCAGAAAAAGCATTTGACAAAATCCAACACCTTTTCTTGATAAAAACTCTCAGCAAGGTGGGAATAGAAGGATCATACCTCAACATACTAAAAGCCATATATGACAAACCCACAGCCAACATCATACTCAATGGGCAAATCTAAAACCATTTCCCCTAAGAACAGGAACAAGACAGGGATGCCCACTCTCACCACTCCTGTTCAACATAGTACTAGAAGTACTAGCCATTGCGATCAGACAAGAAGAAACAAAAGGCATCCAAATTGGAAAAGAAGTAAAACTGTCCTTATTTGCAGATGAGATGATAATGTACATAGAAAACCCTAAAGACGCCATCAAAAAATTATTAGACTTAATAAATGAATTCGGCAATGTAGCAGGATACAAAATTAACACCAAGAAATCTATAGCATTTCTATACACCAATAATGAACTTACAGAAAGAGAGACTAAAAAAGCAATCCCATTTACCATTGCACCAAAAAATTAAGATACCTAGGAATAAACTTAACTAAGGAGGTAAAAAACCTGTACATGGAAAACTACAGGACACTGAAAAAAGAGATAGAGGAAGACATAAACAGATGGAAGAATGATTGGTAGAATCAACATCATTAAAATGTCCATACCACCCAAAGAAATCTATAGATTCAATGCACTCCCCATTAAAATACCAATGGCATATTTCACAGACCTAGAATGAACTCTCCAAAACTTCATCTGGAATTTTAAAAAAAAAGACCCCGAATAGCTGCAGCAATCCTGAGAAAGAAGAACAAAGTAGGTGGGATCTCAATACCAGATATCAAGCTGTATTACAAAGCCACTGTTCTCAAAACAGCCTGGTACTGGCACAAGAATAGACATATAGACCAATGGAATAGAATAGAGAATCCAGAAATCGACCCAAACCACGATGCTCAATTAATATTTGACAAAGGAGGCATGAACATACAATGGAGTCAAGAAAGTCTCTTCAACAAATGGTGTTGAGAAAATTGGACAGATACATGCAAAAAAATGAAACTAGACCACCAACTTACACCATACACAAAAATAAACTCAAAATGGACAAAGGACTTAAACATAAGATGGGAAAGCATAAAAATACTAGAGGAATCCACAGGCAGCAAAATCTCAGATCAAAACATTTTTAATGCAAATATATCAAAATAAAAATGCTTTCTCCATTAAAGCTTATATGAATCAATAAGAAAAAAACACCAAATTCCAAAAAGATAAATGGCTAAAGAAGTTAGATAACTTGGAAGAGAGGAAATCAATTAATTAACAGATGGTAAAATATTCAGCTTTGCTGTTAATTTAAAGTTTAAAATGAAACTATGATCTTTTTGTAAACTTAAAATACATAAATAATACAATAGATACAGTATGAGACATCATCAGACACTGCACTTTTGAGAAAACAATTTGGCAATATGTACAAATAGCCCTAAATTCTTATTTTTGTCACATTATTTTTTAAAATGGCATTTCCAATTTATAAGTTCACTAGGAGTACAGAAAGGTTCTAGTTTCACTTTTTGTTCACCAGCAGTCAATATTACCTACCTTCTTTATTTTTGTTCAGTGATACTGTTTATAGTAACATATTAATTTACATATTTCTAATTAGTAATGAGGTTGAGAATCTTTCATATACTTATTCATATCCTTGGCCCATTTTTCTATTGCATTTCTTAAGCTTTTCTTATTAGTTTACCAATATTTTCCCCTAGCTTGTACCCAATTATTAACCTTGTAGTGTTCTTAAATGGACAGAAATCCTTTATTTAGATGTAGAAAAATCCACTAATATTACCCCCTAGTGGTTTTATTTATTTGGTCTCATCTCACAAATCCTTCCACATCTCAATGCCACAAAGATATGCTCCAGCATTTTCTTCTGTGAGGTTTTTCATCTATTTGAAGAATTTATTCTAAATTGCCTATCCTTTCCCCTTGTATACTCTAGCATTTACCAAGTTGCTATTGGTCTATTGGTTGGCCTCCATGCCAGTACCATGCTGTTGCTTTAACTGTAGCTTTGCATTATGTCATAATATCTAGTAAGGCAACCCTGCACATCTGTTCTTCTTTTTCAATATTATTTTAGCATTGAATTCATAGAGTAATAACATAAAGAAAAACTTAAATCTTTAAAATGACTTGTTCCAACTATGAGTATAATGTATCTTTCCATTTATTATTTTATGTTCTTTAATAAAAAATTTTTATAATTCTCTACTAGAGTATCATGAACAATTTATTAAGTGATTTACTAAGTGCTTTATAGTTTTCGTTCTATTGAAAATGGTATCTATTACATTTTTAATTGTTCTTTACTGGTATAGAGAAATACTAATAAATTTTACACCCAGCAATCTTACTGAATCCTATTGGGTTCCCTATGAAGTAATTATTTTATCTGTCTATTCAAATAAAAAATCTTGTTTCCTTTTTCTTTGCGTATTACAGCACCCAGAACCTGTAGCACCACGTGGGACAGAAGCACTCAAAGTGGTCATCCTTGTCTTTTTCCCAACACTAAGAGAAATGTATCCAAAGTTTCTCTATTAAATGTCTAAGTTCTTGGTAAAGATCTTTTAAGTTTCCTCTGATTCCAATTTTCCAAGTATATATCCTAGGGACTTCTGCACAGACACACAAGAGAATACAAGGAGGTTTATCACAAATGTCTGAGTGTTAAGAAAGTGTTGGAGATTATCTAGGACTTCATGCTGTAGGAATGGATAAGTAGAGATGGTTGAAAGACATTTAAATAAAAAGAAAAAGTCATATATTTACCCATGTTACCATTTCCAGTGCTCTTTATTTCTTTGTGGATATCCATATTTCCTTTGGAATCATTTTCCTATAGCCTAAAGAACTTGCTTTAACATTTTACTTAGTGTAAATTGGCTGATGATAATTTTTTTCAGCTTTTGTCTTTACATCTTTGTTTTTAAACATTATTTTTGCTAGGTATAGAGTTCTAAGCAAACTATTTTTTTTAGTACCTTAAAGATGTTACACTATTTCCAAAGAGAAATCTGTTGTCATCCTTATCTTTGTTTCTCTGTGTATATGTGAGATTTTTTCTGGCTGCTCTCAATATTTCCTATTTAAACACTGGCTTTGAGCAATTTCACTGTGACTTGCTTCCTCTTTTGTTGAGGTTCTTTGCACTTCTTAGATCTGTGGGTTTATAATCTGCATCTAATTTGAAATTTCTTCAGCCATTATTTCTTCAAATATTTCTTCCATTCCCCCTTTAGAGACTCAGTTTACATGTGCATTAGGCTCCTTGAAGTTGTCTCACAGCTGATAATATTTTTTAATTCCTTTTTCTCTGTGTGTTTTCTTTTGGAGAGTTTCTATAGCTTTGCCTTCAAATTCATTAATATTTTCTTCTCTAATGTCTCATCTGCTGCTAATCCCATTCAGTGAATTTTTCATCTTACACGTTTTTTAAAAATATGTTTATTGATTTTGAGAAAGAGAGAGAGAGAGAGAGAGAGAGAGAGAGAGAGAGAGAGAGAGATGAGAGGGCATCAATAGGCTGCCTCCTGCACAGCCCTTACCCTGACCAGGAATCAAATGAGTAACCTTTCAGTGCAATGCCCAGCCAACTGAGCCACACCAGTCAGGGCATCATCTCACACATCTTAATTTTAATCCCTAAAACTTGATTTAGTCTTTTTTTTTTTACATAGCATCTGTTTGTACTTAACTTTTTGAACATATGATATAGTTTTAATAATTGCTTTGATATCCTTGTCTGAAAATTTTAACACCTGTGTTGGTTCTTGTTCAGTTTCAATTAATGGATTGTGATCATGTTGTCCTGCTTCTTTGGATGCCTGGTGATTTTGGCTGGGTTTCAGTACACATCCAGTACACAGTATCTCATTGGGTGCTGGATGTGTTTGTATTCCCCTAATTGTTGTTGAGTTTTGTTCTGAAATGCAGTTATTTGTAAACACTTTAAGATGTATTCGTCAGGACTTTGGCAGTGATTATTCAAGGGCTAATATTGCCCACTACTGAGGCAAACCCTTGAGTACCCTACCTAATGTCCTATGAACTATGAGGTTTCCTAGACCGGATAGTGGGAAAAGACACAGTTCCTGGCCCTGTATGAATGGAAGGGATCATTTCCTCTAAATCTCAAGTATCTTTCCCTGGCCTCACTAATGGGGACTCTGCTGAATTGTCAAGGGGTGACCTCTGCAGAAACCCAGGGTCCTGTTTCTGTGCAGTTTGCTCCCCTCTAGGACTCAGTCATGCGAACTCAAGCCACCTTGGTCTCTCCAGATTCTCAGTTCATCTCTTCAGCTCAGGGAGTCTTCCAGGAGTCCTATCCAGTTTCCCCACCCCTGCATCATGACCTGGAAATTCAAGGGAGTCAATGGAATCACCTCATTTATTTCCCATCACTCTTCACTGTCTGATATCCAGTGCCTTGAAAACCATTTGGCTAAAATATTTTGTCTGGTTTTTGTCTGGTTCCATTTGCTTAAGGATGTTACTCCATCTTGGCCAGAAATTATCTATATACAATTTAAAAGCATAAAAAATACCATATTCTTTTCAAGGATACAAATAAATAACTGTATGACTAATGAAAGGTTATATATTTAATTAAATAGCAGTGGATGTTAGAGCAACAAGAGAAATTGGAGACAGTAGATGATGGGAACAGAAAAGCAATTAATGAGTGAAGTTCTTGTCTAGTGATGATCATTTGCCCTGATCCCAGGAATATGATCGTAAGGTCCAATGTTTTCAACGAGTCAAGCATTCAGCTGAAGTAAATAGAAAACAACAGACATAGTTGTAATCAAATACGTGAAAGAAAAATTAAAATGATATAAACAATCTGAAAGGAATCTTTCCCACCGTAAGGATCAAGAAGAGAGGATATATAGGTAAGTTTTATCATACTTTCAAAGTAACAAAGCTCTCTACCCAAAACTATTCCTATAGAAATAGAAAAACAGAAGGAAAGCTACTTGGGCCTCACTGAGGTTTACTCTGATCATTCTACTTAATCTTACAACCTACCTCTATCCTCAAACACATTCCTGGCACTCCAAATCTGTCTTATCCAATTCTATTTTTTCATTTTTATGTAAAACCTATCAACTTCTAACAGACTGAATGATTTACGTGTTTATATTTACTGTTTATTAAAATATAATCTCCTGTCTTCTCCCATATCAATATGATCTCAACAAGAAAAAAGTTCTTTGTTTAGTTTACTGATATATCTCAAGTATCTAAAAGTGCCTAGCAAAAGTAAAATAAGCCAGTCAGAGAAAGATAAATATCACATGATTTCACTCATTTATGGAATATAATGAACAACATAAACTGATGAACAAAAACAGATCCAGAAACAGAGAAGCATCGATCAGACTGTCAAACTCAGAGGGAAGGTAGGGGAGGGTGGGGGTAAGGGGGTAAGATCAACCAAAGGACTTGTATGCATGCATATAAGCCTAACCAATGGACACAGACAACAGGGGGATGAGGGCATGAGTGTGTTGGGCGGGGGGGCAATGGGGAGATAAGGACACATATGTAATACCTTAATCAATAAAGAAAAAAAAAGAGATCCTTCCACAGAAGAAAAAAAAAAAGGACCACTCTATGTACTACCTTGGTATCCATTACTCAGTAATTATTGGAAATAGGTTTCATAATCTCAGTCTTATTACAAAACAGGTAACAATAAAGCAGTAACCTATTTACAACAGGTTAACATGAGCACGCTGAAGACTGAAGAGCTATTACCAGCAATTTTCACTGGCAAACCTAGCCCTAAGTAATTAGATATCAAAGACTATTGTTAGATAAAGAACCTGACATCACTATCAGAAGAGATTTTCAACACTAAAAATGTTAAAGATCTTACCTATGTATAAATTTGACCTGAATTCCACATTGTGGTCTCTCACTGCCATAACTTGTGCTTCTAAAAGGATCTTAAACAAGGAAAAGAAAGGCATTCATATGACTGACCCTGAACTAAAATGAAATTAAATTTCTCATTTCTTGTTGTTAAAAAAAGAAATAAAGTAAAAGTGCCTAGCTAATTTACATATTTCAAATGAATAAATGAATCAATGAATGAATTCAGTGTTAGGGATATCCAATGCCTTTTTTATTGTTTGTAAGTGACCTCAAATTCTGTGATTTATGAAAATATATAATTATGTTGAGGCATGAATTTAATTTACAGGCACTATGAATCAAAGGTATATGAGGTGTCTGGCACCTGCATCACAGTGTGGTTTTGTTGTTCTCTGCACAGTTTATGGAGAAAATTACATGCTATACAACAGCATACCACTCAGTGATAAATAGAAACTACTGGTACATGTAACAACATGGATGGGTCTCAAATGCAATAGGCTGAAAAAAAGAAGCCAGCCAGAAAAAAAGGAGTATATTCTGTAGAATTTCTTTCATAGAAAATGCACACAATGGTAGAAAATAGATCAGTGATTGCCTGGGGAGGGATGATTATAAAGAGACATGATAAAACCTTTGGAGGTGGGGAAATGTTCAATATCTTGATTGTGATAGTAGTTTCATGTATATATTTATGTCCATCATATCAACTCAAATTCTCCACTTTATGTATGAGAAATTTATTGTACAAAGTTACACCTAAATAAATTTATTAGAAAGCAAGGTAAAAATATATACAAATGATATTAATGAATTTAAACAAGATTAAATGTTTCAATATGAATCTTATACATTTCAAGGGTATTCAACAATGTTAAATTAAAAAAATCAGAAAAAATCATATTTACATCATGATTACTATGTAACCATAAACAAGAAAAAAATTAGAAGAAAATAGGCCAAAATTATATTAGGCATTCAATGATGAACAACTTACAGGGCTTTATTTCCTTCTTTCACTTATCTGAATTTTTCAAATTTCCTCTAATGAGAATGTATTTTGCAACAGAAAAACATATTTTAAAATATACTTAATTACTGTTGTGCTCATGCATCATTTCTGACCCATCTTTCATGTCTCCACAGGATTAATCACCCTGAAATAGGCCTCTCACTTCCCTGCTCAGGAATATACAGTGTTGATAAGTGTGTAGACTTCATTGTTCTCATCACACACACACACACACACACACACACACACACACACACACAAGGTAATCATGTGATACACAAAAGGGAATCATTTTGCTCCATAGCAGTGTATCAAATTATCAAGTTGTGCACCTTAAACTTACACAATATTATATGTCAATTATATCACAATAAAGCTGGGCAGGGAGGAAGAACCTACTGGTACAGTGGCTTTCCATTGCCCCACATATTCAATCCAGCTCATTCTGGTGTGCATAGTCCTATCATAACTTGTTCCCATTAGGTTTGCTAAGTCTCAAGTGTTGAAGTAAACAGAACCATAGATTATTTGTATATTAAAAATTAAACTTAATTTTTAAGAATTTTTTAAACCTCAGATACATAAATGTTGGGTTATCTGCGAGCCTCACAGTTGCTTCCAGGCATTAGAGCGGCATATTTTTCTTTTTTAGATGTGTGATTCAGGACAGCATTGTCTTTAACTAGCTTTCACTGTTTCTTCTCTCAAAGTAACCTTTAAGGTAAGAAATAGTTAACAGCTACATTTTAAAAGGTTGTTTATTATATATTTTTTAAACAACATTTAGATTTGAAATTCCTTATAAATAAAAGAAAAAAAGATATGTTTGGGTCAGAAATTTCTACTTACATATTTTTTTAAAACACCTATTTTTAGATTAAGTGATGCATACCATGATCTGTAGAGTAATGTGTACATTGGACTCAAATATCCAAAGTTAACTCCTTTCAAATGTCAACATATGATGTTCTAGCTGTTTTGAGTTTGGCCCACAGTGAAAAATCATCTTCTTTAATAAAATAATTAAAATACAAACATTATCATGTGGAACATAACTCCCTTAAAATTACCTTTCATAAGAGTCAGTTTCTTGAATAGAATATCCTACTACAGGAAAATAGTTCTTAAAATAAAATATTTTCAGCAAAGCAATAGCTGCTACTGATTTGTTAAAGCTGGTCAGTCTGTTAATCCTATCTAAAATTTCTGTGTGGAGCAAAATTTTAATGTCCTAGCTAATCAATGAATCAATTATACAAAAAAAATTAAAATAAAATAAAGCTTTACCACTTAAGGTTCAGTCAGAGGAGTAGAACCACAATGAATGATACAGGATAAGGAATTGATTGCAGAGATCAAAACCTAAGCAATTGTGTGATTGTAGAGATCAAAACCTAAGCAATTGCTGCTGGACCTGAAGTCAGTAAAGCCAGTAACACAGGAGAAAGGGGGGAGAGAGCAAAAAATCACCTGAAAGCTGGGAGGACAAAATGAACCTAATGTGGGCAAAAAGGAATCTTCATTCCTGATGGTGTGAGTGACAGGCAGGATATCAGGTGTCCCTCACCACAGGGCCCAGAATAGGGTTCAGAGAATCTAAAGAAGGGTGGGGATGCACAGATAACCTGACCACTGCTCCACACCAACCAGGTAAGCCGGCAGATCATGCAACGGCATCTGGCCCTACACTGACATCTGGCTATTGCTACACTCCCACCTCCCAAATCTCGATCAAATTTCTTTGTGATTAACTCTGACTTTCCCAGAACCACAGCAGACAAAGAATCCTGGGAGACGTAGTTCCATCTTAGTTCAGTTGACAGAGAAGAAGCTACCACAGAAACAAACTCCTTAGCCCATTTTCTCCTCCCTTGCTCTCTCTCTGTTCTGCACTACTTAGGGGTTCCCAAATTGAACTTACAAGCCATCTTTCCTTTTACCTCGAAGCCACTGCACATACCTTGGCATGCTCTTGAGGTGCCCATAAAATAGTTAGAGAGGGATGTTTTTTTTTTGTTTGTTTGTTTTTTAATATATTTTATTGATTTTTTACAGAGAGGAAGGGAGAGAGGTAGAGAGTTAGAAACATCGATGAGAGAGAAACATCGATCAGCTGCCTCCTGCATATCCCCCACTGGGGATGTGCCCGCAACCCAGGTACATGCCCTTGACCGGAATCGAACCCGGGACCCCTCAGTCCGCAGGCCAACGCTCTATCCACTGAGCCAAACCGGTTTCGGCTAGAGAGGGATGTTTGACAGAGTTTGATACTGGTGTCTAGACCTGATGGAAAACACATTGGAGGTAAAGGTTTTGGAGTTAACCAGCATGCGTGACATTACCCTCCATGGGCAGAGATGATGAGTCCCCCAAGAAGACCATGGGTCCAAGGTAAAAACTTCAAGAACACTAACACATGGTGCACAGAGGGACAGGAAAGGGAAATATTTTTGCCATGTAGAATAATCTGGTATGTCCATATTTGGGAGCTCAGTACATTTTCGTGAATGTGTTCTAACATTTGGACCTCATGACACCTCTGTAGGGTGGACAAAAACTACTCCTCACCTTTTGCAGACATGATTCAGTGAAGTTAAGAAGCTACTGACAACTCTTCACTATTTTCCCAAGTCATCTTAAGGCTATGGAGCGTTAGAAAGGGACACAATGGGAGAGGAAAGATGAGACCAGCTGAGTTAACTCCTCAGCATACTCTTCTTTTTTCCTTTATCTCCCAAGTGATAGTTCAGGAGCCTTTGGCATAAAACCAAGCTTCTCAGAAGTCAAAGAAGATCCTGCCTGGTCCCTAATTTCCCCAAATACAAGACGTTCAGCCACACCTGGTCTGGTAAATCAACCACACTGAGACTGGAAGAGCCAGTGAAGATCCTGGTCAAAGAATCCGAAGGTTAGGCCTTAAGAAGTAGCTGTCTGACTTGCAATGTAAGCTCCTAAAGGGCAAGGAATCTGCTTCGAACCATGTGCTGAACACTATAATGCATAAGGAAAGAGGATCCACGTCGTGCTGAAAGTTGGTGCTGGCTTTCAAGGCAATTATTTGCTTATTCCTCCTAAAGCCATGACATCCATTACTAAACCACCCCACCCAGGAAAGAAGCTCAAGCTCATCCTCATCTTTCCTATGGGCCACTCTATCTTCATCAGCAAATACGTATCATGCCAACATCTCCTTTGTCTCTTTTGATGGTAAGGAACAAGAGCCCACTTAAGTCACATTAGGAAATGAACAGTGCGTGATAAAAATGCACACAGATGGAAGAGGG
Organism: Myotis lucifugus; assembly: GCF_000147115.1. Taxonomy (NCBI): domain Eukaryota; kingdom Metazoa; phylum Chordata; class Mammalia; order Chiroptera; family Vespertilionidae; genus Myotis; species Myotis lucifugus. The sequence goes on from NW_005871204.1 coordinate 467,828, forward strand.
AGCTGTCACGATCATTCTCTGTCACTTTTTCAGGGTCCTTATGCTCTCATCAGCAATGCATGTTGCCTCAGATTCCTTTCTCTTTACCACCAAGCAGTGTTCTCCTCGGACTCTGTCAAAGCCATCACATGGCATCAGCTTGGGACGGCCAACTCTTACCTCATGGACCCATTTCATTTCAGCTGCCTTAGGAGCGGGAATTTTTTCCCACATTTCTAATTCCAAACTCTTAAGAGAAAACCCACCTAATTCAACTCCTCTTTGGAAACAGGTCACACATCACTGGCCAGCTTATGCAATGGCCGCCCTTGGATAGTGTACCTGCTTCTGAGGACCACATAAGCCCAGGAAGCTGAATTGAAGGGGAGGGAGGGATAAAATCGTTTAAAATAAGGCTTAACAGGCAATAAGGTTGCTGGACCAGGCAGTTGCCCATACAATAGGGTGTGCGCCAGGCAGGCCTTGGAAGTTTAACCCATTTGGAGAGTTGATAATAGCTTGCCAAAGAGAAATGGAAGTGATCTCATCATGATGAACTTCCTACATGAAATTCTTCTGACATTAACAATATCAAATTAAGTCCAGTACAGCATCAATGAGATTTCTAAAAATTGGTATCTATGAAAGTGCATTGAAAAGTACTTATTACCACACAAATGCTATCATCAGGAATTCAAAGCTTCCATTCATTCATTTCATAGATGGTGCCTACTGTGTGCCAGGCACTGCTCCGTTTGCTGGAAAAAATCAGTCGTCACTTTTCCAACTCCTATTACCCCAGTGCTGTGAATGTGTGTGTCTTTTTAAAGCAATTAAATGATTTTATTTCTTTTCCAATGAAATCTGAATGGCTAATCAAAGTTACTTATCAGCTCCTACCACCTAAATAGCAGGCATGGCCAGTCCTTGCGTGAGACCTCTAAGGAAAACGCAGCAAGCTACAGGAAGTCTATTGCTCACGCAGTGGAGTGGCATGCATTGCTCGGCGTCAGTGCCGAACGAATGTCCCTGTACAGCATCAGGAAACCCTGCCGCTGACAACAGCATATTTCAAAGATACTTTAAAACCGACTTCACAATCCCCTCCTGGTACCCAGATCATTCGTGGCTCAATGGTATTAGAAGCAGGAATAGGTAGATGCTGAGCAAACCCTTTTGTGTATTTACACATTTCTGCCTTCCAGATTCTTCCTAGACTATTAACATTGAGTTTGAACCTTGGGGGTTTTGTCTTTCTTTTCCTTTTCTTCCTTTTTTTCTCTCTCTACCCGTCAAGCTGTGTAGTTTTGCTGGATAATACTGAACAGCTGCAGCGTGCTACCCAGTGGGATTGCTGAAATTTTTGGCAATTGCTGAAATGTCTCTGTATAGACATATATTCACACATGTGGAGAGAGAAAAATTCTTGAAGAACCAGGGGACCCATTGAAATGAGAGATGCCAGCTAAGTGCTAAACATTATTATTTCATCTGAAAGAAGAACGAGGCAGAGAAAAATAATTTCTGGTAAGGCTGAAAATGCCTGAAAAATATTATGTTATTATTATCACACAAGTTCATCAGGAGTCTCCGAGCTCAGCACACTTGACCAGAAGTCCGTTTCCCTTCTGAGAGCCTTTCAGCTTGCACTAGCATCCTTGCTCCTAATTACTTCAATTAAAAGTGCTTTATAATAAAACGTTGTCATTTCTCTTCCTCGGACCTTAGAACTCTGGAGATCATTGTCAAATTGTTCTTTTATACTCCCAAATGAGACTTTCCTCCCAGTGCCATGAACTGTTTCATCTGCTTTCTACTTATAAGGACTTTAAAAAAATTAGTAGCCTTTCTGGATACCGAGGGAAGGTTTACCTTTTTCTATGTTTGCTTGTTAAATGGAATGAAAACTCAGCAGAAACGGTAATAGCACAGATAAATTCTCCTTTTGCATATAGTCCTTTTATTGCTAGGGACTGTCAAACACAGGGGAACACGTGTATCTGGCACAAGTTGTCAGGATGCAGAAATCGGGTCATCAATAGAACCCGTTTCCCCCTCTCTGAGATAGACGACTTCGTCATTTCAATCACATCCGTAACGCAGCAGCAAGAAAACATTTGTTTTCTCGAAGAGGAACTCCAATAACAGACTTGTGTCTCCGATCCCGTGCAGAGGACATCGAGTAAACTGGTAACAGCAAGCACTGACTGTGAGAAGTTGACATGGTCAATTACCCTCTGCTAAACTGAAGTCTATACAATGCATATCACACACAGAGATTGCTTAGGAGGGACAGGAAAAGAGACGGACTTGTACTTGCCAACTTAATAGGACATAGCTCTCATTTGAGCAAATTGGGATTTCACCCTATTTTCCATCATTTCCTCCCATTAAACCAATCATACTAGTCATTTGGACACATTGACAAAACAACACTTCCTACTGGAGTTATAGATTGCTATTTCTTTTCTCTTTCCATATCGAAACAATTCTGTTCGGTATAAAATCTCCTTCCCATGGTTCATATAAAATAAATCATTGAAGGACGGCCATGATGGCATCACCCAGAGTCTGAGTGTAATTACCTATATCTTAGCAAAAGAATCCAGTGTTATTGAATCTCAGATTTCAAACCTTTTCTCCCAATGTGTTTGTAATCTTGCAGGACTAGAAAGGTATGTTATACAGAAATTAGCGTTTAATAACAAGGAAATTCAGCAGAGACAGCAACACCTAGTAAATCACATCCTCAGATTCTAGTGACTCTCCTATGCTGGACTCTGAGAAGAACTGTGGTGCAATGGGGAAAAAGTGGGCTTGCTAACCAGCCTGGTGTGTGCAAATCCAGCATGTTATTTAACCTCTCTGTGCCTTATCTCCTTCATTTGTCAAGACGGTTTTACCTCACCTGAATGTTGCAGGGATTAATTGCCCACAGGATATAGTGCTCTACAGATAACACAAGAAATATGGCCTTTTTTGGACAAGGTAATCAAATTTTGCATAGACTTATAAAATCATTATATAGGGAAAATGTATTCTCAGCACTCTCAATCTCAAATTTCTAAATGATTTTTCCCTTCTTTCGGCCCTAACCTCATCTGAAATGTGTTGCATGGCATCCCACTCTCTCCTATTAATGTTTATCCAACAGACAGGCATTAGGGACCTGATGTGCTGCCATTCTCAGAAACATTTGCATTTTTATAGAAAGATATCCGACAGATTATTTGACCCGGAGGGGAAAATTAGAAATGTGCACGTGCAGGGAGAGTGCCTCCAGGCATTTCCATTACCTGTGACTTCACACCGATGCCTGCGCAACCAAAGCCATTTCCCCCTGCCTTCTAACTGAAGCCTAATTTGGATGGAATGGACGTAAGCAGCCACAGGCAATGAGTAACGGTTTTTAAGCCAGTCGTGCCAACACTATTCCCATTTGCCAATTGAAGGTCTAAGAGTAGGCGTGTGACCCAGTTTTCACCAATGAGACATAGGGGCAGTCTCCTAGTGGTTTCTGGGAGGAAAACAATTCTCCCCTAGGAATGATTTCTCCCCTTAAAGATAAAACTATTTTAATTCCTGCCCCCTTTCTTCTTGCTTGGAGCTTTATTGTGTAAAGACATTAGTTTACCGCTTTAGTAGCCATATTATTACTATGAGAGAGACACTGCCAACATTGAGACAATGATGGATCGGAAAGAGTAGAAGCCTGAACTGTTGGTGATATATTGACCTGCTAATCTAACTGGAATTTCCTACTTGTTTTGTGAGATTCGTAAGCCATACTTCTATACTTTCAGTCAGGTATCCGGTTTTTAAAATCAAGCAAATCTTAATTCACAAGCACTCTATTATTGTACTATCCTTAGAGCCCTCAGGAGAAACTACCACACAGAGGCAAAGTCTAAGGGATTAAGAGCTAAAATAGTATTTTTAATACTTACAGGATGAAGAGAGCCAGTGTAGCTGTGGATCTAACAGAAGCCTTCCCTGACTTTAAGATGGAGCCAGATAGGTGTCAATTTCACACTCAACTGGAAAATCTCTGTGAGGGGAGAAATCTTGTCTTAGTTATATCTATAGCACCTGGCACATAGTAGATAGTCAATAAGCATTTGTTGAATAACTGCATAAACACTGAGTGGTTTATCAAATTAGTTGTAGGTCTCTAAGGCATTGGATGTGGGGGCCTACGCACTCTCCACAACAATTGGACTTGGAAAGGAAGTCAGAAAACAAGAATGGCTTTCAGTGCTTCATCTTTCTGTTGCAAAAGGCTTTTTACTGCAGGCCCGCAACATAAATGCTGCGCCTCCCCAGTGCCCCATACAAAGCTGAGGTTTTCTTCTGATTCTCTATTTTTAAAAAGCCCAAGACCATCAGTGTGTGTGTTTCTTTGTGTTGACTGCAGGTTTTGATGTAGTTGCCAGTTTCCTTCTCACACTGTCAAATTTTGCTTTATGTTCCCTTATTCTTTCAGCCATTTCAGGGGGGAAATGCTAATTACCATGGGCTTAATAGCAGTTCTGAACTGCATCAGAACACCGGGGTCTCACAAATACCTGTCACCGCAGAAGTTTTCAATTACCATAATTCCATTCCTAATTCAAATTACCATAATTGCCCTCCATTAATGCAACTTTCTTAAAGCTGAAACATCAAAGAAGAAGCTGACACATTAGCTTAGTCAACTACTTGCAAAAATAAACAGCGTCTGTCCATTTTGGAAATAGGATGTTAGCCTGAAAAAAACATATTAGTGCTCTGAGTTCATCGGCCCTATCATATTCTATTTTGACTAGTCTGTCAATGTTTGTAAAAACTGAAAGCCATCCATATCTTCCTTCCTCTCTCATCTACCTGGATGAAGGTTAAGAACTGCTCCTCTGATTGTTTTAGCATTTCCCACAATGAGAAAATTCAGCCTGTCAGCTCTTAACTAACTTTGTTCCTACAAGTCCATCTATTTGGATAAAAAACAGGTTCTCACCCTCCCATCATCAGTTCCACTGTAAATGATCAATCCATCCTTGTTTTCCTAATACATCACGTTTGTTTTTCTCACTGGTTTGGGGTTAGACCACTTTCCAGAGTTAGCTGACTGAATAATAGTGCTACCCCATCACTGGAATGTCCCTGGCATTTATCAGGAAGCCATAATTTTGTAATTTGAAATATAGGCAATTCTTCATACTTGAACTCCGAAAAACTGCCAAAGGAAATCAGGCAGAGCAAAAGGTCATGTTATAAATTGGACTATTAGCTTATCCAGTCTTAAGGAAGCAAGTATATAGTCCTTCAAGTCAACAGGTGAAACAGTGAAGCACTCTTCAATAAGTTTACCTCAATCAATTCATTAAAAGACACATTTCAAAACCATGTATATAGAAGCACTAAAATAAGTTCATTTTAAATTCTCAGCAAATTATCAAAGCCATTGATAATTCTCAGTCCTGCAGTGTCTCTGTGATATCTGGCAGTTTAACCAGACATTCAAGAGCCACAATAGCTTTGGAGATTAAAAATCCTGCATCTCCAAATGCCACAGGAGCCTTTTCAAAGGATTTAGCTTTGGGTTACCCCAATGTAGAACTCTCTGCTGAAGAAAGGAAAACAGAAAATAGTTACACTGGAAATTCTGAAGGGTTCAGAAGGAGTGAGTTCACCAAATTACCGACATCTAATCAACAAAAGAATTCAGAGGATGGAGTCACAGGCTTACAGCTCTAACCAGGAGGCTTCTCTCACTTCCTGTGCTCCCAAGTATTTTGACACATATTTAGGTTATTATTGCATTTTGCTTCTCAAAGCTCAGTAGAAAGTAAATTCCACCAATACCAAACACTTCATAATAGCAGACAGATTTCTATCCACAAGAAGCAGTCTCAAGATAATTGAAAATTATTTGCAGACAAGGAAAGAAAACTCAAAATGGATAAAAGACTTAAACATATATCATGAAACCATAAAAATCCTAGAAGAAAACATAGGCAGTAAAATCTCAGACATCACTCATAGCAATATTTTTGCCAATATATCTCCTACGGCAAGGGAAACAGAGGAAAAAATAAACAAATGGAACAACATTGAACTAAAAAGCTTCTGCACAGCAAAAGAAACCATCAACAAAATGAAAAGGGAACCCACTGTATGGGAGAACATATTTGCCAATTATACATCTGATAAGGGATTAATTTCCAAAATATATAAAAAACTTATATAACTCAATACCAAAAAGACAAATAATCCAATTTAAAAATGGGCAAAGGACCTAAATAGATACTTCTCCAAAGAGGACATACAGATGGTCAATAGACATATGAAAAAATGCCCAATGTCACTAATCATCAGAGAGATGCAAATTAAAACCACAATGAGATATCACCTCACACCTGCCAGAATGGCTACCATCAATAAATAAAAAAACAAGTGCTGGCAAGGATGTAGACAAAAGGGAAACCTAGTTCACTGTTGATGGGAATGCAGACTAGTGCAGCCACCACTGTGGAAAGCAGTATGGGGTTTCCTCAAAAAGTTATAAATGGAACTGCCATTTGACCCAATGATCTCATTTCTGGGAACATATCCTAAGAATTCCGAAACACCAATTTGAAAGAATATATGAACCCCTATACTCATTGCAGTGTTATTTACAACTAGAAGCCCGGTGCAAGAATTCGTGCACGGGTGGAATCCAGCAGGACCGCACGAGATTGGGCTGGCATCGGGGAGGGGCCGTGGGCAGTTGGCTGGCCAGCCCTGCCCCCTGGCCTTGGTCGAACTCCAGTTCGAACTCCCAGTCAAGGGGAAAATTTGCATATTAGCCTTTTATTATATAGGATAGGATAGCCAAGATCTGGAAACAGCCCAAGTGCCCATCAGTAGATGAGTGGATAAAACAGCTGGGGTACATTTAATTATGGAATGCTACATGGCCATGAAAAATAAGAAAATATTATCTTTTGTGACAGCATGGAGGGACCAGGAGATTATTATGCTAAGTGAAATAAGCCAGTCAGAGAAAGACAAATACCATATGATCTCACTTATATGTGCAATCCAACAAACAAAATAAACTGATGAACAAAATAGAAATAAGGCATGGATACATGGAATGGACTGACAGTTGTCAGAGGGGAGGAGGGAGTGGGAACTGGATGAAAGAAGGTGAAGAGATTAGCCAAAGAACATATATGCATAGCCTATGGACACAGATAACAGTGTGGTGACGGCCAGAGAGAAGGCAGGGTTGGGTGGAAGAGGACAATGGAAGGCAAAATGGGGCATCTGTAATAGTATTACAATAAAAATAAAGTTTAAAGAGAAAAACCAACACATTTCAAGAAAATTTGTGGGATAGTATATGGTTGGACCATCATATTTTTGAAAGATGATACCAAATTTACTGTTGCCCTTGCTTACATTTCATAATTTTTTCTGACTAAAAAGCAACTCAGTTCAAGAATGCCTTGGACCTTGGCAGAATGAATTATAATAGCTACAACAATATCCTTTTAGCCAAAACTCATAATGTAAATGGTGAATATGCAAACAGACCAATTCCAGCACCTGCCTTGATTCTTTACAGTATCAGAGTAATATTCCTCTGAGTAGATCTTTAAAAATTCAAGTCCCAATTTGTAGACCTAAATCTCAGATTCCTCATCTGTCATTTGGAGATGATACCTTTGGGTTGATGACATAACACATTAGGAAGTACCTTCTATAGGGCTACACACCTGAAGTTTTCTCTCTGCTAAACTGAGAGTTCAGTGAGGACCAGGACCACCTAGGATAGTATATGGAAAATGGAAGAGGTTTTCTGAATGAATTAATTAATTAGTGAATAAATAGAGTGAATAAATTATCGATATTTTTACAATGTGCAAATGTCTATTATATTGGCTCCTTCTGCCTATCATATTAAGATTAGGACCTATAAATACTTAGGGTTCAAATAAGCAAACATCTCTGAGGAATCAACATTACAAAAGTCACCCTAGCCTATCTGGCTCAGTGGATAGAGCATCGGCCTGTGGACTGAAGGGTCCTGGGTTTGATTCAGGTCAAGGGCACAGGCCCAGGTTGCAGGCTCAGTCCCCACTGGGGGGCATGCAGGAGGCAGCTGATCAATGAATCTCTCTCATCATTGATGTTTCTATCTCTTGCTCCCTCTCTGAAATCAATAAAATCAATAAAAACATATATTTTTTAAAAAACATGACAAAAGCCATTTTCTTGGAATTTTGCAGGCCAAAGCACATCTTAAAATGTACTTGATATATGATTGATAGATAGATGATAGATAGATAGATAGATAGATAGATAAGTGTGCACCAGGGTCTGTTTTCTTTCACATATATAATCTCATTCACCCTGCCTTCCTCTCATGTCTTTCTCTCAAAGTTATTCTCTCAATGTACATTTTCTTTTCACTCACTTCTTTTCTTTACTTTTCATTTTTCCTTTTATTTGCTTTTTAAACTAAAATTAATTAAAAAATACTTTTTAGTATTTTTCACACTCATTGAATTAAATCTTAGGTTTGCAATGTTCCACTTTTTAAAGTAGGCAATTTCAATATTGTAAATGGCCTTTCCTCAACAAAAATTTGCATATGATTGGGTTTTTTTCCAGAAAATCAGAAGACATTGAGTTTAATTTTTCATAAATTTTTATTGAAATATAAACACAGTTTAATTTTTTAGATTACAAAATTCTGGCCTTCTGATTTGCAAAGTAAACAGAATTACTATAACAGACTCTTACCACCTCTCCGTTGGACGTCCCCAGCAGCCTCCTGAATCATCTGTACACCCCTGGTTCCTCCCATGCCTTCATTACCATGCCGTCTACCCACAATACATTAATGTTCAGGCATTGAGGCAAAAACACCAGCCAGAGTCAGGACTCTGAACTCTGAGCTAGAGTCTCAACAGTCATGTGAATTTAGAGAAATTGCATGGGATGAGAGAGATGTATTTCAATGTCATCAAAAATAAAATGGAGGTAGAAATAAATACCTATTTTACTGAATTCAGAGGATCGTTATGAAATGGAAATGAATTCATCTAAGTAATAGTGCTTTGTAGTGTTAAAACATTTTATAAATAGCTAGTGTTATTAAATTTTAAGCTTAAGATGTATTCTTTTTAAATGGTGTAGCATAGCAGTGAAAGCACAGGCTTTGGAGCCAGGCTACCACTCATCAGTCACATGACCTTGAACATATAAGGCCTGTGCCTCAGTTTCGTCCACTGCAAAAAGAGAAGAATAAGTGTACCTAACGGGTTATCTAAACACAATATTATATAAAGCACTTAAAATAGGTCTTGACCCAGACAGAGTAAGTGCTATAGAAGTATTTGCTATAATTACCATTATTATCATCAAATTACTCTCTAGCTCAAACTATTGTGATTTTTCTGCCTAACATTCATAGCTGTCCAGAATCTCTCTTCTACATTTTCCCTTCTACTCCCAAGCACAGACCAGCTCTGCTCCTACAAGACCAGTCTCCTCAAGGCCCTACATTCAATCCTGAATGTGCCTTATTTATTTAGCATCACTTATCTAAAATGCCCTTTTCTCTCCTATTTTACCCATTCATCACATTCCAGTTCAAGTCCCACCTGCCCAAACACTTGAACCATCCATCCTCTTCTCCTTCTCGGAATTGCAATGGCAGTTTTAAATGAGACTGTTTACCTGGAAACACAATTGTAGTGCTGTTTATACTTAACAATCTGTTGTCTTGTTCATCCACGCGGCACCTCCCTTCTTCCAGGAAGGCTCTAAAGACTGGGGTCCACTTCCTGGGTCAATGTCTCTCATGGCCAGTTAGCTCTTCCTTGAAGTCCTTTAAGTGTGAGTGGAGAAGAGCCCTCTCCCTGTCTGGCACAGAGGTGTTAGCTGTGAGCTCGAAGCTACCAAGAGTCATGACCCCAAACCCATGTAAAAGCTAGTGTGAGAGAATGAAGGAAACACAGAGAGATGCATGGATGAGAGATGGAAAGTGGGAATTTGGATGGGACTCTACTCTCTGGCCCCAAATATTCCTGAAGCTAACTCTACCTGTCCTCTGTGCCTTGGTTATTGAGTTTTATTTGTCAATAAAGTTCCCTTTTGTGCTTTTAACTAGTATAGCTGTTAGCCTGGTAGGGATACTGGCAAATATAATATCTTTTTTCCTATTGACAGGCCTTTGTCCCACAGCCAGGCTATTTTCAGCTTTAATTATATGACTTGTCCTTGTTCATTATCCATATACCATTGAAGAGCAACCAAATTAAGTGATTCATTGCTGACACATGGCATTTCTTGAGCAGCCATTAATTAGCAAAATAGCACTTGAACATAAATTGTTAAGGAGTGTCAGCAAATAAAACCGTAATCAGAATTTTTTCTCCCTCCTTGTGTATGCACCTTCGTGAATTGCATTAGGCAATTTCCAACTTTAATTTAAAGCTTATCAGGGAATCCAAGTATTGCATTAATCTTTAAGAACTGAGCCTAAGTGTGCTTGGCCCTCTTCATTCTCTCTTCCAGACACAAGAGATGACCTGAGCCACAGCACATTCATCTTCTCCAGCTGGCTGTGAGTCTTAGACCCTGACCCACAAGGACCACATAGCTGAGCGTGGTCTAATCTTTAAGGAATTCAAAAAACAACAACTGAGCACAGACTATGTACCAGGCACAGAGTAGGTCAGGGGAAATATAATGAATAATATAATTCATGCTTGATAGCCATTGTCAGCTTCTCCCCCACCCAGATATTTTGGACTTCACCAATTTGGTGTGCTCCAATTTCCATCTGCTGGTATCTATATCCCTGAGCCTGGAGTTCTGCTAGAAAGTGGCTCTTCCAGAGGACAGTAGGCCAGAATTGCCAGGGAATTAACACCTCCCTGTGCCTCCTCAGCTTCCCACAGCTCTGTCCTCCACACCCTCAGCCAGTGAGTAACAGGAGAGGGTGCATAAATACCCCAGGTCCTTTGACACATGAGGGGCATTATGTTGAGACGCATGAGTGGCCCACTATAACCAACTTAATAATAGACATTTAATTGGCCTCCTCTTCTTTGCTCTATACTTTTCCACTTCCTGTCAGTGTTCTCTGTATCTCCCAGGGTAGGGGGGAGGTCTACTTGCATTCAAATCTCTATTCACTGCTCTGTTTCCAGGGAAACCCAAACTAAGATGATGCCCTTAGAGAACTTACATTCTAGTGGGAAAGACCAGCCTGCAAATAATAGTCCTTTAATAGAGGAATAGGGACTGTGGAAACAGAAAAATAGATGCTTCTCTTCTTTATGACTGTGAGAATCCTCCAACCACAGGATTCACCGTAAATGGAAATCACATAACAGGGCTTCAGACGGGATACTGAAGGCCTTGTCTTTTATTTCTCCCGCTATTAATGCCTAGCTCCCTTCTGCCGTCCTGGTCTCTTTTCCCTGTGACAGGCTGGGGCCCTTTCAACTCTCTCCCCTAAAGTGGGGTTCCTATAAGTGGTAGACTTCTCCATGAATTTATTGAGAAAGATAATTCTTTAGTGACATTTTAGTGTGATACTTCTCTAATATAAAATGCTTTTAAAAACTGGACCTGACACAGGTACTGTAGCAAAGGATCTGTGAGCAAAGGATTTAATGTCTACCTTCTTTACCTTTCAAATCAGGGCACTTTCACGTTTCCTCATTAAACTCTAGCTGTATTTTCCATTGGACCCTAATGTCCACATAGTGACTCAAGTTGGGCTCTCTGGGAAGCTGATTCTGAGATGGAATTCAGTGCGCAGGTAGCACATTTGGAAAGAGGGAGAAGAAAGAAGGACTGGGAAGAGGAAGAAGTCACACAGTAAAGCAGGTCAATGTCAAAGACAGATCAGAAGCTAGAGTTGTCCTGTGTTGGGCCAAAAGTTCAAGTATAGATCAGTCATTAGATATGCGCTGCCCAAGAAGGCAGCCTTGGGCAAGGCAGTGGGTCCTCTACTGCTGAGACAATGCCTGCAGGCTCTGTTGAGAGCACTCCCACCAGCTAAGGCAATAAGCCTTTCCCTAAAAGGGGATCTGGACAATGCAGTCCACAATTCATGATACCCTAGGGTTTGCCTAATTTCTTAGCCTGGTGACCTCCTCCACAGGAGCATTTTCTAAACTTTGTAATTTGGAGAATTCCACAGTGACAATGACTCCCCATGGTCTTCCTTTCTCCTCCCCATAAACTTCCAAATCTTTTGCCAATAAATTCAATCTCTAACCACATTTTCTGGTATCCCATGAGCTGCCTATTATCAGCTGAACTAGTTAAAGTGCAAGATTGGAACTTAATGGCATAAATAATTAAATTTAGGTTAGGATTAGTGTTAGTCTGAGACATAGAATCAGATGGCCCAGCAGAGTCAGGTCCAACAATCAGGTTCAATTCTCAAAGACAGTCAAGTTATTTGAGTATTCAATAGGCCCATCAAATTACTGGCATTTCTTGTGACCCTTCTGCCACATTTGGGGAGGTCCCTGGATGACTGAACCTGTCTGCTCTAGAGGAAGCTCCTTTGAGGCAACTGAGCTCAAGCTGTCACTCTGTCCCTCTCCGAATGTCTTACTCAAAGCCCTGCTGTTATCTGGGGGGAGTTGGGGCACCCAAACTGCCTAGCACCCAGGATGTGAGTAAAGCATGTCCAGCTATCTAAATATACCTGAGAGCTGTGAAAAGCATAATTTGCACCAAGTCTCCAAGTTCCCAATTGTGTTCATTATGCTTGGTTACTGCTTCATAAAGATTCCCTCTGCTCCATCATAGAGGTCCTTGCTTTAAATGAAGATTCACACGGGAGAAGACATGAAAAGAAAGAGTCTGTGCATTTAGCAACACACTTTGAAATTTTAAATGATCTAAACAAAATAGGCTGTCATTATAGCTAATTATGTGTTTAGTTTGAAAATGAACTTTGACTCTAATTCAAAGTAAAAAAAAAAAATACGTGTGCATGTCTCATTTTCTAGGGTATTCACACTGTACCATTTCAAATTCCACATTTTTCTCAGTCTATTCTCTCTTCACCAAAACAGTCAGACAAAGCAAACATAAATATAATATCACAATAACAAAGGGGCATGAATAATTGGAACATCTCTTCAGTCAAAAGTATTTTTGCTTCTAATAAAGGAATACACTATGATAAATAGTACTACCCTCAAGATCAATGGGATGAAGGATCTGCCAAGTCAAACTCAATGCCAGGAAAATCTATATTGCATTTACAGATTTCAGGTGGAAAGATCTAGCATTCGTAGCACAAAGCATTTGTATTCTCTTTTCCCCACTCTCCTCTCAGTTTTCTTTAGAACCGAAATTACTTGTAGGACTTACTGGCAGAAAGCTCCTTGCTCATAAAGACGATATCGTAATCACCAAACAGAGTACTTTAAGAACTGTTCATCAACCATCCTTAAAACCCGGACTCAATGCAGACACTCATCCTGTGTCTACTGCTTCATTCCCTTTATGTCATTCTCCCTGAAAGAGCTAAGTATTTATTGTAATAGAATCACCCCACCTATATTGTGAGCAGGCAAACTGAGTAGATCAAATGGATTTGTAAACATGTATTGGCTGTGTTCAGGAAAGCTGTGCAATATAATCATGGACACTAAACTCTGACTTCATTAGCCATGCAAAATTCCTCAGGTCAGTATTTACAGTTCAGCAGCTTATTAAGCTCCTAGATGCTGTGATTCAATCAGCTTCACAGAATCCACTTTGGTATGGCTACGCTGCCACAGAAATGATGGAGGGCAAATAGATTCAAATTAGTCAAACTGCAGTCGCACTAGCATACCATTTTACCCTTCATTTACTTTTGAATTTGGATACATCCCATGCAGCTTTATTTGCATGCAGAAGACCCAGAATGTATGTACCTTGTGATGAATTGAGCAGCCAGAAAGAATCATGGCTATTCAGAAGAAAGAATGAGGAATCTTGTTAAGAACTGAGCTGTCATCAATTCCCAGACTGATACAACCCTACCATGTATGTGAAGGGGGGTCAATGACCCAGCTTTATAATTCAATAAATAAAAACAAGCCTTGAACTGTGGTGGAATGAACAGGTCATGATTGCAATATTTCTTGGAGAGGTCAGTACAGCCACGAGGTAATTTCCTTTACAAAGGGACTATTCTTCACGTGATCCCAAAGGGACTACAAAATTTTCATAAATCCCAAAGGGGCAGAAATTTTCATAAATCTTTATTTATTTATCTGATTCCTCGGGGAAAGTAGAGGGATATCCAGGAAAAAAATTAGTAGGACAACAACAAACACACCATGGTGATCCAGTTGAACCTATGGAGTTTCTCCCATTCTGCACCTGGCTGATCTCATCATAAATATCCATTAACTGTAACAATCACAAGCTTGAACCAGGCAACAAGTTGTTAGCTTTGTGTTAAATGTTCGGAGTCCCAGCATTATGAGATGCTGGGAATAAGACAGTCCATATTAGTAGTCAACCCAGGGGAGTATAAAGAGTTATTATGGTAGCAATCAGAGGCAAAGAAGTAAAAAGGAGGCATAGTATTAAGTGAAACTTGAGTGATTAGTGTCTGGTAGGGATTGAGTATTTTCCCATTTAATTCTCATTACAAACCTGAGATAGATATTATTGTCATCCCTGTTTTCCAGATATAGGAACTGAGGCACAAGGAGATTAAGCAACCCAAGGTCCTACAGCTATATAGACAGTAAATGATATAATTAGCTTTAAATCTGGGAGTTTAACTTCAGACTGATTTCTTCACCACTATGAAAAGAGAGATCTACTCGCTAAATTATTTTATTAATCTTTAATATATTTAAGAGAGAAATGCTGTAAAGAACCAGTAAATATAAACACATTTATATTTTCACTATCTATTAAAAACTCTATATGTTCAGATACTTTCTTGGGATTTCTAAAATAACGTATCCTTTCAGACCATATCTAGTTAAAGATTTATCATTGGTATTAACATTAGGATCAACACAAAAGTGAGAGTGATAGGAACTGAATGTTTTTTCAGAAACATAAACAGTCTTTGAATTGTCTTCTTGAGTCTGAACTCTGGGTTTCAGTACTTATCTTACAATATGGTAATGTGGATTTTTCTACTGAAGCATTTATTTGGCTAGATTTGAGTCTACATAAATATTAACCTAGAAAACCAGATTTGGGTCTATATCTACATGAAACAATTAAATTGCTTTGTCAGATCCACTAAAAATTCTGCATGCTAACAAAAAAGGGAGATGAAGTAAGGCTGGTATTAATCAGGTTTTCTTGTTATGTAACTGAGTAGAAACATGACAAGATAAAAATAACTATGGGGGGCAGGGAGAGATCAATGGGGGAAAAGGAAACATATGTAATACTATATGTAATACTTTAAACAATAAAGAATTTTTAAAAAACCATCAGGTAATGTATTGAAGGGGGAAAAACTGAAGGTACACATAACAGATCTTCACCTGCTAGTTACCATATCATAATCCAAGAATAAAATCTGAGTGTTTATACCCAAAGACTCTCAGTGTGAGCTGCTGCTGTCTCAGTTACCCTCTAATATGTAACAAATATTCCAAAAATTAAAGCACCAATAATTATTTCTCACAATCCTGTCAGTTTCATCTGAGCTTATTCATGCATTTAGAGAGATAGTAGGCAGGACTCACTCACATTTCTGGCAGTTGGTTCTAGCTATTGGCTGCGTGGGGTACCTCAACTTGCTTCTTCATTGTTTCTCATCCTCTAGTAGACTAGGGCATCGTCTTCAAATGGGGTCTCAGGAAACATAGCAAGAGAGAGAAGGTAAAATATGTGAAGCCATTTGAGGCCGGAGCGCTAGGACTCACACAAGGTAACTTCTGGCAGCTTGGCCCAGATTCAAGGGGATGGAACAAGAGACTTTACCTCTGGATTTAGGAACCAAAGTCATGTTTCAAAACAGTATGTATATTTTATAGGAAGAATTTTTGGCATGAAACAAATTAACACACACACACACACACACACACACACACACACACACACACCCGGTCACCCAGATCGACTACATCAGTGTCAACATCTCAATATCCTGGTTGTGGTATTATACTATTTGCAAGATGTTACCTTGGGGGAAACAAGATAAAGAATACATGAGATTTCTCTATTACTTTTGATATGTACTTAAGAATCTACAATTATCTCAAAAATTTAATGTAAAAAAAAATCAAGTGGAAAAGTCATTATAAAGAGCATAGTAAACAAAGCAGAATTCATTCCCATGGCATTTTACCAATCTATGATGAGACCAAATATAAAATAACATGTAGTTTATCAAGTCATTTATTCAATAAATATGTTTGGCTGCCTTCATGGCCTGGTACTCTTCTAGGCCCAGGATGTAAGCTTAACCTTATAGTCCAACCTTGTAGTCCTAGGTAGCTGAGGGATGCGGGCTGCGGGAGGCAGAGCAAGTGCTGCCAAAACAAAGCTTGATAGAGTTCAGAGAATTGCAATAACAGGAAAGAAGCAGATTTGAAACTTGCAAGAACATTGTAAATATCTTGACCACTACCTTGTTTTGCTTTGTGTGATCTGACTATAAAATAAAGATTTGGTTTATAGGTGGGGTCACTGTGTCCTCATCCAGGCACAGTGATCCACCTGGCCCCAACTATATTCTCTTGTCTGTTTTCTTTAATTCTTCACCAGCCCTCCTCAGGTTCACCACTGGCCATGCTGGACACAGTTTACATTCTGAATATTACAACAAACCACAGAAAAGACTAAAAGAGAAAGCCCAGGAGCTGACAAGAAAATAGCACTATAAGGTAAGAAGAGACTGTTCAAAACCTCCATTCTAGAACTTTAAAACCTTCCAGGAAATGTAATTTGTTCCTAAAATATTGAGAAGGCTCTCTAGCATAGTCTTCTTTCACTGTTTCCAGAACTCAGCTATCCAGAACCACAAGATATTCCACACAAACTTATATATAGACACACACACATATATATATATACTTGTATATATGTGTGTGTATGTATAATGTATAGTTATATCAGCTCATCACATTGCACATTTTAAATATATTTTAACTTTATTTGTGAATTATATTTTAATAAAGCTAAAAAATACATTAAATTTTTTAAAGATTAAAAAGTATTGAACTATGCAAGACTGAGCTCCTTAGTTCTCCTTCCACAGTTCTTTACCCACCTGCCAATCACAATCTGGCTGCCTAAACTTAACAAGGATGATGCCGTATATTCTATTACTTTGTTTACATGGCATCCATTCTCTCCTTCTCTTTAAGAAAACTGCATCTTCCTGTTCTTTGTACATGTGGGTGGATTGAGGCCAGCATTAACTTCAGTATAAAGATGGGCAGATGACCTGGGAGTCAGTTAATCAGCATATTCAAGGACCGACATATGACCTAACTGACCAATGAGAGTCAGGAAGCACTCTCCTTTCTCCTGTAGTGGTAAGTGAACAGGATGGGAGCTAGGAGTTACTGACTGCATCTTGCCAATAAGAAGGATAAGTTAGCCCGAAAATGGCACAAACACACAAAGCCAAGCAATGAGATGGGGAGAAACTGAGTCTTGATGACAATATTTGAGGCTCTGAATTCACCTACCTCATAACTTCCCTCAGATTTTATTACAAAAGTAAATACTATTCTTCGAGTTATTAGTTTAAGCAGGGCTGCTGCATTTGTGACTGAAAGTGTCCTGACCAATGTGAAGGAAGAGTATGCAGGGGCCCTGGGAATGTCTAAGGAAAGCTGGATAGAGGACTGGACAGCAGAATAATTACCAGTTTTTCAGAGAAAGAATGAAAACTGAGTTGCTATGTGCTTGCTTTCTTGCCTTCTCTGGCATGTAAGCCAAAAACGTGCCTCACCCTTCACCAGGTAGTACCAGCAACATTGCTCTCAGAATTTGACAAAGAAACATCAGGATTCTATTATGAAATAATCTTTAATACTGAGGAAGAAACAAGGCATAAGTTTTAAAGGTTTTCTTTTAGTACCAAAATAAAAGAGAAGTATCTTTGTGTCTGCAGAGTATTAGAGGGAGATATAGTAGCACATGGTGACCCAAAACATCAGACAAATGCTCTGCATACAAACATTTAAGGTCCAAATACTGGATTAAAGAAACAAATATTTTACTGAGTGTAGAGAGTGCCTGGGAAACGCCCCTGAGCTGATTGCCATCTGAATCCAGCAGTGCCCGGCAGAGCCATGCCCTGGAAACATACCTTGCCAGAGGCAAGTGTGTTGTCAGCCTGACCTTCAGCTCAGGTGCCAGGGGGTGGGTTTCATTATCTAAATCCAGCCAAGCACCAGGAATAAACACGATTATCCGGGCCCACCAGAAGTGATGATTAAAACAAAGAAGCCACACAAAAAAATAAAATAAAATAAAATAAATAAAATAATAAAATAAAATAAAACAAAACAAAGAAGCCACTAGAATGCACATAATCTCCTTTGTCTTGGGCTTTAGTAAAATTTCCTGGTATTTTGCTGTATAAAATAAACGCGCTGTATCGGCAATGTCTCTCCATCAGAGGACAGCTGTCCCACCCGGCCCCAGCTTTTTCCTTCTATTTCTGTGTCTGTATCTTTCTTTCATTTTCTCAATCCCCAGCAGCCCCTACTCAGGAACCGGACCACTCTCTAGCCACGCTGGACGTGGAAAAGAGAGAAATATTTATAACTAAGTGTCTGTCTGAGTTCTCCAGAGTAATAGAACCAATAGGATGTGTGTGTGTGTATTAAGAAATTTATTTTAAGGAATTGGCTCACCCAGTTATAGAGACTGACAAGTTTAAAACTGCAAAGCGAGCTATCACACTGGAGACCCACGAGAAGCTAATAGTGCAGTTCAAGTTCGAAGGCCATCTGCTGGCAGAATTTCCTCTTGCTCAGGAGAGGAGAGGGTGGTTGTTGGTCTTTTGTTCAATATGGGCCTATGAGGCCCTTCCACATTATGAATGGCAACCTGCTTCACTCAAAGTCTACCAATTTAAATGTTAATTTCATCTAAAACACCCTCACAGAAACATCTAGAATAATGTTTGACTACATATCTGGCACCATGTTCCACCAAATTAACACATAAAATTAGCCATCACATTAGATATAGCAAGAAGTCTTAGAAAATGTCTCCATGTTATCAAATAAATATTTTTTCCACTTACAAAATCCAAATCTATAGAAAAATATTCTACCAGCACACTGTCATTGACTGAAATACACAGGAAGTGCAGTTAAATATGGCAGGAAGAACATGGCCCTAGGATGTAGTTACAGATCTGCTGCTAATTTAATTAAGTCACTTCACCAACCTAAATGTCAGTTTCCTTATCTCTAAGGCGAGGAGGGTAGAGCTAATGACCTACAGGGCACCTTCTAACAGTCAATCATGGCACGATTCTAATCTCCTCTCTCATCAGGACCCTAACCTCGCACCTTTCCACAATCTCTTCAGTCTATGTTTATAATGCTTACTTTAAATGCCAGACTGGATATTGTTCTCTTTTCCAGCTCCAGCCTTTTTGCTATTTAAATAAAAGTGGGACGTGTGCTGCTGAGAATAGCAATGACAGGGGTCCGTGGGTGTTGGCAGCACCCTAGCCAAGGTAACACTGAACTGCTAGAGGCAGCCCACACTAACAGGTTTTCTCAGCTATATCAGGTGAAAGTTTTGCTTTTTTCAGTGGAAAACACATTGGATCCAAAAGACATGGATGATGACGAAAACATTTAGCCCTTCCCTTGGAGCTGATGTGTTCTTGAGAAAAGATATTTCAAGGTGATCAAAAAGGTTTGAAAAGACACCTGAGGAAAGAGGATTTGAGTTAAAACCGAAGAGTAACTCACTTCAAATAGCATTTTCACTATTCTTGGCAACCCAGCAATGCTCTTTTATCCTCTGTAATTCCTGTAACAGCACATTCATGTTTTAAAAATCAAATAGAGTTACACTGTTGATGGGGATGAAAAATGGTGCAGCTGTTATGCAAAACAGTATGCAGAATTGTCAAGATATTAAACCAGAACTACCATTTGATCCAGTTATCTCATTTCTGGATATTTATCCAAAAGAACTGAAATCAGGATGCAAACTGATTATCATCACCCCAATGTTCATTGCAGCACTATTCACAATAGGCAAAATGTGGAAACAACCTAAATGTCAATTATGGACAATGAAATACATACAATGAAATATTGCT
Source organism: Myotis lucifugus (assembly GCF_000147115.1). Classification (NCBI taxonomy): domain Eukaryota; kingdom Metazoa; phylum Chordata; class Mammalia; order Chiroptera; family Vespertilionidae; genus Myotis; species Myotis lucifugus. The sequence continues at coordinate 488,091 of NW_005871204.1, forward strand.
CAGCCTTTAAAAAGAAGGAAATTCTGCATGGATGAGCAGTAAAAATATTATGCTAAGCAAACCAAGCCTGTCATAGGAAAATAAATATTGAATCATTCCACTTATATGAGGTAATGAAATTAAGCAAATTCATATAATCAGAGAGTAGAATAGTGGTTATCAGGGTCTAGGGGGAGGGGAAAATGGGAAATTTCTAATCAACAAGCACATTTCAGTTACACAACACAAATAATCTGCTATACAATATTGTGCCTATAGTTCACAATACTGTACTCTAAACTTAAAAAATTGTCCACAGGGTAGATCTCATATTAAGTGTTCTTGCTACAAATAAAGACTTTTTTTAAATAAGAGAGTGACAGGAGCCATACATGCTAAGAGACATACATTGTAAGGGGACAAAAACAACATGTACAAGTGGCAAGCAGGTATTACAAAGAAGATTGCCAATAGAGTACAAAGGAGGAAGTGTGAATAGGATGCTCTGAATCAAAATTATTTCATGGCTGTTCCAGTGACTTACTTGACTACAAATCCCCTAAGGGCAAGGAACAAATGCTTTGTGCTTGTCACTTCACTCAGTGAAGTGCCTCACACATGGTAGGTGTTTGACATGTTTGTTGGAGTAATGAGCTGTGGGAAGTAAGGATGTATGTATGTATGTAGCCTTGAAAGGTGTATATTTTTTAAGTCACTGAAAATTTTGGAGAGATAGATAGCTGAATCAACAATTGTGAGAATTTTAACATATTCATCTCAGAAAGTGCTACACCAAAGGACAAAAATAAGCCAAACTGAAAATGTATAAATTCCACAGTAAGTAAGCTTGATCACATAGAACATTATAATCAGTAACACAGATTGCATTTAATTTTTTGTATCCACGGGACTACTCAAACAATTCATATTTTAGTATATTTTTCAAAACTTAATATATTTACTAGGTAGACATTTTGTCTGTAATTCAATATTGTAGACACCCATCGAAAATTTCATAATCGCTTTTTAGGATAGGGTCTTCAAATATACAGGCTATAAGTCAACACTTGTTCACATGCTATTTTATGATTTATTTGTCTTACTTCTTATTCCTTCTATTTTACTTAAATTAGTAGATAACTCCTCTGAATAAACTTTATTTCCCAGGTATGACAACTGCCTCCCTTTGAGTAGATATTATAATTTGAAACACAATCTTTGGGTTGTTTTTTTTTAATCGAAGAAATAAAATTTATTACTCATAGGGTCTTATTGAAAAAGATACTTGAGCATATTCTTGAGGAAGAAAATAACTTTGGGGCATGCAGGGGGCAGCTGATTGACAATGTTTCTCTTTCATCGATGTTTCTATCTCTCTCTCCCTCTCCCTTTCTCTCAGGGGAGGTGGGCAGGGGGTGTGGGGGTAAGAGATCAACCAAAGACCTTGTATGCATATAAGCATAACCAATGAACACAGACAATCGTGGGGTGAAGGCCTGGGCTGGCGGGGTGGGGATGGGCTGGGAAAGGTCAATGGGGAAAAAGGAGGACATATGTAATACTTTCAACAATAAAGATTTAATTTAAAAAAAAACAGTGAATAAACATAAAAAATAGACTTATAGATACAGAGAATAAATTGATTTGTCCAGAGGGAAGGGGGGAAGGAGAATGGGTAAAAAGATGAAGAGGATTAAGAGATACAAACTTCCAGTTAGAAAATTAATAAGTCACAGAGATGCAATGTCTGGCATCAGGAATATAGCCAATCATATCATAGTAATATTGGACAGTGATGGATGGTTACTAGACTTACCATGGTGATCACTTTGTAAGGTATATAAATGTACTGTGTTGTACATCTGAAACTAATATATGTCAACTATCTATATATATAAAAGGCTAAGTGACCAACCGTCCGTCCGTCTGACCAACCAACTGGCCGGTACATATGACACTCACTGGCAATCTATATATATATAAAAGGCTAATATGCTAAGTGTCCCTCTGACCAGTTGAACGTCTGTATGACACGCACTGACCACCAGGGGGCAGATGCTCAACACAGGAGCTGCCATGATGCACACTGGCCATTTACAAAGAAACAACACCGCAGATGACAAAGCAACACTCAGCTTCCCCCAAGTGGGACACAGGCCCCGCCACCACCCCAGAGCAACAGCCCGCCAAGTAGCAGCCAATGCTGCCAAGACCCCATGGTGCAAAATGCAGCCCACATCCCAGCCCAGCCCAGAAACTTCACTGTGGGCGTCAGGTATTGATGTCACGTAGCAACACCTGGCTTCCTCTCCCAAGTGACTAGCCTCCTTGCAGTTTCTTCAGCCCAGGAACATGACTTGCTTTATAGCCAGGTGCAAACATTTTACACTTTAACCAAATGTCTGTGAAGCATTTTCCCGTGCCTCATCTCATTTGATCCTCACAGAAGTCCTGGAGTAGGTAGACAGGAGACTTGGTAGAATCCTATTTTCTTTTCATTAGCCGGAAAATGGAAATTTAGAAAGCTTAGAAACTTGACCCGACTGAAAAGAAGTAAGAAATGGTGGACCTTGAAAATGACTTCAGGTTTTCTCACTGCACAGAATATAGTCAAACACTGCTGCAGTTAAATATTTTACCCTTTGTTCTCCCTGCGTGATCTACAATAATAATCTGTTTCGTGTTGATATTTACTGCTATGTTGCTGACAATTACCTGAAAGAGAAGTTGGGGTGCTTCACTGGGCTGGAAAAAGTTTAGCTAAATCAAAAAGCAGGTCTAATTAAGCAAGCTTATTCTATATATATACAAGGCTAAGTTGACTCGCGCATGTGCTATACATATAAAGCTCTTGCTGGCGCCAATAGTATGCCTGTATTTTGATATGTCATTGCCAATAGTGAATTTGGTTGACACTTCTATTATAGAGGAAGGGCAAATAGTGATATTAAAATATTTCTTCTAATTAATTTCCTTTCAATGTGCATGAATCCGTGCACCAGGCCACTAGTTTAAAAATAAATGTTGACTTGCATATGTGTAGTACATATAAAGCTCTTGCTGGCGCCAATCACACACGATGCCAGAATGTATCTGAAGACCAACTATTGGCACAACGTACCTCTGAAGTTGAAAGAAAGTGGCGGCATTGATAGAATATGTCTAAAGACCAACTATTGGCACAACGTACCTCTGAAGCTGAAAGAAAGTGATGTCGTCTACAGAATGTTTTCAGAAAAACATACTGAGAAATCTTAATAGTAAATGGGGTCTTTGTAATGGTACTAGATTTATTATCAAAAGATTGCAACCTAACATAATCGAGGCTGAAATATTAAAGGATCTGCAGAAGGAGAGGTTGTTCTGATTTCAATAATTGATTTGTCCCCATCTGACACTGGCCTCCCATTTAAATTAATTTGAAGACAGTTTCCTGTGATGCCAGCATTTGCAATGACCTTAATGAATCACAAGGACAAACTCTAGACAGAGTAGGAATATTCCTACCTGAACCCATTTTCAGACATGGTCAGTTATATGTTGCTTTCTCTCGAGTTCGAAGAGTATATGATGTTAAAGTTAAAGTTGTAAATACTTCATCACAAGGGAAATTAGTCAAGCACTCTGAAAGTGTTTTCACTCTTAATGTCGTGTACAGGGAGATATTAGGATAAGTTTAATCAATTTATCAATCATTGTTTTTATCAATTTTTTTATATCATGTTTTTGTTGTTTTTATATCATGTCTTTGTTGTTTTTATATCATGTTATTATTGTTTATTTATTAATCAATTTATATATTATTCTCATATACATTTTACTAATTTTCTTTCATCTCTGACACTTCTATTATAGAGAAAGGGCAAATAGCGATATTAAAATATTTTGTATTATATATACTATTTTGACATGTAATTTTTTGCAGTAATGTAATTACCACATGAATCTTTCTTCTAATTAATCTCCTTTCAATGTGCATGAATCTGTGCACCGGGCCACTAGTACTTTTATAAAAGAAATCACAGTGACTGTAGAATGAGTATTCTCAGTATCCTTTTGCCCTTCTTCCAACAATAGCCTCCTATTTTTACTCTTTACCTCCTCTCCCATTCTTAATTAGCCCATGCATATTGGGTGGAACTAAGACTCCATGGGGAAGCACATACCCCAGAACTAAACCAAAAACCGGATTTCCTTCCCTTGGCCTCAGAGATGGTTTCCCTGTGGGCAGCAGTCTAAGTCTCGGGAGCTACCAGAAATGATGCTCTCTGCCTCTGACGGACTTGAGCCTGAAAGGATGCTGGAGCCACTTTTGCCACCATGCAGGAAAAGCCTGTGTGAGAATGGAGGCAGCACAAAGGAAGCAGGGCTCGGGAACAAGGAGACAAACGAGATCCTGATGACATGATATTGCTTACATCACTTAAATGAGGTTTTCTGTAATTTTCCATCAAAAGTTTAATCATGTGACTTGCTTATGTAGGTCTAAATTTGTTTAAAGGAAATTCCAGAAGAGCAATACAATAATATTTTGAACCATGACAGTATAATTGAAATAAAACCTCCCAAAGTGATTACAATAGGAAAAAAATTCAGATACATAGATTGCTACATACTTGATATAATGGCAGTCTCTGTTTAATTCTAACTCAACTTTAGCTGTTCTAGGCTCAGACATTCTTCTTGCTGCAAGCTAGGTTATATGCCCATCCTTGTAACAACGTGATTGGACAGTGATACCAGAAGAGAGGGATAAAATGGGAGCCAGGCAGGTAAAAGCAGCAGACATTCACTGTCGTTACCTTAGAACAAGTGTGAGTATTATAGGAAAGCATTTTAATTTTTCAACATTTATCAGATTTTAAATGTTTTAAGAGGGGTTTTTGCCTCATATCAAGGATGTTAACCTAGAATGCATAGATTGTTATAGGATTCAGGTTGTGCATAAAACCCCTAACAATAAACACAAAATTTGTGTGCAGGACAATATGGAAAGTTGGGGGAAGGGAATCTATAGTTTTTATTAGGTCCTCAGAGGAGTCCATAATGCAAAATAGGGTGAGAAATCACTGCCTTATAAACTGTAAGGTGGTTTTGATGCCTCATGAACAAGTTCCAAGGGAAATATAGCCAACTTTTGAAATGACTCAAGGTAGAACATACACAATACACCAGTAAGTTAAAAATGGTTATCTCTGGTGATGGGATAAAGGATAATTTTTCTTCTTTGTGCCTTGTCTGAATTTGATGAACATGAATTATGTCAGTTGTACAAAAGGTTAATTTAAGGAAAAAAATATCGAACTATATCCCTTAGTCAACCATAAAACTCCCAGGTTCAACATAGCAATTAAGCCATTTCAATATTTAAATCAATGGGCAGTAGAAGAAGGAAGCATCAAAATTCAAAAGGCATAAAAACTCACTCAAAGTAATCGAAAAATCTCAGATTCTCTGAACTAAATTTTGCAATTTTCTCTTAAACTCACTAATTGCGCAAACATTCAAGATATAAAAAAGAAAAGTAAGGAAAATGTGACTAATCACTCCTAAGTCAATCCTGCTATCAAATTCTATTCTCATTCAAATGCTCCCCCAAGAGCTTTAAACCCTCAGTGGCGAACAGTGTCCTCCAATAAAGTGCACCACTGCGCTCAGTGCCAAAAGATTAATAAAACTTAACCAAGGTAATTACTTAAAAGTAGTCTCCATTGGGTGAGTCAGAGTAGTAAAAGACTCATTCCTGATGGTAATAATTATCCCTGGGTAAATTATTTCCTAACTATGCTCTCCCCAAGGTGCCTTCTTCCAGAGAGCTCTTAGAGAGAAACCAATAGTCTGCTAGGGTTTTTTTATGTTTTTATTGATTTCAGAGAGAGGAGGGGAGAGGGAGAGAGAGATAGAAACATCCTTGAGACAGAAACATCAATCGGTTGCCTCCTACATGTCCCCTATTGGGTATCAAGCCTGCAACCCAGGCATGTGCCCTGACTGGAATCAAACCAGTGACCTCCTGGTGCATGGGCCGATGCTCAACCACTGAACCACACCAGCCGAGCTGCTAGGGTTTATTTTAAAGTCATAATCCACTTTCTAGCCTATGTCAACCTAACAGTCTTCCTCTCCATCCTCCTTCCTTTTTTCAAACCTTTCTAGAACCTATTCTTCATTCATCTCCCCCAACTAAAACATAGCAACAATAACAGGTAGCATTAATGGAGTACCTAGTATAATTTCCATCATATAGAAAGAGCTTTATAGTCATCCATTCACTTATTCATTGTTTTATTCATTCAGTAAATATTTATTGAGTCCCCACCACTTGCCAAATTCCATACTAGGTTCTTAATATACATTAATAATAAAAGCAGATAAAGAAACTGCTCATATAGAGTTTTTATTGCACAGGGATATGGGTAATAGAAAATATGCATAATAAGTAAATTATATAGTATGTAAGGAGGTGGCAATAAAAAGCAAAGTGGGGTTAGGAGGCTGGGAGTGCCATAGGAGAGCTGGTACATGGTACACTGCTAAGTGGGATAGGTGGCACAGGCTTCATTGAGAAGGTAATATCTGAGCAAAGATTTGAAGTCAAGGAAATTAGCCAGGAAAACACCTGAAGGAAGAGCATTCTGGGAAGAGAAAACTTTCAGCAACAAAGGCTAGGAGTGCGAGTGCAAATGACCTGTTCAAGGAACAGACTGTGGCAGGGTGGGAAGGAGGAGAGCAGTGGGTGATGAGGCCAAAGAGGTGAAGGAGTACAGTCACATCCAGCTTTGCAGGTCTTTGTAAGGACATTCACTTTCTGAGAGAAATGGAATCCACTGGACAGTGCTAGAGGAGTGATATGGCCTAACTTACATTTTCAAAGATCTCTCTAGCAAGCTCATGCTACATGGGGAAAAGACAGGAGAGGGCAATGCTACAGGACAGGAGGTGAGCTCAGATCAGAATGGTGGCAGCCGTAGTTGTGAGAAGTGGCTGGATTCGGGATATTTCTGTAGGCAGAGACATGTGAATGTGGAGTCTAAGAGAGAGAAGGATGACTTCAAACATTTGGGCCTTGGCAACTGGATAGAGTTGCCATCAGTGAGGTGGAGAAGGCTGTGGGTACAGCAGGTTTGAGGGATAGTTGAAGATTTCCATTTCAAACATGTTGAGTTAACGATGTACATTGGCCATCCAAAGGGATATGTCTAATAAGCAGGTAAATATATGGGTTGGAAGTCTGGGGAAAAGTTCTATATTAGATATAAAAATGTAGGAGCCATCAGCATATGAATGGTATTTAAAACCCTAAGGCTGGCAGATGGGAGGGAAGGAGAAGGGAGAATAGGAGAAGAGGTAAAATAAAGCAACCCCAGAATCACTTTCAGCTGGTGCAATGCTCACACAATGAAAGGCAGATGGAAACTGAAATCAACTGACAGAACTAAAGATTGCTATTTCCTAACCACAATCACTCACAGCATGTGCTTAGCAAGTACAATGGCAGGTAGACTTGCCCAAATTTTGTATGCTGCCATCTCATTGAACCTAAAGACATTAACTGTAAGACATGTAATTTTATTTACCATCAAGAAATTTTAAATGCAGCCATTTAAATTATATCATACCATCCACTATAAGAACCCCAAATTTAGAGATGTTAGTTTATCTTAGAATCAGTAAGTATAGTATTAACATTTTTAAACCAAACTGTAAAATCCTGAAGAGCAAAGAATTCATGTGTGAACCCTACAGAGCTTTGCTTATAGTAGACAATGATCTTTTGTTCCGTCTAACCAAATATATGTAAAGGACAGTTAACACCTTCCCAACGGGTTAGGGGCCCTCTCAGAATCTATGAAGTCATAATGAATCAGCATCTTACAATGTCACTCAAATAAAATGGGTTTAGAGAAAATTTCAATAAAACACATAAGCAGATTCCTCTTAGAATTATAAAACCCAGAAGCATAAAGCATCTTGATCCCCAATACCCATTTGCATAACAGTATGGAAGAGTGGCAACAGGTTTCCTGAGAGTCATATGTAGAACCAAGAAGGTAAGCAATCAACCAAATGTGCCATGTTTGTTATTATATATAAACTGCTGGAGTTGGGACATTTCTGCCGCCCTCCTGGTACTTCTCTGCCCACAGGGATAACACCTGTCTATACTTCCACCACTGTCCACTCCCTTGCTAGCTAAATCCCACATCTCTGCAACATTCCCCAAAGCCCACCAAAGGAATGAAATGCTACCAGAGATGACTCGGAGCCTGAGACAGACCCGAAATCCATTTCACAAGTAGACAGGATCATGACAGTGAAATTAGAGACATTAAGTCTCAGTTCATAACCAGGTGAGTCAGAGTGGGTCTGCCCTGCTGGTCAACCATCAGGTGAGAGGGAATTGGGAATATGCTCTTAGGTAAAGCTACCCTTATGCTTTGGCACTGATATATTTGTTCTCACCATCTGGGTTCACGTCCATTTAACCTTGGTCCCCAGCCCACTTCCTTTCCCCTCAGACTTATTTTCCATGCCAGGGAAGACTGGGAACAATTCCCTGGGCTTGGAACATGGGAACATGTTATAACATGGAACAGCCTTGAGCTTCCCACAGGGAAACTAAGTGAGGAACAAGCCTCATGCATCTAAGCCACTTAGTGATCTCAAAAGAAACTTCATTCAAAGATGCTAGATGATAGATAGATAGATAGATAGATAGATAGATAGATAGATAGATAGACAGATAGATGATAGATGTGAATTTGTGGTAAAACATGAAATAAGATTAAAAAACAAGGAAAGATTAGAGAATTATTCAGACAGTATCCTCATTTACAGTGAGTAAAATTTATTTCAAACATTGTTCTAAGTCTAGATTTTCTTGGCCATGTTGCTATATATCATTAACGCTGTATCATCTGCTGATATAAAATTAAAATAGAGCATGTTATATGGCATGTTATAGCCATACACAGGACTTCCTTTCCCCTAGGTACAGTGGTCGGCAAATTCATTAGTCAACAGAGCCAAATATCAACAGTACAACGATTGAAATTTCTTTTGAGAGCCAAATTTTTTAAACTTAAACTATATAGGTTGGTACATTGTTAATTAGGGTACTCCTAAGGCTTAGGAAGAGCCACACTCAAGGGGCCAAAAAGCCGCATGTGGCTCGGGAGCTGCAGTTTACCGACCACGGCCCTAGGATATTGGACTTCTAGAGATAGAGAGGGCATTAGTGATCATTAAATCCACTCCAAGAGCTTAAATGATGAGGAAACTAAGATCAAAGGGTTGCCTATGACTTGCCTAATGCATTTAGCCACTAGTTAAGAGCTGATGCATTAGGCAAATATGCTTTTACTAAAAAACCCCAGCCTCTGAGCTTGGTCACAGTTAAGAAATAGAATGAGAAAGAAAAATTTTACTCTTTTGTTATCTACCTGAGGGGAGGGTGGATTAGGGGAGAATGGGGGGGAAAGCATAGAATACAGACAAATGGAATGTTAGCAGGGACACTTGAAATACTGCCCAAAAAACAGAGGCCCACATAGTTATTGTTTAATAAAACCAGCCTGATGTTTCAATATAAAAGCAAGAATGGCTGAAAAGTGAGCAGGCATCTCATTAAAATCCACTCTGAAATTCCACTTTTCAGGACTCATCAGAATATCAAAGGAAACAGCATATGTTTTTCATTTATAAACTATCAGATATTCTTTTGCAGTCATCCTTGATTTATTCTGGAAGCCCCTAAGTATTCTAAGTGCCAACTTTATTGGATATGTATCCATATTCTGCATCTTTACATGCATACATTCAGATATCTAAATATACAAATGATTACTGCAATTTTGTGTTTTAAAAACTGAATAGTGCATGATGCGAATTTTAGTGCTTTATTTTTTTTAAGGCTGCTATGTTTTATGGACATCTACACAAATAAAATGGGCTTATCTTTCTAGAGGGGAAAAAGAGTTTAATCCCTCAGGTACATTCTTCTTAACAGAACCAACTTAATTTCATTTGACATTGTCCTTTCCAGTACTGCAAATTCAATGAATGCAGCAGGTCCCGATCTTGGTTTTTAACAGATGGCCTCAACAATATGACAGTAATAGCATCTGACATGTGTGGTTTCGGTGATCTCTCTCACTCTCAGAAAAGTATGGAAGCATTAGATGCCGTGTGCTCCTTCAGATTGTTATTTCTGGCACGCTCTTCTTGGCATATGTTATGATGAACCATTCATAACAAATTAAATTTTCATTAAGGTTAAAAAAAAATCTTTAGACTCCATAAGCCTACAATTTGTCTCAGTTCCCAAGGTAACATATTCTGTGCAACGGGGCCATTTCTATACATAATCAAGTGCGGGGCTGTTTAGATTTATTTTTTAAGTAGATGTTCTGCTACAGGGGAGGCGGGGACGGCGGATGGGAAACGCCTGGAATCTCAGGAATGGGAAAGGAAGGATGTGTCTGAAAGATTCGTGGCCTTGCTCGCTAAGCATTTTGCAGGGACACAAAAATCCTAAGAGCCCAGGAAACACATCAAAAGAGGCTAAACTACATGGTACCGCTTGAATGACACCACATGGGCTGGATGCAAAGACGGCTGGAGCAGGCAGGATTCCTGTACCTTTAGGTAGAGCTGATGGTAGCCGTAATTAACAGCTTCCTCTCACTGTGCAACGGAATTTTCCTGAAGAACTCAGTGGTTCGACCCACTGGTGGGTTTAGTAAAATGGGATTTCAGGCAGCGCAGCGCTTTCAACTCAAAGTAGCTAAATCTAGTTAAAGCAGAAACATCAATGATTTTCAGGGAGTGTGCATCAGAGAAATGTCTGGGCATCATAAACCACTGCTGATTGCTTCTTTCAGAAGCAAGCTACAGCTAAATGGGGAGCAGAGGAGGTGAGAAAGCTAGCCTAGGCCTCTCTCTTTCTGAGCTGGCACTTAAATCCCATATCATCTTCTTCCTATAATAATGTATTCAAGCCTACTTAGTAACTGGTAGACTAGTTTATTTTCTATGTACACTAGAAATACTTCCTACCATTTGGGAAAGAATATAAATTTAATTCTTTTATCTTGCTTCACCTTTAGCACAACCTTCATTTGGTGATATCTCAGAAACTGCATAAGAAAGGCCCTCTTCCTATAAGAGCTTTTGGCTGGAATGCACTTCATTAGACTCTTTTTAATATTTTCCTTCTACTGAAAGTTGAGCTCAACTATTCATAAGGCAATATACAAATGTGTACACAGAAGTCCAAAATAGTGTAGAATAGACAAGCAGGTTTACTATTGACTATCTGATTATAATAAGTATAATAAGTATACATATCCTATATAATAAAAGGGTAATATGCAAATCGACCGAACAGTGGAACGACCAGTCACTATGACATGCACTGACCACCAGGGGGCAAACACTCAATGCAGGAGCTGCCCCCTGGTGGTCAGTGCGCTCCCACAGGGGGAGCGCCGCTCAGCCAGAAGCCCTGAGCCCGGCTCATGGCTGGCAAGCGCAGCAGCAGTGGCAGGAGCCTCTCCCGCTTCCATGGCAGTGCTAAGGATGTCCCACTGCCAGCTTAGCCATCAGTCAGACATCCCCCGAGGGCTCCTGGACTGTGAGAGAGTGCAGGCTGGGCTGAGGGATGCCCCCTCTCCCCGAGTACATGAATGCCGTGCACCAGGCCTCTAGTAATAAGTATATGTATAAAAATATTGCCTTATGCTTGTGAAATACACACTTTATACTTACCCAAGTAGTTTCAGGAAGGGACCTATGGAGAAAGAAAAACTGAAAAATAAATGAATAAACAGATGACTACAATGAGAAATAGGAGCTTAGCAAGGTTTTTCTCTGCTTGACTACTTATTAAAAAGAAGAGAGCCTGGACAGTGTTGCTCAGTGGTTGAGCATCAACCTATGAACCAGGAGGTCATGGTTCAATTCCTGGTCAGGGCACATGCCCCGGTTGCAGGATCGATCCCCGGTGGGAGGCGTGATTCTCTCTGATCGTTGATTTTTTTTTCTCTCTCCCTCTCCCTTCCTCTCTAAAATCAATAAAAAAAAATTTTTTAAGAAAAAGAAGAGAAATGGAACTAAAATAGCCTGTAAAGGTGGCAGGAACAGGACAATCCCTCACACAGAGCAGCTGCACAGTATTTCAGTAGAAAGGGAAGTCCTGAGAAATGTATGTGCATGAGAGTCAGTACTTCTTAGATGCTATCAAAGGACTCACAGAAGTGAGGGTTTGGGGAAGAGTAGCTGAGAGCATACGAGGGAATCAAATAAGTGCACACTTAAGAAGCATCTGTGATGGAAAGAGCACCGTCCCTGGAACTAGCAGGCCGAGCAGGGCTGGAATAGGGCTATGTTAGGAGAAAGTCCCAGAGACCCTCTGTAACTCGCTAGTCCTCAGTCGCTTAAAACCCTTGGAAGAGGTCAAGCGTCTTTGGACCAGGTCCAAAATGAACTCGCCTTTTGTCACAGTCAGATCGAAAGTAGATGCTTCTGTAGCAAATGTTCACTGTGTTCACTTGAACACTTACATGTAAAAAATGATATGGCATTCCCTTCTCATGAGATTAATGTTGTATGAGTTCTTTTCACTGACAGAGCAAATCAACCATTAGTTTAAGAAGAAGAAGAATTCTTTTTGAAGTAGTCTGGATAAGAACCTCTGATTGGCCTTCTGAGGTGTTAAAACCTTAGTAAAATGAAATTGAGATAAAATAGGTTCCTTTTCCAAAAGAATCAACTTTATACTAGATGCAAAGAAAATCTCAATTAATTTGGAAAAGCAGAATTTGGTCGAGCTTATTTTTCTAACCACAATGCAATAAAAGAAGTCAATAACCAAGCCAGAGAGATTCAGATATTTTAAAATAGTCTCTTAAACAAATTTGGATCAGAAAGAAAACTTAAAAATATGATAGACTGTTGGAGGGAAACTACCAAAAAAATAAAATAGACAACCTTGATAGGGTCAAACAGAAATGCTATCAATTTTTAAAGAAATAGTAAGTGAACTAAGCATTCCATGTAAGAAATTAGAGAAAGAACTTTTTCAAAATTAAGTTCTAGTTCTACCTGGAACTTAATCCTTTCCCCTTGTTACCATCTCAGTAGATGGCACCACCATCTACCCAATTGCTTCAGCCCTATATCTATGTGACACCTAGATTCTGCCCTTTCTAAATTCCTCTTCCATTGACACTTTTGCATACCAAGGCCCAGCATCTTTCCCTCGGGCCATAGCCACAAACTTCTTCCACTCTGGCACACCCAGAGGCCAATCTCCACCAACAGAAGGGTTTTTTGGAAATGCAAATTAGATTATGTTACTGCTACTAAAACTATTCAATGATGTCCCATTGCATGCATATTAAAATCCACATTTCTCATCAAGATCTCACCTCAAAGGCCGTAGACTAGGACCTATGAATAGAATTTGACCCACAAACATATTTTGTTTGCCCCAAAGAGTGTTTCCAAAAAAATTTTAATTCATACCAGTATTTGAAAAGGAGGATATTGCCAATAACAAAGGAAATTTCTGAATTTTCTTGAAAATTTGAAATATGTCTAAACTGGACCCAGGTTTCCACGTGGTGAATAACTACAGTTTATGCTCAGGCCCTGCTCTGTGCAACAATAGTTCTTTGTCATCAAGCGTGCACGTGCACAGTCCCGTTTCCATGTCATGGACATGTTTCTATGAGTGTCTTTCACCACATGAGAAGATGAAATCTGGACAGAGAACCCTGTGTTTCCTAACCCTGGTATTTTGTTTATTTATGACACCCTTTTCAAAACTGAACTGAGATAGAATGTCCACCTGTTTTTCAGTAACATATCATCCAGACTCTTCCAAATTGCAGATATTTAAGAATATTTGGCATCACATAGAAAAGGAAACCATCCATGAGTTTCACTTCTCATCTCAGTCAATAAATGCCTAAAGGGGCGGAAATGAGAAGGAAGAAGGGAAGGAGGGAAAGAAGGAAGGAAGAAAGAAAAAAGGGAAGGAGGGAGGGAGGGAGGGAGGGAGGGAGGGAGGGAGGGAGGGAGGGAGGGAGGAAGGAGCATAGACAGAAAGGGGGAAGGGGAAAGAGGACAAAACATATAACAAGACAGAATAAGAAACCTCATATGATGAATGCAAGACTGCTTAAAACAACTTAACAATGCAATGACATCCCTAGATATTATATACATATCAGGTATTGATATGCATTCCTTTTTATTTCTACATGTAGGTGCTGGGGAGGAAATGGTTTTCCATCTACAGATTTCAACCTCCTGGAGGATGGGGACTGTATTGTCTCTGACTCACCTAATCCATTTGTAGCATCTTTCAGAATCTCCCTAGACACAGGGCAGAAAGAACTGATAATAACAATACATTGTCTTGAGATAGGATTCTTTGTAAAATAGTTGAAAGAATCTTACAACAAAAATTACATGTATTCTTATGTCTTCGTAAGGTAGGTAGATAAAAGCTTTTATCTGCAATTCAGACAGGATGAATAAAAGTGCTAGGTGACTTGTCCATGCTATGTTTCTGGCTGAATTTCAGGGGACTCTCTGTAATTATTTCACTTCTCAGGTGGCTTTGGCAATGCCTCCTCCTCTCTCCCAGCAGAGTGCTTCCATTGTCTTCCCCACTCTAGCCGCAGGACTAATAGGTCTGTGATAGTAGGCTGTGAGGGTGTCATTAGCCTCTCCCCAGTCCATCAGCTCACCTCTCCTCCAAAAAGAGCTTCAGAACAGTTGACTAGAAGTTTCCTATTTGGTCTTTTTCTTTTTTCTTTTTTTCTTTTTTTTTCACTTTGCATGCTCTGGTTTTCCTGATCTAAGGCTATACATAGGAGAATTCAACTGGAAACTGAAAATACAATTTGATCCGTTTAAGCATCCCTCTGTATACGAGGCCATTTCAGGTGCACATCAGATTTTCAATGACCCTCAAATACAGGAAACCAATACTTCCCATGTAATTTATCAGTCAACCCATGTTTCAGCTCAAGTGGGATAGGAGAGGTATTGAGATTTTACCATCAATCCATGTAAATAAAATTACAGTCATTTCTGTCATATTGAAAATAGAATAAACCTAGAAGTCCAAAAAGCTGAATTTTAGAACCCAGCTCTGCCATAACTTGCTATATGATGAAGTGGAAATAGCACGTCAGTGCTGTCTGACACAAAGGAAGTGACTTAACTTCTCTGACCCCGTTGGAAAATAAAGATAATACTATTTAATTCACAGGATGGCTACAAGGATCAATGGATTCACTTATAAAAAGCAATTAACAGGTGGTGCTTAATAATATTAGTCTCCTTCCCTGTAAAGTGAAGGAGTTTAACTAGGTGAACTTGGAGAGCTCTTCTGGTGCTAACATTTATGTTCTATTCTTTTTTCCTGGGTCCTAGAAGTTGTTTGCCAACCTGGTGCCCTCTCCTAGCTTCCAAGCTGCATAGGACAAATATTAGACTCGCGCCTGTAAACTCAAAATATCTCCAGGTTCTGAGATTCTGTGACCAAAACTCCACATTGTACCCCATTTTCATGAACTGAGTTGCAACCTGATTTCCTGCCTTGTCCCCTATTTCTGCGGGATTTGAATTATTTTTCCTCCCCTTCCTCTCCTGATATGGATGCCAGTTCCTGGACCTATTGCCTGGCATGGTCAGTACTACCTGCTACACGTGCTCCCTGAACCAATGACCTGACCACTTGGACGCTCTCTGCCTGCCTGCTGCCAGCTTGAGAACCCTAACCCACCAGCCAGGACATCTGCCTGCCCAACACTGCCAGGCCTCCCAGATACCAGCTCCCACCTGCCAGCCTGCCTCACAGTGTTTGCTGCGTGAAAGCAGCCCTCTTCTCTCCTGCCCAGCTGAGCTAACCCACTTGTGGGTCCCGCACTATCAGCCAAAACCTGGACTTGACATGGACGTGGACAGTGACACGAATGCAAGGATGTAATATTGCTTCTCATTGCTGAAAAGAATGCATGTTCCTCACACATTTAACATGAATTGTCTTAATGTCTACATTTAGTCTATTTTGCAGGCTACCTTTTATCACCTAATGTGTTCTTTTCATTAATTTGCATTTTATGGAGGTAAAACACACTCAGATACGTGCATAGCTCAGTGTATTATCACAAAGCAAACATACCCTTGTAACCAACAACCGGGTCAAGAAGTAAAACGCCAGCACCCCTGAAGACTCCCTTGTGCCCCCTTTCAGTCACAACTCTTCACTCCTCTAACAAGACAACTACTATCCCAACTTCTAAACCCATAGTTGATTTGCCTGTTTTTTAATTTTGTAGAAGTAGAATAAGACATTATATATTCTCTTTAGTCTGCTTTCTTTGCTCAGCTTTATACAATTAATTCATGCTTATTTGTGTGGATATAATTCAGTCATTTTCATTATTATAAAGAAATTTCATTCTATGAATCTACCATAATTTATACATTCATTCTACTTGCGATGGTTATTTGGGTTTCTCCTTGGTTTGGGTTATAACTAATAATACTGCTACAAATATCCTTAGTCATGTTATTTATAACACATGTGCTTGTGTTTCTGTTGGGAAAATACCTATTGAGTTATAAAATATACGTATCTCCAACAGTAGGAGATAATATCGAATTGTTTTTCAAAGCAATTGAACTAACTTAATGCCTACCATCAGTGTGTGCAAATTCCTGCTGCTCCACATCATCGTCATTCTTGGGTATTTTTTAAGTGTTATGAATTCCAATATTCTGATAAGAGAGCAGTATTCTCATGGTTTTAATTTGCATTTATCTGATTACTAATAAAGTTGAGCACCTTTCCATATGTTCATTGGTTACTTATGTGCCCTCCTTTTAAAGTGCCTGTACAAGTCTTTTGCAAACTTTTCTAATATTATCTCCTTTTTTATCATCCTCTTCTTTATGAATTCTTTATATATTCTGAACAAGACTATCAATTTTTTTGTACTGAAAATACCTTCTCCCAATCTGAGCCTTAACTTTTCATCTCGTTAATGGTATCTTTTGATGAATAAAAGGTATTAACTTTAATGTAATGCAATTTATTATATTTTCCTTTTTATTTGCTAATTCTGCTGTCCTGTTTAAGAAATCTTTCCTTAAGGTTCTGAAGATTATCTCCTGTAATAAGTATAAGAACTGCACTGTGCATTAGTGTAGCCAGTAGCAACATGAGGCTATTTAAATTTAAATTTATATCAACTAAATTTTTTTAAATAAACATTCAGTTTCTCATTCACACTAGAAACATTTCAAGGGCTCAACAAGCATATGGTCTAGTGCAGTGGTTCTCAACCTTCTGGCCCTTTAAATACGTTCCTCATGTTGTGACCCAACCATAAAATTATTTTCATTGCTACTTCATAGCTGTAATGTTGCTACTGTTATGAATCGTAATGTAAATATCTGATATGCAGGATGGTCTTAGGCGACCCCTGTGAAAGGGTCATTCGACCGCCAAAGGGGTCGCGACCCACAGGTTGAGAACCGCTGGTCTAGTGGCTACTGTAAAGGACATCACAATTATATAATATTTCTGCCATCACAGAAAGCTCTATTGAATAGCCCTTTTCTAGAAGTTGTATTGTTTATTATTTTGCTTTCTTATATTTATGCCTATGTCTCATTGAATGGAGTTTTGTGAGATGCAGGATATTGTTTTCCATATGGATAAACAATTGACTCAGCTTGACACCAAAAAATATCAAATTTTAATTGATATCCCATTGAATCTATAAATCAACTTGGAAAGTTTTCATATTTACTATATTGAATTTTCTAGTCCATGAATATGGCACATTCATTGAAATATTTAGGGCTTCCTTAATTTCTCTCAATAATTTATATTTTTTGTGAAGAGTTTTTATTCATTTATTAGATTTATTCTAAGGTCCTTAGTACTATTTGATGCTTCTACATCTTCTCTGTTGCTGTTGTATAGAAACATGGCCAATTTGAAAAAAAATGTTTTAATGTTTATTTATTTTCATTGATTTTAGAGAAGGAAGGGAGAGAGAAACATTGATTGGTTGCCTCTGCACGTGCCCCAATTGGGGATTGAACCCGCAACCCAGGTATGTACCCTGACTGGGAATCGAACCCACCACCTTCTTGTGTATGAGAGGACACTCCAACCAACTGAGCCACGCCAATTTGAACATTTTGATGCTGTACTTAGCAATCTTGCTAAACTTATTTTTTAATTTGCATACACATGATCATGTCATGAGCAAATAATTTTTACTTTTTATTACTTTTTCATGATATTGAATTGGTTAATACCTACAGTACATGAGTTCCCAAGAGCACCCCAGGTTTTATGACTCACTAGAGGAACTCACAGGATTCAGCATTTAGTCAATACTGAATTATGACAGCAAAAGGATGCAAAGCAGACTCAGCAAAGGGAAAAGGCAGAAGGAGTAGAGTGTGGAGGAAACAGGAGCGAGTTTCCAAGAGTCCTGGTGCAGTAGAGACAGACAGGACCTGCTGATTCCCCCGGCACAGGACGGTGACAGCACGTGAAGGGGTATCTACCTGGGAAGCTCCTTAGAGACTCAGTGCCCAGGGCTTTTGGTGGGGGCTGGTCATATGGGCACTCTGCCTAGCACGAAATGAAAGTTCCATATTTCTAGAAGGAAAGAGGTGTTCAGCATGTACCATGTTGCTGGCACAGACAGCATAGGCCCATTATCCATTAGGAAATGGTGGAAATGCTCCTGAAATTCAAGTTTCCAGACGCCAGCCAAGGAGCAGCCTTGCAAGCAGGCCTTTCTAAGAATAGCAACCTCAAGCCTGCTGTGTTAGCCTTTTGCAGAATGGCTGAGAGTGACCAATAATACATCTCTTTTTATGTAATATTTTTGTCAGGATTTAATATTGCTATGCTAGCTTCATAAAGCAATAGAAAGTCTTCTCTCCATTTATTTTTACATGAGAGAGTTTAAGATTGACATTATTTCTCATTATTTTCTCAGATAAACTAGGGAATTCATCTGAGCTGGATTTTTCTTTGTGAGAAAGTTTTTAATATGGGTTCAATTTATTTAATAGTTATAGGACTATCCAAACTTTTCATTTCATTTTATCTTGGTTTGGGTAAGATTTGTTCCAGGATTCAGGGCTTTATAATTATCCCACTTACAAATGAATAAAATGAGTCAAATACTCTGCTCCAAATCGCATAGCTAGTAAATAGTGTTGTTGGGATTTCAGTCTATAAAGTCTAAATCCAGAGGACATTGCAAAACCATCACACTGCATGGCTTCTTAAAAGCGTAGAGAGGAACTTCCTAGAAAATCTGTAGCACGACATTTAAATAACCAGAATCTCCCAGGGGCTGGTGTTCTCCAGGTAAAAGTCTGATGTATTTGAACACATTTTATGACATCATTTCAGGTCACTCGGAAACGTTTTAAAACCAATATATTCCAAACTTGGCAGAGCAT
The DNA here is from genome assembly GCF_000147115.1 of Myotis lucifugus. NCBI lineage: Eukaryota > Metazoa > Chordata > Mammalia > Chiroptera > Vespertilionidae > Myotis > Myotis lucifugus. The sequence goes on from NW_005871204.1 coordinate 507,591, forward strand.
TTGAGGTATTTTGTCAAGAATACTGATTACAGGGCTCCATCACTGAACTACTGAATTGCCGGGAGCCGGTACATCCTTGCTGCTTGACACAGTTGCTGCAGGAAAGAAACATCTGCACAGCATATGTGTCAAGGGACCTGGCATATATAGCATATTGTTCTTAATATGTTTGCTCTCTTTAGCGCCATGTGTTTTAACCAAGGTCACCTCTCCGAGAAAGGTTGTTTCCCCAGGTGGGGATTTTTCCCTGAGGTTAGGGAGGGGATACAACCCCTTAATTAAGTGCCAGGCGGGTAGTTAAGCTACATAATCTTTACTCCCTGGAATGGAGATAAGAAACGCCCTAACCTTTGTAATAGAAATTGACAGGATTAAAATCGGCTGGTATAAATACGGATGTAACACTGAATCAAAATCTCTGGAGGCATAATCTAGAAATCTATAATTTTAAAATTCTCCCAGTCATTATTATGTGAAGTCAGACTAGTAAAACATTGCTACAGAACGAGTGACCCTAGAAGTCATGACTGCTTAGTTCATATGCTCAGAGGACTGGCTAAACTGAACATTGTTCCTGTTTCACATTGATGGGCAATATCTCTAGCCCTGGCCAGCGTGTCTCCCCAAATGTTTGCTGTTCCTCACTTAGAAAACCAAGTGAGGATAGAGATTACTCTATCCAAACTCATCACCAATGGAGGACTGTGTCTCTTCCTATTCTTACAGGGGGCGCTCCCTCTGGGATTACAGCCCTGCCCTATAACCTCATTTAACCTTAATTACCTCCTAAAGGTCCCATCTCCAATACAGTCACCTTGGGAGTCAGAGCTTCAACATATGAATGGGGGTGCAGGACATGATTCAGTCCAAAGCAACAATAATAAAAATAATATCAATTACACAAAAATAACAATAGCTATTCTTTTTTTAAATATATTTTTATTGATTTTAGAAAAAGGGAGGGAGAGGGAGAAAGAGAATCATCAATTGGCTGCCTCCTGCACACTCCCTACTGAGGATCAAGCCTGTAACCCAGGCATGTGCCCTGACCAGGAATCCAACCTTGACCTCCTGATTCATAGGTGAATTCTCAACCACTGAGCAACACCAGCCTGGCAACAATAGCTATTCTTTATTTTGTGGTTACTAGAGGCCCAGTGCATGACATTCGTGCACTGGGGTGGGGGATGGAAGTCCCTCAGCCCAGCCTGTGCCCTCTCGCAGTCCGGGACCCCTCAGGGTATGTCTGCCTGCTGGCTTAGGCCTTGCTCCCCACCACTGCCACTGCGCTCACCAGCGGTGAGCCCAGCTTCTGGCTGAGTGGTGCTCCCCCTGTGGGAGCATACTGACCACCAGAGGCAGCTCCTGCATTGAGCATTTGCCTCCTGGTGGTCAGTACACATCATAGCAACCAGTTGTTCTGCCATTTGGTCAATTTGCATATTAGGGTTTTATTATATAGGATGTATGTCAGTGGCAAGTGCTTTATTTGCAATATGCTTAATCCTCTGGCATTCTACCAAGTAACTACCATTATTGTCTACATTTTACATGTAAGAAACAGACCCCTCAAAATTACATTGAATAAATGCACAAGTAGATGGCCCTGGCTGGTGTGGATCAGTGGTTAGAGCATCAGCCTGCACACCAAAGAGTTACAGGTTTAATTCCCAGTCAAGGGTGGCATATACCTGGATTGCAGGTCCTATTTCCCCTCTTCCCCTACCCCTCCGCCCTCCACTCCAGGTCAGGTAGTGTGTGGGCGGCAACCAATCAATATGTCTCTCTCAGATCAATGTAACATGTTTCTCTCTCCCCCCCCCTTCCTTCCACTCTCTCTAAAAATCAATGGAAAAAATGTCCTTGGGTGAGGATTAACATACATATATATATACATACATACATAAATAAATGCAGGAGTCGATGATTGCTTGCATGAATGAATGATTTGTCCATGATCATACAGTTAATTGGATGGCAAAAACCTAGATTTCACACCACTAAGTGCCTTCCAAACACTGTATGTTTAATCACTGAAAACACTCCATAAAGGTGCTCTTATTATCCTGACTCTGCACTGAGGAAATTGAGGCTCATAGCAGTTGAGTAATTTACCCAGGTCACACCTAATAGATGAATCCAGGTTTATCTGTCTCTAGAAATTGAACTATCACACTCCAAACCATAAAATTTGAGTTGTTTTAAAATAATGTGTCACATTGCATAGATTTCCTGATCTAAATAGGTGTTTGCTTAATACTTTAAAAATAAATTTAAAACAATTTGTGTCAAAAATATGTAAATTTTATCATCACTCCTGACATTGTTCTCATTCTAATTCTTTCCCTGGCCAGAGAAATAAGATGTTACCTGATGAAATTTTCCCAGCACTGAAATCTAATGTGCTGTATAGAAGGGCAGTTCCACTAGATAGAAATTATAGATGGCAGATGTCCAGGGCTAATTCATTGTCTTTTAAATGAAATAGCAAGAATGTCTTTGAAGGGACATTTATACCACCTAATAAGTAATCTTCCAAAGTGCAGTGTGTTGGCTATGATTAACCAGGACAAACTGCTGAGGTTAATGCATAATGCTCATCTTAATTCATCTGCATAAACTCTTTCTACTCAAGACTTTTCCCCCTAGTTTCCTCTTGAGATGGCTATTTACAAAGTAAAGTAGGAATTAAAGACTTGCAAAAAGATATTAGACACCAACAGCATTCTTTAAACATCTCTGGATGCAGAATGCTGACCTAAACATGGGAAACATAGATCATTGTGACAGTCTCTTGACTGTTTATTATCCAAGAGCCTGTCTCCAGCAGGCCCGGAAAACCAGCTTTCAAGAGAAGCAGACGAGTTATGATCTGTTAGATAAAGGATTCCACAGGGGAAAGAAAAGAATTTAAAACATGCATAACTAAAGCAACCTGCCTAAGCAAGTTAGAAATGATGACAAGAAAACAAGTCGTTCTGAGTTGCTAAGCAGGAGAAAATTCCAAAGCAAGTGAATAAAACAAAGATCAATTATTTCCACTAAAAAAAGGGTGAGGGGAGTTTAAGAGCTTCATCAACAGCACAGAATAGCCTGTCATTGCAGAGCCAGCACATAAACCCAGTGCACCCAAGTTCAAGAACATCACAACGTCAAAGTGGTACCATCAAAAATGGATTTTTCTTCACATAGTTAAATTTCTCTTAATAAAAACTAATGTTTATCACTCTATCCAGAACTTTCACTTCTCTCCTTATTTGTTTGTTTTTTTAATCTTTATTGTTGAAAGCATTACATATGTCTCCTTTCACCCCCATTGACCCTTTCTAGCCTGCCCCCACCCCCCAACTCCCCACCCATTCAAGGCCTTCACTACCCTATTGTCTGTGTCCATGGGTTATGCATATATGCATACAAGTTCATGGATGGTGATGGAAAGGATCAAATTCAATAATGCAAAAGTCCTTCAGTTTCTCCAGGAGAAATCTACAGCCTAGACCCAAATACCTTCTCATTTTTCTTCAATATTACAAGCAACATTAAAAAAAATGTACCTTTATAAAAATAAGAGAAAGACTATGGAAAACGTTTCCCAACCTTTTCCTTCATTTGCACATAATGGGTATCTTCTTAGATGGAAAAACTGGCTTCCCAGCCTCAGGTCAATTTCCCAAAGCTTCCCATCATGCCCACCATGGTTAAAGGACTTTATTTTCTCCTTAAACTCAAATATAAGCATATCTTGTGCCTGCCTCAAACCTCCAATGATGCCTATTTCCTACAGAATAAAGAATAAAGTTCAAATTCTCCAGCATGGCCCTCCAGGCCCTCTCCAATTTGGCAGTTTCCTTCCCCTTTAAACATGTGTTCAGTCAACACAACAATATTTCAGTTACACAATTATATTCAGTTCCCTCAATGAACACTAGAGCTACATATTTCTAAGCCAATATTTCTCAAACACCCAGCTCCAATGAGCTGCCCAGAAACAGTTAAAGAAATGATGCTGTAGCCTTTGCCCAGCTGTTCCCTCTGCCAGGATGCCTTCCTCCACACCTCCAAGGCCCCGGCCTTCTGCGACGCTTCACATGAAGGTCTATCCCCGCCAAAAAAGCAGTCTCTCCTCTCTCAACATTTACAGAGAATATTGAAGCTCTCTTTCATCACTTTATCAATGAACATCTAGACATGCATTAAGGTTTACAAAAAAAAAAAACCCTTGCAGATATTATTTCTAAATCTTCACAAAAGTCCTGTGTTTTCAGTTTTCTTAGAGAAAGAGCTTTTCAGAATCTCAGACAAATTACTTCTACCTGAACCTCATTTTTATCTGTAAATATGGAATAATCATAACATAATTAAGGAATCATTGAGAATAGTGTTATTACTTTAAAACAAGATACTTATTCCCAAGGACTTTACACGGTTCTCACACAGAGAACACGACTGAAGGGTCCCAGGTTCGAATTTGACAGCTGTATATACTGAGTTGGGTCTGCAAGGGATACTTTTTTAGTTGAGCCAATATTTAAAGATTAGGAGTTCACAGAAAACCCAGATCAGCTACCCAGCTTCTCTTTCTCTGGAGGACGAGGAGGAAGAGTAGGAGGAGGAGATGGAGGAGGAGGACGAGCAGGAGGAGGAGGAGGAGGAGGAGGAGGAGCAGGAGGAGCAGGAGGAGGAGGAGGAGGAGGAAGAAGAAGAAGAAGAGGAGGTGGAGGAGGAGGAGGAGAAGGAAGAGGAGGAAAGATTTAGCATTCTTATATGACAATAACGCCCTGGAGTTGAGTAGCTGGTGTTTCCTTTGAAGAAGGTATTCATCTCAGTGTATCACAGTCCTCATCAGTTCCTATTGCTTCTCTGATACTAAAGCCAACTGTTAGTCCCCATTTATCATCATGCACTGTTGTTTTTTTCAGTGGTTCTCAACCTTCTGGCCCTTTAAATACAGTTCCTCATGTTGTGACCCAACCATAAAATTATTTTCGTTGCTACTTCATAACTGTAATGTTGCTACTGTTATGAATCGTAATGTAAATATCTGATATGCAGGATGGTCTTAGGCGACCCCTGTGAAAGGGTCGTTCGACCGCCAAAGGGGTCGCGACCCACAAGTTGAGAACCGCTATAATAGAGAGCTATACCTCAAATGTATCTCTATCAAAATTGGAAAAGTAAAGATTAATCCAAGAAGAATTCATGTTTCAAGAAAACAGGGAACAGCATATACTCTGTAGAAATGAGAACTATTTTTACACATCTACTAGTCAAAAAAAATGAGTCTGTGCCTTGCACCTGTTGCTACATTATGAGTGTTTATATCATCCCAAAATTCATATGTTGGCATTTTAACCCCAAAGGTGATGACACTAGGAGGTGGGGCTTTGGGGTGATTAGTTTATGAAGGTGGGGTCCTCATGAATAGAATTGATGTCCTTAAAAGAAGCCTCAGAGAGCTTTTCTATCTCTTCTACCCTGTGAGGTTACAGTGAGAAAAAGGCTGTCAATGAGGAAGCTGGCTCTCACCAGACACTGAATCTGCCAACACCATGATCTTGGACTTTCTAGCCTCTGGAACTAAATTATGAGAAATAAACGTTTAATGTTTATAAGCTACCCTGTCCATGGTATTTTGTTATAACTACCTGAACAGACCAAGACACCGGGGTTGCTTTACTCATTTATATTACCACTCTGGTCCCTGGAGTCACTTGGGTTTGGAAACCTAGATCTAGATTGTGAACTCCATGGAGAGAGACAGAGACAGAGAGAGAGAAAATTTTGTTGTTCATTTATCGTCCTATCTTTCATACCTAGAACAATGTCTGGCACAAAGAAGATCCTTAATATGTTTGTTGAACAAATACAGTCTAACAGTAAAAGAGAAAGCTATTTAAAAGTAATGACTGTAATTAGGCAGTGGCGGTGCTATTTTAAAAATATATATACAGGATACAATGGAAACACAACAGGCTTTGCCTCTTATCCAGCATAACATATAATAAAGCTGAGCCGAAAGGCGCGATGTCTCCTTTTCCACTCTCCACACTGCTTCCACACCAAGTGTTAGCTTCAATAACAGGGATCAGTAAACATTTTCTGCAAAGGGACAGAGAGTAAGTATTTTAGGCTTTTAAAACCAGGCTGTCTCTGTCACAGTTGTTAAATCCTGTCACGGTAGCACAAAAGCAGCCATGGTCGATATGAAAACAAATGCACATGGCTGTACCCCAATAGGAGAACCAAGATGGCAGCGTAGGCAAACGCCTGGACTTGCTGTCTCCCACAACCACATCAAAATTACAACTAAAATACAGAACAATCATCATCCAGAACCGCCAGAAAGCTGGCTGAATGGAAGTCCTACAACCAGAGAAGTAAAGAAGAAAGCACACTGAGACTGTAGGAGGGGCGGAGTCACGGAACAGGCTGGTCCAGCACCCATGGGTGTCGCTTTTTTAATCAGGAGGGAGATCACCCTTGTAGAGGCTGCCTGGAGGAGTGAGGGGTCCCAGCCCCACACCAGACCCCCAGCCCAGGGTCCCAGAAATGGGAAAAGGAGCCCCTATGGGCAATAAGAACTACAGGCTGTAAAAAACAGTGCAGCTTGGGGCTTAGTGACACAGAGGCTGCTGGAGACCCAGCTGCTCCTCTTAAAAGGCCAGCAACATGAACTGAACTTACAAGCTCCCGCTTCCTCTGAGCTCCAGTGCCGGGTGAGGCTCTGGGGGACACAGACACATGCAAGGAGAAACTGGATTGTCTGGCATCAGGGCAGGAACTCGGGGGCAGCTTTCTTCCAGACGGAGGTGCTCGCAGCGGTCATTATTCCCATGCTGGGACCTCCCGGTTGCAGGACTGACTGGCAGCCATTTCTGTTTGCTCAGCCCTGATGATTCCCTGAGACCCTATCCCACCCAATTTATAACCTCCCCCAAGTTGTGGGCAGCGGCTTTTGCATATGAATGGCCTGTCCTTTCTCAGGCTAAAACCTGTCAAACAAGCTGCAGCTGAGTCAGGGAGCCCCAAACCTATCAATAAAAGGCTCAAGACCAGCACCAGCCTGCCTTGCTTTACAGCTGGGCCTCATCTGGGCACTTCCAAACACAATGCAAAGAGGGGGAATCTGCAGATCTCTCTATAGCTCCTGCTGAGTAGCCCCAGACAGTGGCTGACTTTGCACCTCCCTAGAGACCCAGGAGCCAGTATACCCAGTAGTCAGTGTGAGACGAAACCAGATTACAACTCTTCACATCCATAAGTGACACACTTAAGGAGCAGACTCAGTGAGCACCAAAGCCCCACTGAAGCAAGTCCTGCCCTATAAAGGTGTCTCCTGTACAGCAGTTCTCCCACTGTAGTCTCAGCTGGTCCCCACAGCCAATTGGCCTAGAGGTCAATTCCTCCCAGTGACACCAACAGCAATCAAGACTCAACTACAACAAGACTGTGCACACAGTCCACAAAGGGGCACACCTAGAGTGTCCAGCTCAGGTGATTGGGGAGGCTGAGCCACTGGGCACTCCAGGGCAACTACTACACAAGGCCACTCTATCAACTCAAGGAGACTTAGCAGCTACCCAATACATAGAAACAAACACAGGGAAGCAGCCAAAATGTGGAAACAAAGAAACATGTCACAAATGAAAGAAAGCAAACTACTGGATATAGAATTCAAAACGACAGTTATAAAGTTACCCAAAAATCTTCTAGAAACCTCTAAGGGATTTAGTGAGACTTTCAAGGATCTTAGTGAGAATTCCAAATAAATGGAAAAGGACCAGTCAGAAATTAAGCATATACTGACTGAAATAAATAATAATATATAGGAATTCAACAGTAGACTAGAGGATCCAGAGAATGAAATCAATGATTTGAAATATGAGGAAGCAAAATACACCCAACCAGAGAGCAAAAATAAAAAAGAATCCAAAAATATAAAGATAGTGTAAGGAGCCTCTGGGACAACTTCAAGTGTACCAACAGCCAATTATGGGGGTGCCACAAGAAGAGAGAGAGAGCAAGATATTGAAAACCTATTTGATGAAATAATGACAGAAAACCTTCCTTACCTGGTGAAAGAAATAGACTTACAAGTCCAGGAAGCACAGAGAACCCCAAACAAGAAGAACCCAAAGAGGACCTGTGCTAGGGTGAGGGACTGCGCCATGGAAGGGTTACAGAATGTTACAGAATGTGCTGGGAGGGGGGACTGACGTATGGGGAAGGATTGTGTTGCCAGGATATGAGGATTGTGTATGTGCTGGGAGGAGGGACTGACGTATGGAGGGGGGTTGCAGGGTTAGGAACCATGGAAGAAAAATTGCTAGATTGTCTTAGACCAGTCAGGTGTGACTCTGTTTACCCCCCCTTTGTGCTTATGAACTTTCTGTGAGCTTCTAAGGTAACACTGTTTTGCTATAAAAATCATAATGCACACTTGCTCTTGGCCACATGCCGCGAGGCTTCCCAGAGGGGGAAGGTACGGGCTGTGGTCAGCTGGCCAGCTTAATAAACGGCTTTCAAATTTAAATTCTGAGTCGGTGGTCTATCTCGTTGAGCCAACCCATAACAGACCACACCAAGACACATCATAATTAAAATGCCAAGAGCAGAAGACAAAGAGAGAATCTTAAAAGCAGCAAGAGAAAGACAGTTAGTTACCTAAAGGGAGTACCCATACGACTGTCAGCTGATTTCTCAACAGAAACTATGCAGGCCAGAGAGGAATGGCAAAAAAATATTCAAAGTGATGAATAGCAAGAACCTACAACCAAGATTACTCTACCCAGCAAAGCTATCATTTAGAATTGAAAATCAGATAAAGAGTTTCACAGACAAGAAAAAGCTAAAGGAGTTCACCACCACCAAACCAGTATTATATGAAATGCTGAAGGGTATTCTTTAAGAAGAGAAAGAAGAAGAAAAAGGTAAAGATAAAAAATATGAACAACAAAGTGGCAACAAATACATATCTATCAACAATTTAATCTAAAAATCAAATGAATAAAAAATCTGATGAACAGAATAAACTAGTGAATAGAATAGAGTCAGGGGCACGGAAATGGAACGGCCTGGGGCAGGGTGGGAACCAGGTGGAGGGGAGCTATGGAGGCAAAAAAGAGCGACAACTGTAATAATCTCAACAATAAAGGTAAAAAAAAAAAAAACTTTATTTAAAGGCAGTGAGCCATATTGGGCCCATGGGGCATAGTTTGCTGAATCTTGTTCTAGAAGATAGAAACTACTTTTATCATCTTTGTAATTTGTTGAACTAAGTTGAACTATTTGGAGGACTTTACTCTTTTGATTTTTGACTCTGATCTCTTTTTTTAATTTATATATGCAATAGAATCTGATGCTGGGGTCTAGCCCCAGCAGGTCCAGGGGTCCCCAAAGGTGTGGACGGAGTCGGCGAAGAAGGAATGACATGGAGACAGGGTTCAGTTCATCAGCATAGCGAGGTTCTCCCTCCAGGATCTCCAGCCAAGTTCTGTGTACAGGTTCTCCATCCAGCTTCTCCAGGTTCTCTACCCAGGTTCGGTCGCCATGTTCTGTCTAGGTTCTCCAGTGAAGTTCTGTAGCCAGGTTCTGTCCAGGATCTTTTGCCATGTTCTCTGGCTAGGTTCTGGTTAGGATCTGACGAGGATCTGATGAGGGTCTGATGTTTATTGTCTTGTTACATCCGTATTTATACCAGCCGATTTTAATCCTGTCAATTTCTATTACAAAGGTTAGGGCGTTTCTTATCTCCATTCCAGGGAGTAAAGATTATGTAGCTTAACTACCCGCCTGGCACTTAATTAAGGGGTTGTATCCCCTCCCTAACCTCAGGGGAAAATCCCCACCTGGGGAAACAACCTTTCTCAGAGAGGTGACCTTGGTTAAAACACATGGCACTAAGGAGAGCAAACATATTAAGAACAATATGCTATATATGCCTGGTCCCTTGAAACGTATGCTGTGCAGATGTTTCTTTCCTGCAGCGACTGTGTCAAGCAGCAAGGATGGACCGGCTCCCAGCAATCTGACACCAACCACTTCCAGAAAATGCTGTTGCAGAAATGAAAAGAGAATGGCAGGACCTCAAAAGGAATGACTGCTCTCTGTCTGTAGGGAGACTCGACAGTAGGTGCCTAGGCACCCATCCTCACAAAGACCCAGGCTCCACTTATAACAGAAGCAGCAGACAGAGAAAAACAAATATTGTGTGGTATCACATATATGGATTCTGAATAAAAAAGTCAAACTCATAGAAACAGAGAGGAAAATGGTGGTTGCTAGGAGCTGGGGGTCGGGGAAATGGGAAGATGGCCAAAGGGTATAAACCTCCAATGAGTTCTGAGTATCTAATGTACAGGGTGTGGCAAAAATAAGCTTACAGTTGTTCATATGGAAAATAATACAATAATCTATAATAATAAAAGCATAATATGCTAATTAGACCAGATGTCCTTCTGGACATCCTTCCTTCCAGACAAAGCCACAGCGGGCGGTGGCCGAGGCAGAGGCAGCAGAGGCCCGTGGCCACAGTAGCAGCTGGCGGGGACCGAGGCAGAAGCGGCCACCACAGCAGCAGGGGCCAAGGGCCTTGCATGAATTTCATGCATCGGGCCTCTAGTCTATAATAATAAAAGTGTAATATGTTAATTAGACTGGGCATTTTTCTGGATGAAGCTGGGTCTGTGAGGGAAGCCCAGGTCCCAGTTACTGGAGGGAAACCTGGGTCCTGGGTGCCAGAGGGAAGCCGGTGCCGGCAGCCAGGGGAAGGAAGGCCTATGATTGCACAAATTTCATGCATCAGGCCTCTAGTTAATAAATACTAATACAAGAATAAACTGTGTTTCATATACTCACAACTGTAAATCTACTTTTGCCCCACCTAATACAGCAATAACATTGACTATAATTAATAATACTCTATCATATACTTGAAAATTGCTAAGAGAGTAGATTTTTAAGGCTTCTTACCACAAAAAACAAAGGTAACTATGTGAGGTGATGCTTGTGTTAATACAATTTTATTTGTCAATTCTACCTCAATAAAGCCTGGGTGTGTAGCAGAGCCTCCCCATCCAGGAGAGCTGTGAGCTTAAGCAGAGATCCAATTAAACCAAAAACACAAAAATTATCCCCAAATACTCTCACTGTAGGATTCACATCCCCCCTACCCCACCCCACCCCATCCCATCCTCACCTTTGCCCAATCTGGAAACAAAGAAAACTCTAATAATTACTGAAGTTGAATTCACAGTCAACATAATAAAATGAAGGCTTGGATCAGATTAAATTTGATTTGGAGAAGTAAAAGAAATATCTTACACCTACTAGTAGTTGTTGGGGTAGAATAAAATTCATTGCTGCTGTCACACTTCTTCATGAGTCACTTTAATTTGTAGAGTTCGGTCACATCTCACATTAAATGCAGAGCAGAATCATTCTTATTGTCAGCCGCCTCCTCTCCCAGCTCATGAGCTGCAATGTGTCAGACTGTTCTCAGCACTTGACTGCAACCCTATGAGGGAAATACCATTTTTGCTCCCATATTACAGATGAGAAGCCTGAGGCGCAGAGAGGTTAGATAACTTTCTACAGCCCCACAGTGTGAGCCCTAGAACTGGAACTCAAAGCCAGGTAATCTGACTACTGAGGTCAACGTCTCCACCAGCCAGCTGCTATCCTGCCTCTTCAGACACAGGTTGGGGGAAGGTTGCTCTCACCTCAGACAAGAACAGTCAATCATGCATAACAAGAAGTTCCATGGCTCTTATCGTCCTGGTGTAACCATATGACAGCAGATGTAAAAACTCTGAACACTAAAACGAAATAAGCCTCAGTGAATAGCTGTTGATGAACTGAATGTTTTCCTTGGCAATCTCCAAAAGCAGAAACGTGACGCCTTTTTCTGCAGTAGTGACTATTCCAGTGCTTTTAACCTTTGAAAGCGGTGTCCTGAGTTCCAAACAGTCCCTTTCTTGAGTTTCCCATAGAAATAGAGAAAGCCTTATCAGGACCTCTCTCATTAAAGGCCTATGTGCCTTCACACGAGGAAAACACCACTTCCGCCCCCAGCGTGTGGGCCTGGATCCAGCATCAAACCTACGGGGCTGGAGGAGCCAGGAGAGGGTCACAAGAAGGGAGATGGGAAGGGGAAGCGGGCATTCACTACATTGTCTATGAAGTGCCATCCTCCCAGCCCTCCAGGCAGGAAGACCAGACCTTGACCGATACTTGGGGGAGGAGGGTTGAGGAGAGTGTATAAAAAGGAGCCAAAAGCTGATTAAAATCCCACAGAATATCCTCAGTCTAATCTTTTTTTTCCTTTCCAACGCATTTTCACCAATTATGTTTACCACTAAATGCCTCCTCTTGTTCATAACTGATGATTCTCACATGGGCCGTAGACTATTTACTCTAATCGTGGTCTTATTAACAGTCCCTTTTGAAATGGCTAAAAATAAGACTCTGACCTTCCAAAGTGAATGCCTGTTCATTGCCCTTCCTTGGGGAGAAATTAACTTGGAAATATCTGCAAAGTATGACCAGGGTGACATGTCCACCCATTTTTCTTCCTACTTGTTTCTTTAAGGTAGCGTTTCCTACATTTTTTTTTTTCCAGAAGAGACATGGGTCTCAGGATCACTGGGCCCCAAAGAAAATATTACAAGATACTACAGACAAATGGAAAGGGTTCTGTAGGAGAATACCAAAGCGATCGATGTTTCTCAAAGACCCACTCATGTATTGCTTTTGATTTTAGAAAGGAGGTCAAATAATGAACAGAAAGTATTTTTCTTAATATATGTCGGCCATTAAAAATTATATCATCCACTGCTAACGGAAATGTAGACTAGTACAACCACTATAGAAAGCAATCTGGCACCCTAGCCGGTTTGGCTCAGTGGATAGAGCGTCGGCCTGCAGACTGAAGAGTCCCAGGTTCGATTCTGGCCAAGGGCACATGCCTGGGTTGCGGGCTCAATCCCCAGTAGGGGGCATGCAGGAGGCAGCTGATCAATGATTCTCTCTCATCATTGATGTTTCTCTCTCTCTCTATCCCTCTCCCTTTCTCTCTAAAATCAATGAAAATACATTTTTTTTAAAAAAAGAAAGAAAGAAAGCAATCTGGCGATTCCTCAAAAAATTGAGAATAGAGCTACCATATAACCCAGCAATCCCTTTCCTGGCTATATACACGAAAACCTAGAAATCATATATTTGCAAAGATATATGCACCCCTATGTTCATTGCAGCATTATTCATGGTAGCCAAGTCATCGAAACAACCAAAGTGTCCTGCAATAGAGAACTGGATAAAGAAGATGTGGTACATATACATAATGGAATAATATACAGCCAAAGAAAAGATTAAATACTGACATTTGTGACAAAATGGATGGACCTTGAGAGTACTATGCTAAGTGAAATAAGTCAGTCAGAAAAAGCTAAGAACCATATGATTTCACTCATGTGTGGGAAATAAAACTGAAACTCCTGAATACAAACACGGTTTTGGGTGGTGGACACACAGTGCAATATACAGATTTTGTAATGGAAATCCATACCTGAAACCTATATGTTCATGTTCACCAATGTCACCCCAATAAATGTAATTTTTTTAAAAAATGATTATGGAAAATTACATGAAAGTCAGGTCTGGATGACTCCCAGGGTGTTCCATTCCAATTATTAGAACTTCATCCATCCATCCATCCACTCCATGGTCCAAGCCAGAAAACAAGGAGTCTTCCTCAACACTACCTTTTTCATCCTTCATGTTCCCAAATATCACCAAGTCCTGTTCACTTTTACCTACTAAATTTCTTTCCATTATTTCCCCCTCAAAAAAAATTATATCATTTGGTGTTGGAAAAAATTAAATTAAAAAAATTTTAATGATATCATTTAAATTCAATTTTTTTCACATAAAGAAAAACTATTATTTGATCATTTCAGGATGTGGGGAAGACAATATTATGCAATCCTACCAAAAAAAATCTCCTTTGAAATGTGGAACACAAAGAAGCCAGATAGTGAGGATTTTTTTTTTCCTATACAAAACTGAAGATTAAAATATGAATTGAAAATTAAATATGAATTAAAACAATCAAAGATAAAAAGATTTATTTGTAAAAACTTGGAAAACCCAACATATTCCCCCATGCAGTTATAAATGTGTGCAATAAGTGGTGTCAGTGCCAAATAATAATTCTGTACATTTTATTGATAATTGTCTTCAGCCTGACATATGGAAGGAAACATAATAGTTTCAGGGAATTGCAGCTATAGATTTAGTTCCTTTAAACCTCTACTTCAATCACCTTTCATAAAGTAAAAGAAATGAAAGGAACTTTGTAAGATATACAAAGAAAACTAAACTTATTGATATATGCTAGGAAACCCGAACCAATTTCTTTCATCCAGATACACATAATTCTTACTGAAGACCAAGCTCTGTTTTCTGGATGAGTCCCCCCCTCCCCCATCCCATTAGAACTGGGGAAGAATGACTATCTCTGATCATGTATCGCTATCACTAAAACTAAGGAAATATGCCCGCCCCACTCCCTTGCATACGAAAGGGAAGAAAAATAAAAAATCATCATCATCAACTTCCAAGCACTGACTTTTTATATCTTTTACAGGGATCCATGAATCTTCCAAAATTAATGACAATGGATAAGCTTCCTCTAAGATTGTGCAGGATGCTGCTGGCACATTTCTGCAAGGAAAAGCGATTTACTTTGCCCTCGGAGGAGGGAAAATAAGAGAGGGCTTAGAAAAATAAACTAGCTTGAACATAAAATTACAAAGCTGAAGAAATAATATATGAAAGAAACATCCCACCTATTCTCAATTTTAATCATCTCAAAACCTAAAAGAGAATTAAGCTTATTTATTTCCCCAACTGAGGCCATTTTGCTGAAATTGCGAAACCAGTCATTTTTGCAAAAGAAAGGGAACAAATAATAAAAATTTTGTGTTGTCCAGAGTAAATACTATGCATTAAATAAGAAGGAGGAAAGATGAAAATGAAGCTCAGTTGAGAAGTAATTTCAATTAATATATTATCTAGTATGTGCTTTAATAATAATTAATCAACATTCAAATTATAAAAATTTTCTGATGAAATAATTCCTAAATCCATAACCAACTTCAGAGGACTAGATTAATCAACAGTATTTCAAAAGTTAAACATTTCTAAGGTAATTATTTCTGCACATTATGAAATAAATACTGATAAAATAGTAAAATTCACTCAATTATTCTTTCATTCAAAATAATATTTATTTAAGGAAGGCCTACTATGTATTAAGTAGTTATTGAAGGTTCAGGCTGGTTTTTTTGGACACTGGAGGTATAGCACTGAACAAGAAGGGGGGAAGTCTCAGCTAGAAGGATGTAAGAATAGAGCTTTTATTCTAGTAAAGAAAGACAAAAAATAAAGTAAATGTATACCTGTTTGATAGTGGTAAGTAGTTTGAAAAACAAGGCAGGAAATGATGATGGGAAGTACTGAGGGTGGCAAGATTTGGGGAGAGAAAATTGAATAATAAAGGCTTTTCTGAGAAGGTAGCATTTGTGCAAAGACTGGAAGGAAGTTTAAAAAGCAAGACATGTTGATTTCTAGGGCAAAAGCCTTTCAGGCAAAGGGAACAGCGAGTGCAAAGTCCCTGAGGCAGAAGTATGGTTGACATTTTCAAGGAACATCAAGGAGTGAAGGACTTCTGGAGCAATGGGAGGCAGGAGAAAGTAAAGATGATATCATAGAGGTAAGGGGATGGGATTCAGACCATGCACATTCCTTTAGGCCATTGTAAGAACTTTGGCATCTTCTCTATGTTTGGAAGCTTTTAGAAAATTTTGAAGAAAATGACATGATCGGTCCTACATTTTTAAAGGATCACTCTGGTTGCCATGTGAAGGAAGACCACCAGAAGAAAGGGCAGCATCAGAGAGGCTGGATAGAAAAGTCACTATGGTTATCCTAATAAGACATTATGTTGGGTAGGACCTAAGTGGTAGCAATGAAGGTGGTGAGAAGTGTTCCAATTTGGCATGTATTTCAAAGATAGAGTCAACAGAATTCACCGTATTTTTCCGTGTATAAGACACCCCCATTTTTTCAACCCGAAATTAAGAAATTAATATTTTAAACATTTTGCTGGTTTTCCTCTTAATGCCTTCTTCTTTTTTGGCATCTTATGGAGTTGTTCTTCCTGTTTTCTCCGCTGTCTGATCATACACTCAGTGGGAGGAGGTCCAAACTGTCTCTCTGCAGCTCTATTTCCATGCTTTCTTGCATAGCTGATTACATTCAGTTTGAATTTTTCAGAGTAAGACAATCACTTACTGGTGTTTTATCTTTTTATTTTATGACATCTTTATGGGCTCAGAATGCTCTGGTCCCTGTTGCATCTGTGCACTCTCCACCTCCACCTCCAATTACAGCATCAGCTGACGTCATTAACAATAAGGCTCATGATTGGAGGAAGCCTGTTTGACAAGGTATGGGCAGCTAGGCACCCGCTCGGCTCCCTCCTCAGCTGACTTCCGTGTATAAGATACCCCTCGATTTTCAGTCTAATGATTTTAGAAAAAAATAGTGTCTTATACATGGAAAATAACAGTACTAATTTGATGTTTAGGGCTGGTATGAGAATGAGGAGTCAAGTATAACACTGAAGATTTTGACTGAATGTGGTCAATTAAATTATTGACCCAAACTCATGATTCCCAGCATCGGTGTCCTTCTCCTGGCCTCAATGTGGGCATTGTCTGGTTTACCACTCCTGACCATGGGTTCAACCACAGACTTAACATTGGCCAATGACATATGTGTGGAAGTGATTGCCAGCAGGTTCTGAACCTAAGGCTTAAGAAATCTTGCACATAGTCCTGGTCAAGTAGCTCAGTTAGTTGGAGTTAACATCCCATACACCAAAAGATTTCAGGTTTACTAGTAATTCCTGGCCAGGGCGCATACCTAGGTTGTGGGTTCCACCGCTTGCTGGGGCACGTGCAGGAGGCAACAATTGATGTCTCTCTCTCTCTCTCTCTCTCTCTCTCTCTCTCTCTCTCTCTCTCACACACACACACACACACACACACACACACACAGTGGGGCCTTGACTTATGAGTTTAATTCGTTCCGAGACCAAGCTCGTTAAGGAGCTCGTTAAGGAGCTCATTAACACAAATTACTCTATCAACTCAATGCAAAAAATCAGCTGAGAGACAGCTGGTATCTCAAAAAACTCGTTAGTCGGGACACTCGTAAATCAAGGCCCCACTGTATATAATTTCAAAAAGAGATCTCGCACAGTGTTTCTTGCTCTCTTACACCTCTGTCCTGACCAGCCTTCTTGTTCTAGGAAAATAAGAAACAAGTGGAGTAGAGGGGCTCAGGGGACCAACAGGCCTGCAGTGGGAAACAGAGCCTTCGCCTCTGAAGCCTGAAACAAAGGCGCCTAGCCAAGGCCGGTCTAGTTTAGCCAACTGCAAATCAACCTCTAGACATGTGACTAACAATAAATAAGAGTTGAGGGCAGGGTGGTTTGTTATGAAGCAACAGCTAACTGATACACTGAACAACTTAATGGGTACAGTTGCAGTTACTAAAATAAGTAAGCCTGCAAGAGAAGTAAGATTGAGGAAGAAAATCAGGATCTTAGCCTTAGACCTATTAAGTTTGAGTTTCCCTTTAGACTTTAAAGTATGTGGATTATACAAGGCCAGGCTGCATAAGATCCACTTGAGGTGGTGATCATGAATTTAAAGTGAGACCAATCACATGATTGTGTGTTTGTTTACAACCAGGTTCTGTTATGCCCATAGAGTAGGAAGATTAGATGTACCCAAGATTGGGATTTTCCAAAACAAAACTTAGAAAGCAACAGAATGCATCCAGGGAGTTGAGCGTGGATGCTGGGAACTGATAATAATTGACCATGGAACTTAAGCTGGAAAGGAAATGTGTAGGAGTCAGGGTGAAGGAGAGTACAAAGATTGGGTCAGGACTTTTAGAGCTGAGTTTAGTGAAGGGAGTTGCAAAGTTGGTATGGTAGTCATAGAAAGTAGTTTTTTTTTAACAGAATTTATGAACAGGTTGCAGTTATGGACAACAACAAAGTTAGGATGTGACTGAGAATGAAGTGTCGCAGGAGAGCAGAGGACAAGACACGTGGAAGAGGGGAGATGAAGGAAATGAAATGTCCTTACATTGGAAGATTCATCTAGGCTCAGATGCTGAAATTGCCAAGAATTGTGTCAAGACAAGTGTTAGAGTGTTAGAGTGAACTAAAGATAAAATCTTTCAAAATCTCAAATCAAAAGGTTTTCACTTCTGCAAAAGACTCATTTCACACCTTAATTGAAATCAGAGTAAATAGCATTCAAATTTCCCTATAAAACACTAATAGAGATCTTAGAAGTTCAGTAGAACTCTTCACCAACCCCATTAACCAACGTGCCAGATTCCCCAATGCTCCCTGTCCCCCTATAAAGCTTTTCTGTTGAAGCCCATCAGTTCAGTTGGGGCTTGTCAAGAGTCCACTATGTTTGTTTCCAACCCTGTTTATACCTCTTTTTTTTTAAGAGAGTATTTTTATTTTTATTTTTTTTAGTTTTTTAACTCTTTTTTAACTTTTTTATTGATTAAGTTATTACATATGTGTCCTTATCTCCACGTTACCCCCTATCCCCCCCACTCATGCCCTCACCCCCCTGTTGTCTGTGTCCATTGGTTAGGCCTACATGCTTGCATATAAGTCCTTTGGTTGATCTCTCCCCCTTACCCCCACCCTCCCCTACCTTCCCTCTGAGGTTTGACGGTCTGATCAATGCTTCTCTGTCTCTGGATCTGTTTTGGTTCACTATGTTTGTTTCCAACCCTGTTTATACCTCTTAAACTTGCTTGTGTAATTGCATAATTTAATGAAATATCATGTAAGTCAACAAAATGTGAACGCAAAACAAGAGTTGAAAACTGTATTGGATGCTTTAGAAAGATTTTATAAACGTGACTCACTAAGTGTCTTTTAAAAATAACTTTCTGCTCTAACCAGCTTCATCAATTAACCCCTTCAGATACTGCCCTGATTGCATTAGATTAAAGGGTTCCTGGTGTTACTTTAAACTAGAGCAGAATTTAAATTTAGAGATGCAAACCACAGAGATCAAATGATTCATTTCGAAGGTAAGTCATTTATAAACGTGGGAAAAACATTACCTAGTTGAACTGGGCAGTGACTTTGATTTCCTGATTTTTGTTATTTGTGCAAAGTCTTACCGTTACTGGAATGGAAACGATGTTATAAGAGCATCAAGACCACACACTTGCCTCCAAGGCAGGCTGCGCCTGAATTCCTAAATAAATGAGAATCTCTTCATTGAAGTTTCCCTTTGATTCCTTTTACATGGGAATGAGAGTTTGGCGTGATAAGTTATATTGTAACATTGCGTTAACTAATGCAGGCTGCAGGAATGTGGTTGTGAAGTAGGTTAAGTAATTAAACTGACCTGCTCTGATCCAGGACATATAACAGTGTGACACAGGAAACCTAACAGTGATTATGCTACTGCACAATTTGACCCAGTATTTCTGCCCAAATCCAGACCACTCATTAGATGAAATTGTCATAACCAGGCGGTCCATCAAACAGAGAGTGACTCTGCAGAGGACCCCAAGCGCAGGTGAACACGCCAGGGTGGTAAGGCACAGGAGAGAAGTATTTAGCATCGCACAAGGGGAAAGCAGTGCTTTTTGATCACTGTGATGGGCTCTGCGTTTTAAGAAGCAGAAGGAAACTAAAAATGTGCTGCAGATAGTAAGAAATGTCCTGTTCAAAGGAAGAAACCTTCTAAAGTGGAACAAGAACACCATGAGACACACAGAAAAGGATCAAAACGCTTGGATGGTTCGAGGGGGAAAACTGGAGCCAGATTGCTTAGCCACAGGCAGCCAGGGTTTGTGCTCATTCCTGAGTGAGGATGCATGGAAATCCTGGTCTCATTATCACCATTTAAAGTTCATCATATATGATTATACTTAGGTTAACCAAAAACTAAACTCTATATGTTTTCATCTCATGGTGTGAATTCAGTCAAAAGTAGAGTTCAAAGTTAAAAATCTGTGATTCAAGACTGAGCTGTAACCCTCAGCGACTGCAGGCAAAATTCTGGAGCTGATAGCATCTCTCTCAGATAAACTTTGTGATATGTATCAGGTACTATAAGTTCTTCACACCTATTCACCTGGTGACGTTACCTGTAGAAATTTAGTCTACGAAAATGAAGAGTGAATAGACATTTACATACAAAAATTTAGGAACAATCCAAATTAACCACTTTAGAGAAATGGTTAAATTATGGTACAGTTATATGTTACCATTGGGACCAAAGAAGGGCAACGTGTGTGTGTGTGTGTGTGTGTGTGTGTGTGTGTGTGTGTGTACAGGGAGAATATTTGTTATTTGGAGAGCTGGGCACTGAGTTCTTATCAAGATAGAAAGTGTCCATTTGGGAGAGAAGTAACAACTTATCAACCTAGTGTTATCCCCAGTTTTACACACGAGAAATCTGAGGCACAGGAAGGTTAAGTAACTTGTCAAAGGACATTCAGCTCTACTAGGCCATAAAGCTAGAATCAGAACCAAGATGATCTGATACCAGAGTGAGGCTGTGGTCGGATATTACTTAGCTCTGTTCAGACCAGAGATTTCCAACCTTTTTCATCTCATGGCACATATAAACTAATTACTAAAATTCTGCAACACACCAAGAAATATATCTTTTGGCCCTAGCTGGTCTAGCTCAGTGGATAGCGCATTGGCCTGCGGACTGAAGGGTCCCAGGTTCGATTCCAGTCAAAAGTACATGCCTGGGTTTGGGCTCGATCCCCAGTAGGGGGCGTGCAGGAGGCAGCCGATCAATGATTCTCTCTCATCGTTGATGTTTCTATCTCTCTCCCTCTCCCTTCCTCTCTGAAATAAAAAAATACCTTATTAAATCAATAAAAACAGTCACACACACTGAGTGGCCAGATTATTATGACCAGCCAGATTATTATAACCACCCCATCAGAACTTCATTGACACTTCCAAAAATACTGAATATTGAAAACTTCCTAAGCAAATACTCTCAAGGTTTTATTATTATTATTATTTGCATAACTAATTCACTTCATCATACTGATGGGGTGGTCATAATAATCTGGCCGGTCATAATAATCTGGCCACTCAGTGTATATATTTTTGCCGATCTGACAAAAAAAATATATGTATAATTTTTATTCATTCATACTGGACAGCTATTGTTGTGCTGGCTGTTGTTAGTTTTTTATTTCACAATCTAAGGCAAAAGAGGTCAGTGCCCCTGACTAAATACTCAGGTATTGTATGTTTTAAAAATTCTTGCAGCACACCAGCATACCTCAGCCCTCCAGTTGAAAAATGGCTGGTTTAGACAATGGAATGACTACCTGGAGCAAGAATCAGGTCTTAATCTATGCATTTCCAGTGCCTGGCATAGTGTCAGCAAAAATAAGCATCCATCGCGCTGAAGTTCAGAGACTGAACTATGGGGTCAGACATTCCAGGTTTTTAAAAAATAACACCAGGTTTCTGCCTAACCCTAGGTGAGTGATTTACTTTTTCTGAATTTCAGATTAATTATCTGAAAAAGGAAGTGTGGGACAAAGATATCTAGCTCATAAAGTGGTTGTGAAGATTAATGAGATAACACATTTAAAGGGCTTAGCCCAGCACCTGTATTTGGTAAATAATAAACAAGACTGCACAACGGGGAGTTATTTTTTATCTTTCTTTGCCTTTCAAAATTATTTTTAAAATGTTGCAAACATCTGAATGCCTTCCAAATTCTCTCCCAAGTATAGTGAAAATTTCATTTAAAGAAGATATTTTTTTAATTCTGTTACTTACAAGTCAAAAAAATATATCACTCAAAGAAGTTCGACTCCCCTAAACCTTATCAAAGAAGCCAGGCTATAATTTGGTAAAACTAGCAGTGACAATGGAAAAGAACTCACAAAATACAGGTTTTGTGAATGAATATAGGAGTGTATTAAGGTCAGCAATCCAGAGAAATCACTCAGATGGCTGAAGGCAGGTCTCTCGCCCACCAGATTTTTTTTTTTCATAAACCTCCCTTTTCCTTCGGGTACTACTCATAAGACACTAGTTTCCAGAACTTGCTTTATCCTGACCTTCCATCAGAAAGTATTATTGAGTTCCAAGTTATGTCTGCTTGGAACTCAGCATAAATTGAAAAAATAGAAAATGTCACCAGCAAAATACAGTGTGGGAGGGCGGATAGGTTATGAGAGGACCGAACCTCCCTCACCAAAAGCCGACAGTCGCTGCGTTTGTGGAGGGCAATGACGTGGGTGGGGAGCAGGGAGGAATGTTCATATTGTGTTTCCCACTTCTTTGCACTCTTGACCTTCTCAATTTAAAAAGTGTACTGATGTATTAATTGTATAAAAAAAGAAAAGTTCTGACGAATAGAACCATATGGTTAACTAAGAACAGTGGATGGAATAATAACAGCCCACATTTATCACTTGTTTACAAATGTCATGTGGCAGACACTGGGCCAAATGCTTTTCCTGTATTTTTCTGTTCTCAAGAAGTCTGTGAGAGAGGTGAGAGATGCTATTCTGTGTGCTTTAAATATATCACCACATTTAATGTTCACAGCCACGCTGTGAGATCACTATTATTAGTTCCTATTTCACAGGTAAAATAGAGTGATGAAGCCAGCTCTCCTAGTTAATAGCAGAACTGGGTACTCAACTAGGTTATCCAACCCCAGCCTCTACACTCGTAGCCACTACAACATAGAGAGGAAAGAAAATCTACACATCAGCTGGCCAAAGCAAATGCATTCCCTCCTCTACACTTGGAGAATACTGGCTGCTTTATAAGCTTTTTTAAATTTTATCTTTATTGCTATAAGTATTACAGATGTCTCCTTTTTTTCCTATTGACCCCCTTCACCCCTCACCCACCACCACCCCACTCCCAAACCCTTAACCACACTATTGTCTGTGTCCATGGGTTATGCATATGCATATAAATTCTTTGGTTAATCTTTACCCACCCACCCCCACCTTCCCTGCTTTATAAGCTTTAAACCTGACTAGAAAAAAAGAACCAGAAAAATTATAAGATAAAAGAGAGACATTTTTAACTTTTTGTGTATGTGCCTCTAAAATATAGAGAACCTGATGTTGTGTTCAGACAAATCCACCATTATGTTCTCTTTGATTCATTTTATGTGTAGCAATCATACTAAAAATAATAGATATTAAATCCTGACAAAACAAGCTAATTCTTATTAGTGCACAGTTATCTCATTTTTCCTGGATTGAGATAGGTATAAACTATGATTAGCACATGAATCAACTTATTTTTAAGAAATAACATACATCTCAAAAAAGAGAGAGGAAAGCTATAAATATATTTGAATATCTCTAAACATTGAATGTGGTCATTTGAAGATGACTTTTTTTTATTAAATCTTTATTGTTCAGAGAATTACAGTTGTTCCTCTTTTTTCCCCCCTATAGCTCCCCTCCACCTGGTTCCCACCCCACCTTCTGCCCTTACGCCCCCCCACCACTGTCCTCATCCATAGGTGTACGATTTTTGTCCAGTCTCTTCCTGCAAGCCCCCACACCCCTTTCCCCAGAGAATTGTCAGGCCACTCCCTTTCTATGCCCCTGATTCTATTATATTCACCAGTTTATTCTGTTCATCAGATTTTTTATTCACTTGATTTTTAGATTCACTTGTTGATAGATATGTATTTGTTGTTCATAATTTTTATCTTTACCTTTTTCTTCTTCTTCCTCTTCTTCTTAAAGAATACCTTTCATCATTTCATATAATACTGGTTTGGTGGTGATGAACTCCTTTAGCTTTTTCTTGTCTGTGAAGCTCTTTATCTGATCTTCAATTCTGAATGATAGCTTTGCGGGTAAAGTAATCTTGGTTATAGGTTCTTGCTATTCATCACTTTGAATATTTCTTGCCACTCCCTTCTGGCCTGCATAGTTCTGTTAAGAAATCAGCTGACAATCGTATGGGTACGCCCTTATAGGTAACTAACTGCTTTTCTCTTGCTGCTTTTAAGATTCTCTCTTTGTCTTTTGCTCTTGGCATTTTAATTATGATGTGTCTTGGTGTGGTCCTCTTTGGATTCCTTTTGTTTGGGGTTCTCTGTGCTTCCTGGACTTGTAAGTCTATTTCTTTCACCAGGTAGGGGAAGTTTTCTGTCATTATTTCTTCAAATAGGTTTTCAATATCTTGCTGTCTCTCTTCTTCTGGCACCCCTATAATTCAGATGTTGGTATGCTTGAAGTTGTCCCAGAAGCTCCTTACACTATCTTCATATTTTTGGATTCTTTTTTCATTTTGCTTTTCCAGTTGGGTGTTTTTTGCTTCTTCGTATTTCAAATCTTTTACTTGATTCTTGCGATCTTCTAGTCTGCTGTTGGATCTCTGTATAATATTCTTTATTTCAGTTAGTGTATGCTTAATTTCTGGTTGGTCCTTTTTCATATCCTTGAGGGTCTCACTAGATTTATTGAGGTCTCACTAAATTTATTGGCGGATTCTAGAAAATTCTTGAAAAACCTTATAAGTGTGGTTTTGAACTCTATATCCAGTAGTTTGCTTTCCTCCCATTTCTGTCATTTGTGACCTGTTTCTTTGTCTCCACATTTTGGCTGCTTCCCTGTGTTGATAGAATGACTTTCTGTGCTGGGTATCCTATAGGGCCCAGTGGCTCAGCCTCCCCTATTACCTGAGGTGGACACTCTTGGTGAACCCCTTTGTGAGCTTTGTGCACAGTCTTGTTGTAGTTAAGCCTTGATTGTTGTAGGTATCACTGGGAGGAATTGACCTCCAGGCCAATTGGCTGTGAGAATCAGCTGTGTCTGCAGTGGGAGAACTTCTGTGCTGGAGACCCGTTATGGGGCAAGACTTGCTTCAGTGGGGCTTTGGTGCTCACTGAGTCTGCCCCCTGAGTGTGTCCCTTATGGATCTGAGGAGTTGTAATCTGGATGGTCCCACTCTGACCACTGGGTACACTGGCTCTTGGATCTCTAAGGAGGTGCTAATTTAGCCCCTGCCTGAGGCTACCCAGCAGGAGCTATGGAGAGATCTGCAGATTTCTCTTCTTTGTTTGGGGTTTGGAGGTGCCCAGATGAGGCCCAGCTCTGAAGCAATGCAAGCTGCTGTGGGCCTTCTTTTGGATGTTCTGGGTCTCTCTGACCCAGCTGCAGTTTGTTAGGTAATTTTAGATTGCACAGGGCCAGGCCATTCATATGCAAAAGCCTCTGTGCACAGCTTGGGTGGGGCGGGGTCTCAAGGAATCAACAGGGTGGAGCAAACAGCTATGGCTGATCCTCAGCCCTGCCCTAAGAGGCCCCTGGTCTCAGTGTCCCGGTAATTGTTGCAAGCACCTCTGAGAGAAAGCCGCCCTCGGGTTCCGACCGATGCCAGACAGTCCAGTTTCTCCCAGTATGAGTCTGGGTCCCCAGAGACTCGCCCGGAACTGGAGTTCAGAGCAGTCGGGAGCTTGAGACTCCCTCCCGATTGAAAAAGACAACCGCATCCTCAGTTGCTAGCCCTTTCCGCGTGCGCCTCTGTACCTCTGCACTTTACTTCCGCACCTCCTCTGAGTCTCAGTGTGCTTTTCTCTTTCCTTCTAGTTGTAGAATTTCCACTCAGACAGCCTTCCTGTAGTTCTGGATGATGTCCGTTTTGTCTTTTAGTTGTATTTTTGAAGTGGTTGTGCGAGGCAGCAATTTCAGGTGTTTACCTATGCCGCCATCTTGGTTTCTCCCATGTTTTAACTCTGAAGATAACATTTTTCATAAAGTCAGAGGCTTCCACTCTGAAGCATTAGTGAAACTAATGAGCAACTTCTCTCTCAGGTTAAAGGAGGCATCTGACACTATACAGACCTCCTGGGCTTGAGCGTCTGACCTTAGTTTTCTAGGTTATACAGCTCAAATTATCACAGCCACAAGGTCACCTATACCAAGGGGAAAATAATCCTGGAAAACTCTGAGACAGAAAACAAAAACAAAAAAAACAGGACCAAATCTTCCCATAGTAGGTACCATAAACCTCTCACTTACATGGCATCTCAGGAGTAAAGTAGGGAGTCAATCCACTATGTCGGCCTGCCTTCCAGGTAGTGTCTTGATAAAAATTAAGCCACAAAAAATAAATAAATAAATAAACCTCACTTTCCAAAGAAAGTAAAACACAACTCCCCGAATGAGGCAGGAATCCCAGTAGGACCACAGAGTCTGTATGCAGAGAACTTGTCTGGCCATCCTCGTGATACATCCAGTGCACAGGTGCCCCATCCACATCCCTAGCGCCGGAGGCTCAGTTCTTTGGAGTCCATAGTTCCTTAACCCTTAAAGCTCTTCTCCTTTTTCTTCCAGGACCACACATTCCTGACACTCCTCCCTTTCTGGATGCTTCTGTTTTCACTGTCTCTCCTCTCTGCCCACTACTGTCAGAGCCCCCCAAGTCACCTTTCTAGCCCCCACGTGAAATGATATCAGATACAAGGTAGGGAGTGGAGAAAGGGACATTTGAATGAGAAGCTAGCAAGTCCAAAAGGGAATGATAGAAATGAGAAAAAGGAGGTACAGGCCCACCCCAAATCTGATCATTGGGATCTAAGGATTAAACTCCATTAAGCATGATGATTTTAAAGTGGGACAATAGTTATAGTCTGGACTATAAACATCTATTTGGGTTTCTGCCCCGCCTGTGTTCTCCCTTAACTGCCTCCTGCCTGCAGAAAAGGGTTTTTGCAATCCTATTTATACCCCCTTACCTCTCCACTCTGACCGAAGTCAGCTGGACCAGGACTGGACAACTGACCCACACTGGGTCAATCGGACTCTCTTTCCTAAGAATTTGAATTCAGAGGCATTGGGATCTTCTTTGGCTAAAACTATAACATGTAAAACTCAGAAATTTTAGAGTCACCATATTCCACCATGCAGATAGGTGAGTAGAAAAATCTCATCTGCAGAGAAATAAAAGAAGATGAGAGTCCCGGAAAGTAGAACGAAACAAATGTGCAGAGAAGGCAAAGGGAAAAGCAGAGAGAAAATTCTGAAGTCTTTCACTTACCAGCTCTAGTCCCTTCGGAGCCCCACTACATCCCTGCTCTTGGGCTGCAATGAGTCATATGTAATAAAGTTCCCCATTGTCTGCCAAGCTAACTCCAATTATACAAATACTACAAAAATAAAAGTCAACAAAGTAAATAATGGGAAATAAAGCTACTAGTTGGTTGATCTTTGATTATAATCCTTACTGAAATGAGTATCTGTTTTCAGATCACATATGAAATGTTAGTTCTCCTCATGCCTAACCTAGGTCCTCAGGTAAAAGCAAGCCACAAGGGTCATTGCTCTGTGTCTAGGCTGGTGATTAGAACGAGCATTCCATTCGAAGTTGTTTAATTTACAACCCCGGTGAAAAGGAGGCAAGAATAAAGTCAAAGTAAAACTGAATCCAGCCTCTCTTTCCCTTCCCATTTCAGAATATTTTCCTCAAAGTGAAATCTTCAAAGGAGAGGACATCACAAAGGAAACAGATGGTTATTTCCGTGGGAGCAAGTAGGAGACACTCCATGCTGCCTTTCCCTCACTCCTTCCTCTAACAGGAAGGATGTAAGTGATGGTTATTCCTCACATACATTTCAGCTGTCCTGTTTGTGCAATAGATAGGCAGATAAGCAGCTGACTGTGGGAGGAGATTCAGAAATGGAAAGTTTGTCAGTTAGTGAATCATCACATGAAACAAATTGTTCACTTTTTGTTCAGCCCCTTAGCTGCCAGGATGAAAGGAATTGCTCTCCCAACACATAATATTCCATTTTCCTATTTTCACTTAGCACTTCCTTTTTCTGCTCTGCAAATAAAAGGCATTTCTATTCTGCCCTTAATTTGCTCCCTTTGACCAGGACTTTACTTTCATCAGAGACAACCCTAAGCAATTGCTCTCTGAAATGGAGCCTGGGGAATGCAGTACCTCGGACATAAAGGAGGTTGGTTGGGCCTGCCTTTCAGCAGGTGGACTGGTGACTGGAACATATACCCACCAACCACTCTGCCCCCATTTCAGTTTTTCTGAGCTAGACAGTGTGCAATGGCTCAAAGCCATCTTGCCACAATTCAACTAACTATGAATAATAGTTTGATTTGCTTAGTGTCTTTCTTCCAGAAAGTTCCAACCTTTATATTGTTTCATTGATTTGAATAGGTCTTTATTCCCATTTCATAGATATAAATTTTGATGTCCAGAGAGAAATGCAAAGCATCTCCGAGGTCACTGAATCGGTTCGCATCCATTGCGTTTGAATTTTCAGATAGTGATTTAAGGCCATCATGCAAATGACCACAAGCCTACAGATTTACATCTGAATGAGATTCAGTCAGTTCTACCAAAATCACCCAATAAAAGCATGAAAGGTCACAGAAATAAAAACAATGACCCATAACACTGATATAGTACTTCTTTGGGCCATTAAGTTACAATGATTTCATCATCTAAAAGTGTGGGAAAAGCTGGGAATATTTAAGAGTTGATAGATTTAAAAACAAGAGGAGGAAATTAACATTTTTAAAATAATTTTGTGATTGGACATATATGTAATGTTTAATTCTCATGATAATTCTGTAAATGAGGTATTCTCATACCCATTTACGGAAAATAAAACTGAAGCTCAGAGAGTATCAATAAGAGATCATCCACCTAGTAAGCAAAAAATGAGAATGTATTTCTGTTTACCCAATTCCAAAGCAATGTTCTCTTTACTATAAGAATTTTTTTTAAAGGTACCCAATCCTAAAGAAAACTAGATCCTTCTGAAAATTACAGATAAAAAAATAAAAAGAAAAACTACAACAGAAAAAGCCTTACCCAGTTAACCTAAGTTTAATTTTGATTAATCTTCTTTTTCCATGAAACAAATTGGTGGCCTATAGATTGAATCTCAAGTAGTCACCTAGAACCCAATTAAACACCTCTATTGAACACGTTTGCTGGCCATATCTCATGGAAGAAGTCACACAGTTTCCAGCATTAGAGGAAGATTAACAGATCAGGGTCAGGCAGCCCATATTTCTAGGGCACAGACGAAGCCAAAAAAAATGTAACTCTTACTTCTTCAGGAAGTTGTGATTTCCGCAAATGTAAACTCTCCTGCCTCTCCTCTGGGGCTTTCATCCTGGGTGTGAGCAGTCTGTGGGTGTCAGTGACTGCAGCAGGAAAATAAGAGCAGGGGAAGTGGGCATTTATCAGTTCACAGATCTGGAAAGTCCAAAGGTACATCTAGCTTCAGGCACAGCTAAACCCATGAGCTTGACAATGTTGTTAAGATATTGCCACATGGGTCGACACTCAACCACTGAGCACATTGGCTGGTGTCATGTTGCTAACTGTTAACTATCCTATACCCACCAATGTAAAAGAAGTATGTGTCCATCCATTTTACTCTTTGTCCAATTGATACCATTGTAATTAGCTAACTATTAATAGAAGAGGAGCAAAAGGAAGGCCAGATATTATAAGTACTAGAGGCCTGGTGCTCGAATTTGTGCACGGGTGGCATCCCTCAGCCTGACCAGCAATTGAGGCCTACGGGGGGGGGGGGGGGGGGGGGGATCGGCCGAGGGGAAGGGGCCATGGGAGGTTGGTCAGCTTGCCCCCCGAGTCGGAGCTATCAGGGTGGCTGGCCAGCCGGTGGGAGGGGCCTCAGGAGGTTGGCTGTGGGAGCACACTGACTGACCACCAGGGGGCAGCTCCTGCATTGAGCGTCTGCCCCCTGGTGGTCAGTGTGCATCATAGCGACTGGTCGACTGGTCATTCCGGTTGTTCTGTCGTAACGGTCACTTAGGCTTTTATATATATAGACTAGAGGCCCAGTGCACATAATTTGTGCACAGGGGGGTGTCCCTTAGCCCAGCCTGCGCCCTCTCACAATCCAGGACCCCTCAGGGGATGTCTGATTGCAGGTTTACAGGCCTAAACCGGCAATCGGACATCCCTCTCGCAATCCAGGACACTGCATGCCCCAGTGATCATACTTTTCATATAAGTGAAAGGCATCTTGTTGTTGTATGGCAGCTATATTTTTTTGCCCTGATTATAAGAAGTAGTACATAAAGTGATCCTTCTGAGGCAGTAGTACCATTTTTCCCATCTTATGGGTGGAAAAACTGAAGCAGAGAGAAATTAAGTAATTGGCTTTGTCACACAGTTATAAGTGTCAGAATCAGGGCTGACCACAAAATGTGCAAGCCAGAGTCCACGCATGTCATCGCTGCATCATCCTGTTTTTTCAGTGTTAGAGTAGCCTTGCCAGGTTTTAATTTTTAAATCTAAGAGACTGTTCCCAATATATAGGCTAGGGTCCCTAGGCCTGGCCGGCAATCAGGGCCGATCTGGGGGGTTACTGCTGGGCAATTGGGGGGCTACTGCTGGCACTTGCCTTGGCTGGTGGCCTGGCGCTGTCTGCTCACCAGCCCTGCCCCTTGTCACCACCAGTTGCCTCCCTCTGCCTGCTGACACCTACCTTGGCTGGCCTGGCACCTCCTGCTAACAGGCCCCACCCCCTGCCGACCAGTCATTCTGCAGGTTGTTCTGCTATTTGGTCAATTTGCATATTAGGGTTTTATATAGATAGACTAGAGGCCCAATGCATGAAATTCGTGCAAGGGGCTCAGCCCCTACAGCCCTGGCTTCATCCGGAAGGTCGTCCGGCTGTCCAATCTAATTAGCATATTACGCTTTTAGTATTATAGGTGGCCATCTGGGCATCTTCACCAGGAACCTACAATTCAACACTCCCCAGCCCATTCCCTATAGACCACTGGGGAAAGGAGTCCAACAAAGGGTGACATACGGAAGGTGCCTGTCAATCAAATCTGGGAACAGAAATGATTGGCCATAGTGGGTGGGGCCACTACAAGCCTGTGAAAATTTGGGAATACATAATCCCCAAGACTAAGGAGGCTCTTGGCTCTCTTGTGGCTCTCTTGTTCCTCTGTTTTTCCTCCTGCTCATGTTGCCTCTGCAACCGTGTGGCCCTGCTGACACCACACCCAGTGGACCGATGGACTGCAGCTGGGAACACAAACTCACCTCGCATGATGCTGGATTGGACTGTGCTCCAACGTGGAACAGAAACTCTGGACAATGGCCTTAATCCTAGCCCTGCTGAAGGCATAGCTGGACTTCTTTTGGGGTGAGGTGGGGTGGGGTAGGGGAGGGGAGACAGAAGGAAATGGGACTTTGGAAACTCATGGATTTAACTCCATGCAAATAAATGTCACTCATTCTCCTAAAAAAAAAAATTTTTTTTAAAGATATTGCCTCTCTCTTACTCTTGTCCCTGTCTCTACATGGTGGCCCCCGGAAATTCCAGACTCTCATACTATTGCCTTTCAGTCACAGAAAAAAGCAGCACACCTCTTTCCCAATGGTTCCAGAAAAGTCCAGGGTTTGACCTTCATTGGCCCACCTCACAGCATCATCCCCCAACCCCTGCAGCAATCACTGCAGGCAGGACCATATACATCTCATTGGCTGACACCAAGATCCTTGTTGAAATTGACCAGAACACTGACTGCACATCTACCCCTTTCCCTGCACATCCACACTTGCCCTCTCCCTTATAAAACAATCTGGATTTATAAGAGATGTTAATGTGGTTATTAGGACAGGAATCTGCTACCTTCTCACATCACTGGCAATCAAATTAACTTCTTTCCTTCTCACCAGCACATACAGTTTTGCTCTCATAAGCCCACCTCTGCAACTGAGAGGTGGAGTCAGTCTCACCCAAACTATAAACAAAGAATAGTGGGCGGTGATTCACAAAAGGAGAAGGGGGATAGTTACTAGACAAAGAGGGTATGGATGCTGGGCAAATAAAAGCTACCCATGTAAGCAAAGTGACACCCACTCTCAAAGGAAAAAAACAAAACACCTCTGTCCAGGCTTGGTAGGAGTCATGAGGATTTTTCCCTCTGTTCCCAGGCAGAAGCTCAAGAGACAGACTCAGTCTGGCAATTAGCTGTCAGCTGATCACCAATTCAAATGTGCTGGAGTGGGCCGTGCTGATGATCTGTACTTGCAGTAATCATTTGGCTGGGTGAATCAAATTATGCTTTCCAACGCCACTTCAAATCAGGGTTGCTATGTCTGCACTCATGTTCAGCAGTAAGCATTCCCCGGCAAGTTATTTTCTTTGATATTGACTATACGTGGGCAAGGCAGAAATTTAGGCTTCTTTTTATTTTTTTTTAATAGGTTCCTTTTAAGTTCTGCTTAACAGGAAAGACCAAAAAGTTTTAGAGATTTGTGAGGAGGCTAATTCAGATCCATTCCAACTTAATGGCTAGGCTTTCACACTGAAATGGATAAGGGAACAGGTTCTGTCCTTGCAAGGTGGAGATTTTTCTTCCAAGTAACTGTCTGATTTGGGAACCTCATTCTCTCATGATGCCATGTGCAGTGATCAATCAGATGTAATGATCAAAAGGAAGTTTGCCTCAATCAATCCCAATAAACAAATAACTGCTATAGTGGCAAACCTAATGTGTTCTTCACTTCAAATTCACTTGCCAATAATTGGCCTCATTAACGCCTGTGAAGTTAGCTGTTCACTAAAATTGGGCAAGCTGTACATTAGATGTGTTCAGTGGTTTGCAAACCTTTGGGAATAATAGACTTACTGAATCAGCATTATTCTAGTTCTCTGGAAATTAACAAGCTAAAGGGTAAGGAGATTGCAAAAGATCTGGGAGAAGTTCAGGAGAGACTGGGAAACTCCTATCACCTTCCTATATTAATATTATCTTTCTTTGCCTGTAAAGTGAGAACGAGCTTTGCACCTTTTTAAAGATTTGATATTGACAGAAAATGAACTTGATTTCTTTGTGCCATCCAGCTTTCAAATTACCCTCCCGCATCTGTCAGATGTTTTTGTTGTTCAATTATAAAAACTGTATCCAGACTGGATTATGAGAATGCTGTTTGCAGGCACCATAACTGCAGATGCCTTGGGTTGAACATCAGGCTCACTACAATCTTCCCAAAGAGGGAATATATTTCCAGCTGCTGCACCAGAACCATCCTTCTTGGAGAGAAGTCACAGGAAGTGAACCTTTCTGGGGTATCTGAAATGTGCATTTGGTGAGATGAGAGGCAGCTAGAAGAATGGAAATAGATTTAACTGATTTACTTACATGTATGTGGCCTATTCCTACAGAAATGGCCAGAGTGAACACAACTATTTAGTTTGCCTAGAAGTGAGGAAGCTTTTTTTGTTCTGAATCACCCTATATGTCAGCACTGCCAACTTTCACCCAAACACCCTATTCTCTACTTCATTTTTGCTTATGCAGTTAATATCTGAGAGTCACAAGAAAAAAATGCATTTGTGCTACAAAGGATGTATGAAATCTTATACTAACCAATAATATAATCTTCTTGATTAAATAACACATAATGAGCAATGCTTCTCCCCAGATCAGGAAACAGGATGTATGCCTTAAAATAAAGGCTTGGTTTGTCATGCCTATAGCATGCCAACAGCTTTTTTTTTTTAAAGTGAATTGCAGGAACCAACTGTTCTAGATCCTGCCTGGGCCTGGGGCAGTCTGGTCGCAAGAAATTAGCTGACACCAAGATCCTTGTTGAAACTGACCAGAACACTGACTGCACATCTACCCCTTTCCCTGCACATCCACACTTGCCCTCCCCCCTTGTAAAACAATCTGGCTTTATAAGAGATGTTAATGTGGTTATTAGGACAGGAATGCGCTATCTTCTCACATCGCTGGCAATTGAATTAACTTCTTTCCTTCTCACCAGCACTTGTCTCATGAGTTTGGCTCTCATTATGGTAGGCAGCCAAAACTGCATCCAGTTTCATTTGCTTTCAGCCTGGCTTTGTGTCCTTAAAAGATGACGAGGGCAACTTTAGCATGATGTTGTTTTGTCAAAGAAAGCTTTAAGTGTTTGTGAAAGACACTGGCTATCATTGCATGTCTGCTTCTCCAGCCAAATGATTACCAACCCTGATTATTCCAGCTTCCCTCAGTGCTTCATCTGACAGTTATGACCTACCCATTTAATTTTGTAACCTATGTAACTACAACTCTTTCTAATAATGTCCACCATGAACCAGCAAGATAGTGACCTTGCAGATCCCCAGTATTGTGATGGCTCCTACTTGGTTTTACCTCTTCTACTCTGTCCACACACCCACCTTTCAAACCCCCCTACAATTCATTTCCACCCTGGACCCTGAATAATCCCTTAAAAATGTAAACTAGATCTTGTAACTCTCTAGCTTACAGCCCTCCAAGACTTCCCACTGCGTTTAGAGTATACCTGACCCCTCTGGACCCCTGTATCATCCACCCTTGCCCCATGCTGCTCTCTTATCCTGCCTCTCCGGCCCACTGGCAATCGATGTCTTCTTCAGACACCTCAACCTCATTTCTGCCTTCTAGACTTTGATCTTGCTGTTTCCTCTTCTAAGAACAACCTCTCCACATCTCTCTTCATACCTGGCTTCTGGCTTCTTCTCATCCTGTCCTTCTTCATCAAATACCATCTGTTCAGGAAGGTCTTTCTTACCCACCTTACTCCCTCCCCCACTTCCTTTACCACATTACCCTGATTGTTTTCTCCATAAAAGTCACCAGGATCTCAATAAAATAATCTAGGTTTTTTTGCCTGTATCTCTCCACTAGAATGTAAGTTTGAAATGGGCATAAACTTCCTGTCTTATTCATCATTATATCCTCAGTGTCTAGAACAGTGCCTGATACAGTTCCTGATAGTGCCTAACCACTGAATGAATGTTATGACCCCAAATAACATTATTTTAAAAATCACCATTTCATGTTCCAGAACTGGTTTATTGAATATAGACAAATGTAATATTAGAAGCTGTATCCCATTACTACTTCCCAGAATATGACAATCTGCATAAGAAGCATGTCCCAAAATAAGAGAATGTCTTTAGAAACTGTAGACGAAGATAAAAAAAAAAAAAAAAAACTCAGACACACTGGAACACTCTGGCTGCCTTCTTTTTCATTATAAGTAAGACAAGGTTCATGAGAGTGAGCACCAGTGCCGGGTTCTTCAGAAGTTGAAAATTAGATCAAATGAATTGGAGGGCAACTACATCTCGTGTTAATGTTTTCCTCCTCGAAGGAAGAAAATGAGATGATGTGAGCCATGACTCTATTTGAAAATGAAACTTTGTATTTCTATTTGCCTGCACATTAAAGCTCACTGTTTTCCATTTTAGACTTTTCACGTTGGTAAATGTTGCAATGCTTTACATTCATTAGGCTCAGGCCCATTTACCATGTGCAAGTGAGACAAGCACAGATATGTCATCCCCATAAAGCATCATTTCTAAATTACACAGTGAGTAAGTACTAAGCGAGAAACCCAACTTTCACAACCCTTACCACTATAGTTAAAAAAAATTTCTGCCCTGACCAGTTTGGCTCAGTGGATAGAGGGTTGGCCTGCAGACTCAAGGGTCCCAGGTTCGATTCCGGTCAAGGGCATGTACCTTGGTTGCGGGCATATCCCCAGTGGGGGGTGTGCAGGAGGCAGCTGATCGATGTTTCTCTCTCATCGATGTTTCTAGCTCTCTATCCCTCTCCCTTCCTTTCTGTAAAAAATCAATAAAATATATTTTAAAAAAAATTCTTGCCCGGCCTGCGTGGCTCAGTGGTTGAGCCTCGACCTACGAGCCAGGAGATCACGGTTCAATTCCTGGTCGGCCTGAGTTGTGGGCTCGATCCCCAGTGAGGGGCATGCAGGCAGCAGCCAATCAATGATTCTCTCTCATCATTATTGTTTCTATCTCTCTCTTCCTCTTCCTTCCTCTCTGAAATCAATAAAAATATATTGTAAAAAAATTTTCTTTAACCATCTTGGATCAAAGTTCCCTACTTGTAAAAGATGCAACTTATGAACAATCTATTATGCTCTTAGTCTAACAGACAAAAATGGTCCTAAAAGAAAACTGGACTAATCAGATTCTGGCTGTCTTTGGCAAAGTGTGATAGGTGAGAAGTCTGGTCTTGCTAGGAACCTTGGGTTGATTTCCGATGAGCTGATTAGTGAAGTCAGCAACAAAGCCAAAATGAAGTAGCGATTCATAGTGAGATGACAGTGAACACGTGCATTTAAATTTATAATTGCCCTTGGATCTATTTAATTTAGCTTTAAGTCATGAGTCGTAATTGAGATAAATGGTTCCTCTGAACAGGTATCAGCGATGACAAGAAATTGGCTGTGATTGTTTTGTTATACTGTTTTCATTTGGGAACTTTTCCTACCAACATTTTTCCTATGATGGCTATTAAATTTTATAGGATTATTCCCACCATTATGTGTAATGGCATTTGCATGTTAAATGCTTACAACAAATGAAAACCAGGGCCCCATTCTTTCCCAGGGTGAAAACCATGGTAACTGCTATTCCAAATGGAGAACAAATCTGAAGAGAATCGAGTGCAGTAATTCCTCCTGCTTGTGTGATACCTATAGAAGCTCTGTGGGAAAGCTGACTTACGTTGTGACCCTTCTGCTTTTGAGACAACATAGATTTTTGCACATATAAGAAAACTAAAGATGCCACTCTAACCCAATCAGAAGACTGCTCAAATGTTACTTTTGTTGAGGGAATTTGTTTATAATTAAATATAATTCTTCCTTTAGCACATTTAAATAAGCAGTTCCCCTTTTATGGGGCTAGAAGGGAAAAGTTTGATGGCTACTTATGGGATTTTTTTAATGGTGCCTAAAGGAATACCAAATTATGGAAACAATATAAAAGGCACACATTAAGAGTTTCTTAACCAATTTCCTCCTCTGAGAAAATTCAGCAACTTGTTCTGGAAATTTCTGGATTAATATTTATAAGTAAATAATTACTCAGGATTACCTAGACTTAGCAAAGCAAGGTCTAAGAAACTAGGCATTATGGATCTATAAAACTACTGAAAATACAACTACTTGATCTTTCTAGATCCTTTTAATTTGGTTCAGCTTACTCATAATTTCTCCACCCCCAATATTTTTTTAAATTACTATTCTTTCACTTAGAATAGCATTTAAATTGCATGATCTTCACATTCT
Organism: Myotis lucifugus; assembly: GCF_000147115.1. Lineage (NCBI taxonomy): Eukaryota > Metazoa > Chordata > Mammalia > Chiroptera > Vespertilionidae > Myotis > Myotis lucifugus. Next base: position 544,837 of record NW_005871204.1, read on the forward strand.
ATGCACCAAATCCTTTCTCAAAAATTCAGTTATTCCTAGAATCCTGCAGAAATGAAAGATTCTCAATAGCTAAGATAACCAATATTCAAACCTCTAATTTTTTTTGTCTTAATTTTCCCTCTCTCTAATGCATGTTTTAACTCTCCCTTGTGTTCTTCCTGAACATATTTAGTCCAAAATAGTCTGTCTCATCATGGACCCATATAAGATTTTGAAATTATATATATAATTTCCTATTAAGAGAACACCCTAGGAAATTGCTTCAGTCAGTATTTTAGAATTGTTAACTTAAAAGTCATTTCATCATCTTTTCCTTCTCTACTTTTTCTCATCTCCCCTTTCCTCCCCCCCCCACTCCTCCCCCCGCCCACCCACCCCCCCCACCCCCCGCCCAGGATTCTGTACCCAAAGCAGAATGAGGAGAACAGTGTTGTGCTTGTTGAAGAAATCAGAAGAAGATGAAATTCATTCACTTATTCCGCAGGGTTTTTTTTATTTTTTCACTTAATCACCTAATTACACCTCTTATGGCAAGCATGACCAGAGATTTGTGGTGTTATCACTATTTTTTGTCCGAATGTGCCCAAACTTTGGGCACATAGACAGACTCCCAGAGATCTGGCTTGGTGTGCGCCTGTGAGAGGAAACATCTGTACTGTTGGCAATAAATCTCAAACCAATCCCAATTTAGTGATGAACATTAGTTTTGATAAGCATTAGTTTCCCTTCTCTGACTACACATAAATACATGCATACACCAAGGTAAGCTTCTTAGCAATTCAAAAGCAATATGCAATGGGCTATAAACGTTGGTGCACAACTAACTATGCTACTTCAACCAAATCACTTAACCTCTCTGAGATTCAATTTCCACATCTTTGAAAGCAAAGCTCTCTGATTTTATTGCCCTCTAAAAGAAATGGGTTAAACACCTGAGCATGATAATTCACTTTATTCCAGCATAAAATTAATAGTCCCAAGATTTATTACCCATTGTTTAGTCTTTCCTAGTGTCCTTTCTGGAAGTGTTTCCTTCCGAAATGTTTTGGGAAGCATGCCACAACCCCGTTTCTACAAGGTCAGTGCAACCTGTCTATCCCATTTCTAAAAAGCTTTCTTTCCTTCCATTGTATAAATACTCAACCTACAAGTCACTCCAACTGGTGTGTTAGCACAACAATTTTTGAAACAGAATATTGAATCCTTGTTAATGTGACGGGAAGTTTAATACAATTCTGCGTTCATCTCAAGTAATGCTGTGGAAGTACTGACTCTATGGAAAGTAGAAACAGGTTCGCTGCTATTTTCATTTTATCTAATGAACACAGAGGAAAGGCTCAGATCTGAGAAAGAAAAGGTCAAAACCTAGAATCATAAAGGGCTATTTGCTACAAAGTTTATATAGATGCAGTTTGGTTAAAGACACCAAGCAGGGATGTCGAATTGATTAAAGATATTTAAACATATTACAATCTTTCATACAATGAGTGGTTACCTGTCACTGGGTTCTTAATGGTGTTCCACACATTAGCACAGTAAGTTACAAGCAGGTAGAGATATACATAATTGCATGCCTACTAGCCAAGCCATGGCACAGAAAGCTATTGGTGTTATATGACATTGACTGCTGAAACCCAAAAGATCATGCTGGCAACAACACTGGTCCTGGGCATCAAATCCCCAGGTACTGGTTCATTTTATTCAAGGCATCACACACGGTGTTCAAATCGCTGCGGAGATCCTGCACCACGTTCTCAATACTTCTGGTGTCTTTCAGAATCTCAACACTCTGTGTGTAGGGATTGAAGTATACTGAGAAGGGACGGGTAATTGACTTTGCAAAATCCCTGCAAAATAAACAGACACAGAAGCGTATGCGATCGGCCCTCATTGGTATACAAGATAGCTAGAGGGAAGAAACGGAGCCAGAAAAAAAATATTTTTTTATTTTCTCTGTATGGAGAAAAAAACAAGCTTACCTCATCTTTTCTTTGGCTTCTTCAAAACTCTCAGAAACAAAGTAGGCCTCCTGGAAGGTGGTGATAAGGCACTCCTGTAGGCACGTTGTCTTCGGGTCAAAGGCTTTCACACAAGCCTTGTCAGAAAGAGCGTGCTGCAAAACATACCGCAGGACCCGTGAAACTCCACGTCAGGTTTCCAAAGTGCCATGACGTCACATTTCTACAACCCAGCTCCATCATTTCACAGCACCGCTCAGTTACCAGTCCGTCGTGGGGTCAACTGAGTGTTAGGGGGTTTGGTAGCTGTCAGTGTTGCTGATTTTAAGAGGAGAAATGAGATGATGGTATTATTTTATTTATTATCTACCAAATACATATGGCAAAAGAGTTCAGAGCTGTATCCCAACAGAAATGGAATTGTAAATCTATGCTATGAATAGAAGCAGGGGTAGCATAAATACGGTCCTAAATTTACTGCTCTAAGCAATGTACTGGAATTTCACTTAAATGGCAGAAGTAATAATTACCTGCGTGGAGAGGTAACAGGGGCTCTGAATAAACTATTTGTGGACTCATTGAGAGACACTTTGAAGCCAGGTATCAACAGAGTCTAGAGTGGGCCTGCCAATTTGAGAAAATTTACAAAGCATTCATTTACCTTCCACCCAGTACAGCAGAGCAATACACAGCAGATAAATATTTCCGGGTGGGAACAAAAGAGCTAATATTAATAGTTTATAGGTATGCCCAGAGCAGGCATTAGGAAAACAGGAGAGCCAGGGCAATTACTCTCTGAGCCTTCATTAGCTCCATTCGGCTCGCTACACGGCTGGCCGAGGAACAGCAGGGAACAATGAAGGACTGGATTCTGCAGATAAGTTCAGTGATGCTAAAAGTTCATGGTCATTTCCTGCCACGGGCCACCTGCCTATTTATAGACCCTGCATCAATGATTCTCACACGGAGTGGGCATAGAATCACTAAGGAGCTCATGAAAATGCAGATACCCAGGCCTCGATTTTATTTGGTAGGTCTGGATGAATCCCAGAAGTCTGCATTTTAAAGGCATCCAAGGTGACTCAGACATAAGTGCGAAGTATATTTTGATAAATACTCCACTAGATTCTGTCTCTTAATTTCCAGGGTAAATTGGTTGGGAGAGAAAGAAAAGGGGAAGCAGTAACTGCCTTGAACTGGGAGTTGGGCAACTGGGGCTCCAATCCAGGTGCTGCTGCTGTCTGACCGGGGAACGTTGGCAAATTACTTCACCTCCCTGGGCCTCAGTCTCCTCGGCTGTAAAGAGAGGCTTGGGCTCTGTGATTTCTCTTCCAGCCTCTGGATTCCACCCAAAGCACTCTTCCACCTTCTCCATCTCTAACTGCTATGGTTTCCAAGAGAAATGCTGAAAAACCTTTCCTGTTCAGTATTCTTGGTGCAGCCCCCCAACAATTTCAAAACACATGGAATGATTTGCAGCCTGGAGAAGGCTGTGGTTCCCTAAGTTTGAAAATTTAATTGTGAACCAGAGGACTGACACGCGAGAGAAAGGGCACATGGCCCTCCCCTGTGATCTGCTTTCTGGCGAGTTCTGTTGTCCAGAGCAGTGCATATGTGAATCAGGGGATGCGGAGGGCATCTCGAAGCGAACTCATTTTTTTGGCCCACAAACAGCTTCGTCATAAGCAGAAGGTCACTAAACCTGCAAATGCATGTGTGCCAGATTCAGTGCAGTGCAGCGAATATCAGGGGATTTGGGTTCCCCGTGACTAATAATTCTGTCCACATTTTTAAAACAACCTCAGCTTCAGGAAACAAAATGTCCTCTTATGAGAGCTGTTGCTCCTCTGCAAAGAACAGGCCTCCTGTTGGGTCGCCACCGGTTTCAGAATTAGAAGTTGCTTTCTTTGCAGCCATATCTGGGAGCATTTTAATTCAGTGTGTTGCTCTCGTAGCCCATCCACCCATCAGTACATACGAAAGGAAGGACTGGGACTGACACAGTGTCGTTGGTCTTTCTCTCAGCCCCACATTCAGGAGCACGGGAAGAATCAAGGCAGAGCAGCCTGTAAGAACATTTAAGCCACAGCTCCCCTGGGGTATCCCTGCTGAGCCAACAGGACATTTCATTGGGTCTAAGATAAGCACAAAAAGGGGGTGAAACTCATCTACTAGGGTCTGCAATGCTTTATAGGAAATTAACAACCATAACAGTCACTACGTGTAGAGAATGCCTCCAGAAAATGTGTAGGCAATACTAGGGACTGGAATCAGCGTAGTTTTAGAGAAATGTATCATGGGACGACTTCACTGGACACTCAGATGAGCTTGTTTAGCCATTTTAACTGGTAAAGAGGATGAGAGGACACCAGGAAAAATTCCAGAGGCACAGGGTGCTCTGCCCCAGAATTCAAGAGAAGTCAGTGGATTCACAGCATATAATTTGAGGAAAGACCACTAGACAATATGTATCATGATTGCCTCGTGTCATATTCAAGGAAACACTGGAAGCTGGTTGGTCTATGATCTCAAAAATGCAGCCCATCCGCAGGAGCCTGTGGTGTCCAATGTGCTGGTTACCTGCTGAGGACCTGTCTATCCACGGGGAAGGGGACGGTGCTGCTCCTGGGCTGTTAGGAACATGGGGCTGATAATGGTACCCAGGACCAGCCTGGAGAATGACAAGAGCCTGGAGTTGGGGGAGCAGCCAGGGAGAGGGGACGACAAATGAAGAGGTGACACACCTTTAAGTGGACTCCTTCACCTGCCGGGGAGCTCCCTGTGTGATGACTGCCAGGAATATCCATGTAGCCCATAAGGTCCCCTGTTCTGAATACGAGAGTGTCAAGTAGCCATATCTCGTTGATTCTAAAGCCCACTGCCCACTGGAGTGAGGTCCTACTGAGTTTGCTCCTCAGCCACTATCCATATCCCTCTCTCAGCTGCTGGGCCTTGGAGAACAGCTATCACTCCCTCTCCTCGGTGCCCAGTGGGTTCTCTGTAAACATCAAGCCAGACTGCTCCATGTCCCCAGGGAACTCCGTGGTGAGTCCTTCCTGAAGTGTTCCTCAGGTGCGCTGAAGTCTGCAAGAATTAATCCAGCTTCCTGTAGAGAGGGGCCTGGTAATGCTGACAGGATCTGGTTGACAGTCCTTTATTCTCAAGCCATTTTAAAAGCCCAGGAAAGCTTGAGAATCACCTCCCCTCTTCTGAAAGGACTGTTTTGGATTTACCCATAATGCTAAAGACTAGGACACAGGACTGGGAGCCAGGAGACCTGGATTCTAAACAGAACTGTCCCAGAAGCACAGTATCACGTGGGTGAAAAACCCCCAGGTTGGGGCACAGTTTCCTCTTTGAGCAACTCCATGAATTCTAAAGCTCTTCTTGCAATGCAGTTTGAACAGGGCCTGCACTCATACCACCAACCCCTCCCTCCACCTCCGCCAGCATGAACTGCCCATAGCAGCCTTTCCCACTGAGCCTTGGCATGACCTTCCCACCTTTCCCAGCAGAGATGGACATTACTATTTAACTGGCTTTTGTGTACTTATTTGCCATTCCGGCCTTTTCAATGAAAACATCTCTTTTCAACATCAAAAACTTCCTAGAATCCAATTGTTACCTAAAGTTCCTACATGACTTTGGACAACTTATCCCACCTCTGTAAGCCTATTTCAGTCTGCATCTGGAAATGGGAATACTGTGCTAATAATAACCGCAACCCAGGGTTGTGGTAAGAATTGAACAAGGCAATGCATGCAAAGTACCTGGCACAGAGGAAGTGCTCGATATATTTGTTTATCATCGCTCAGCTAGTCTCGAGATGATGTTTGGTGTGCGTGTGCATTCAGCCACAGCTGCCACCACCGGCCCCTCTCCCCCAGGGCTCTGGAACCCACAGATAAAGACCCATGGCCCCAGCTATGAGGCTTCCAGGCCCCGCACTGCAGCAGTGCTTGCCCTGAGTTCCTCAATGTAAAATCTCCCTCCCTCCCAGCCACCTGCCTTTGTAGTGGCACAGAGTTATTATCTCTACTATTCTAGATGGAAACCCTGTGATCCTCACCCTCTCTATTAGGACTGGTTAAAGCTGGGGAAAACACAGTGTGAAGTCGGGATTACAGGTAGGCGTTGGCCTTAGATTGTGAATAAAATAAATTTGTAAATGCCTTTATACTCACACTACAATCATCTTTTCCCACATCAGAATAACAAATAAATACATTTGTATATGCACATATGTAGGTATACTACATTTTTTAACCTCCCTCTAATGTTCCTCCTGCTAACCAAGCACAACTTGGCACTGACACCCCTATTGCCAAATTTGGGGGTGATGGCATCACACTTTTTTTTTGGGTGTCCGTGATGTTGAAAGTTTCTTCAGTTTGAATAAGCTGCAGGGGTGAGGGAATCAACTCTCTCTTCAAGCAATCCTCTCATAAAGGCCGAAGATCAGTTTCCAGCTTCCAATGCTCCGGCATTTGCTCTGTCATTACTGTTAAGAGTGCTGGCTTCGGGAAGGGAAAGGAAGGAGGAAGAAGATGGGAGGTGTGAGCCAGCTGAGCAGGGTACAGGTATGGGAGCTCAGAAGCAGTGAGTCCTAACTCTAGCTCTATCTCTCCCCACTATTATACCAGATGAACTCAGAGAACCCTCTTCTCTACAGCCTGGCAGTAATCCTGACCACCTCACAGAGTCGCTGTACATGGCAGTAAATACAAATGACTGTAATAAATATGAACCTGTTCTGTGAATGCTGATTAACAGCTATAAAAAGCAGTACAGCCCGGCCGGCATGGGTCAGTGGTTGAGCATCAACCTATGAACCAGGAGGTCACCATTCAATTCCTGGTCAGGGCATATACAGGGTTGCAGGCTCGATCCCCAGTGTGGGGTGTGCAGGAGGCAGCTGATCAATGATTCTCATCATTGATGTTTCTTTCTCTCTCTCTCTCTCTCTCTCTCTCTCTCTCTCTCTCTCCCTCTCTCTCTCTCTCTCTCTCTCTCTCTCTTTCTCTCTCTTTCTCTCTCTCTCCCTTCCTCTCTGAAATCAAAAGCCAAAGTAATAATTATTAAAAAAATTCAAACCATCAGCTTTATCAAAACCTGCAAACCAAAGCCAAAGTAATAATTATTAAAAAAATTCAAACCATCAGCTTTATCAAAACCTGCAAATCAGAACAGATGTATTTATACTCTGGGATAAAGAGAGGGGAAAGGGGCATGAAAGGAAAGACGCATGCTAGACTGTGGTTGAATGGCAGTCAATTACCCTATTTTCAACCTGTTTTTAAGTCAGTTTTCCAGATGACTTAGCTGACATTAACTGCTCTCCAAAGTGATGATGGTAAGAAAAGGCCCTACGTAAACACACTTTTTTTTTGCATCATCTTTTATCCCCTCTATGCCTCCTCCACCTCCTCCCAACCTCCTCCCCCTCCCCCACAATCACCACACTGTTGTCCATGTCCATAAGTTCTCTCTTTTTTTCTTTTTTGCTCAATCCCTCTATCCCGCTAACACCCCACCCCACCAGAGCTGCCCACCTGCTCTCTGTCTATGAGTCTGTCTCTATTTTGCTTGGTAGTTCATTAAATTCCACATGAGAGTGAAGTCATATGGTACTTATCTTTCTCTGATAAACAAACTTTTAGACTTTCTGAAAGCTCATGACAAAACAGATAACTAGAACAAAAGAGAGATGAACCATTGCTGAAATTTAAAAAAAACAAAACAGCCTTTATGGCTATCAGATTAATGTTAGTTTTTACAAGCTTTTTCATATTTTTGTTTCTGTCTTTAAAGATAAAAATAAGCATTATCAAAATTGTAAAAAAAAAAAAAAAGGCAATGTTGTTATCTAAAAAATAAGACAGAATAATGAAAGTTATCCTCCAAACCATAGATATACCACTTGGAAATACTTGCTCAATTCTGAAGTACAACACCTATGCCCAGGAAAATCTAGCCTCTTAAAGCACAAAGTTTAAAACGTGTCTGTTCAAGCAGAGAAGGTGAGTTGTAGATGTTTATGTAAAAGTTATAAAGGCACCAAAACCTCCAACAACTTAGGACCTACATTTGGGCTGCAGTTGGATCACAAAAATATTTTACCACATAAGGTAACTGGATCCAAAACTGTAAGCGTGTTTACATTGGAATTATTATAATGCTATTAATAAAGAAATCCCTGCTTGGATCAAGGGCTAGGATTGATCATCTAAGTAAAAGTTAGACTGAAGTGTTGAGAAGTGTGTGAGAGGGTTGTGCACGGTGCAGAGTGGGCAGGGATGGGGTGAGGGAGGGCTGCTACGAGAGCATCTGCATCACGTTATGTATTCTCTGTGCACTATCAGAAGATTTTTCTTGTAGAAAGAATGCCTGAATTGTAAAAATGGTCCAAAGTAGCAATCATAGGGATGTTGGAGTGTTGAAATTTGAGAATGGAAGAATGCTAATGACCAGAGGTGATGGACCAGAACAGGAAGATTCATGGCTGACAATGCCCTTCGTCGGTGTACATGTTTCTGGCTGATTTCCATTTCCAGACGGTTCCATCCACACCAATAGAAACAAAAACAACAGATTCACTCCAATGCTGCCTACACATGCCTCATTAACCAGATCAGAGGACCCTGTCAAAAGTTGAGGCAATAAGAGAGATTTGTTTCTTTTGTTTCTGGCGTGATTTATAAACCCTCTGAGGAGAATGTAAATAGATGTAGCTCAAGAGCTACGTGGTTTTCTGGCTAATCTTTTTTCGGGGAAATCAAAAAGCACTCTATAGAAGGCCTAAGTCTTTCAGGTATATGACATCACACTATTGCTGTGGGCTCTGGCCACTGCGCTGAGATTAACCCCAAATGGACTATTTTTGTTGAGAATTTAGTAAAAAAAATTTACCACATTACATCAGGCTTTTGTTATGCTAAATATTATCCTCAATCCCAGCCATGCTAAGCCTCAGGCAGCCCCCTAAATCTCCTCCTCCTCATATTCACCCTTTCCGTTCCTCAGGAATCAGCTTGGGCGGCTGGGCCCTTCTCAGGAAGCCCTCCCAGGCATGGCCCACTCTGTGCAGGCCCATTTGCCACACTGTCTGTATTGTCTGATTGGGTATCTCCTGCACTAGAATGTAAACTCCTTAATAACAGGGATCCCAGGCAGTGTAGCCTCGTGGTTAAGGGTTCAGAGTCTGGAGCCCAGACTGCCTGGACGTGGTTGCGTCCAGCTCCGACACTTATTAGCTGTGTGACCTTGGGCAAGTTCCTTAATGTCTTTATACCTCAGTTTTCTCATCTGTAATGCTTACCTCATTATGTTGTTATGAGAATTAAATGGGTTTGAATGGCTAAAGTATCTAAAACACTAAGGTCTATTTAAGTGTCCATTGAGGTAGTTATTTTCTTCTTATTCTTATTCTTCCTCATTTTTTGTATTTGTATCTTCCAGTGACTGGCACCATACAGGGTACATAGTAGGTGCTCAACCAAATGTTTGAAGGATGAAGGAATGGGGTCATAAATTGAGAGGACTTGATAAAATTATAGTTAAATTGCATCTTTCAAGAACAGAAACAACCAAACACTTCCAATTATCATATATTTCCTAATTATATAAGGATAATCAATACTCAAAATAAAAGCCCTAAGATAGTCCATAATCCTGATTTTAGTCTGAATAATCAAAGAAAGATTAAATTATTTTCAGTACCATTTCTAGATTATATTTCACATTTCATTCTAAATTCATCAAAACTTACTCCACCCCAATGGTATAGATAGTAATACTGAAGGAACCAGACTATTTAAATTATCAGATGCCCCAGGCCCCAACATTTCTGAATAAATGATAATTTACTGTATTTTAAGGCCAAAAAAATTAGCATTCCTTAGGCAGCATTACACATTTTAGATACCACTCAGTAAAATAACCATATGTTTATTTAGTCTTTTTCTAAATTATATATGTTCCACATATGTTTTAATACACATCAATTTTGAAGAAGTTAAAATAATGTCAAATTCCCCTTTGGGAATAAATGCCAAGGAGTCCAGTGGAGCCATGGGGGTGACAGAAGTGAGAGCAGCCAAGGCACCCTTACAAGCAAATTTCCATCAGTGGAAGCACTGCTAGCTCATTGCCCACTTTGCAGCACTAAATTTAGGGCAGTCATTTGTTAGCCAACGTTTTAGCATACATTTGTCATTCCTGTTGATTGTGCACATAGCTGCTCATCCATTTGAGTCACGCCACAAACCCAGAAAGGCATGACCCATTTTCAGAAGTGCAAAAAGTTAGGTTAGCACCCACGTTGAGGTGCCAACTCCTCTGTGTTAAATATTTATGGAGTATCTGCAAGTAGAAATGCGCAGACAAACAAATCAATATTTTCCATGACCTTGAACCAGTTTGCTTGGGAAGGATACTTTCGTTCACAGCTTCATACCTTTAATTCTCCAATGGAAGAAAGCAGTCCTGCTCCATATGCCCGCAGTTGCCCTTCTTGCTTGCAAAGGCCAAACTCAATTGTAAAGAAATAGCACTAAAAAAAAAAAAAAAATCAACACACATCCAGTAAACTGGTCAACAAGTTCTTCCTTAGAATAAAATGGTGCACTGTGCATAATTTCTTCAACCATGTCAATTTACAATCAAAAATATTTATTGAAATCTACTTTCTTGTTTAATAATCCCTTCCTAGGTTAGAGGTATACAGAAAAGGTATCAACCACTAGAAGTCTTATGCTTGCTAGATTCAGAAACCCTGTGAGTCATACAGATCCCATGCAATAATTTTAAAAGTAAAACAAAAAACAGATTTAGAAATAAATGAATATGTTATCATGATAATGCTGTAAGCATATGCTATTATGCTTACTAGGTTGTGTATTAGTGATACTAATAAGTTCATGCATATGTGAAAACATAATATAGAATCTAGTGATCCCAAACTGATGTTTGCAGTTTGTTTATTAATTCAACAAACATTTGTTGAGTACCTTCGGGATGCCAATGATTGGTAAAGAAACAAGAGAGAGACCAATAAAGCAAGTACATGCCAACCAAATTACCAAAACCACAATTTTAGTATGTTTTTAGTGATAACTTAAGTGTATGTACACATATATATATTTAAATATATATAGTAAGAACCATTTCATTGACCTGCAGTATATCAGCACCAACTACTACAGCTTTCCCAAGATATTAAAATCTACAATTGGTTCTGTTGAGTTGAGGAAATTAACCTAGACAGACAGGAACCTCTGTACAACCAAAAACTCACAATGCTCTTGAGAGAAGCTGAAATCACACTATTTTTGCTTTGAGAAAAAAGTGAGAAGCTGACAATGAGCAATAAAACTTGCATCAAATTAACACCGTCCTGCATTAGTGATGACAGGGTGCTGAAGGTGCTGAGAAAGAGGAGAATTTCAACACTCCTGAAAGGGGCAGAAAATAATATTTCTAGCCCATGCCAGTTGCTCTATTTTTATTTGGAGGTTAACGTGCCCCTTGGTTCAGGAAGGTTTTCTGTTTCTTCAGTGTGAGGATGATCTGAAGTTGCATGGGCTAATGCCCGGCAGCTCTGGGCTGGACCCAAAGGGCTGGTCAGTCCAGGTCACGGAGCTGAACCTCTAGAAGCACATTTTCTTTTCCTGGTTCAGCTCCCAAGAAAGCTAAGACGATAGCCCTTCCTACCCCATCACCCATCGTGCCCACCGGCACCCTCCTGTGTTCTGACTTTTCTTTCTTTCCCATCACACCACTCTTCTGACATGGTCTTCACTTTATTTATGTTTGGCCGGTACCATTTGTCATCTGTCTCCCCACCCTGGATTATAAACTCCATGAGAACAGGGATCTGTCTGTTCACCTAGAACAGGGTTTCCCAAGCTCAGCACTACTGACAGGTTAGGTTGAATAATTCTCTATTGGGTGGATGGGTGGGTGGGTGTCCTGCATATGGTGGAATGTTTACGGGCCTCTACTCACTAGATGCCAGTAGCACCCCCGCCCCAGTTATAACCACCACAAATGTCACTAGACATTGAAATATGTTCACACAGGAGCAACATCACTCTTGGTTGAGAACATTAATATGGAATAGTGTCTAAAACACAATAAGAGCTCCATAAATATTTGGTGAATTATCTCTAAGTTAATTAGGCTTGTTGTGTGGCGGTATGACCTGGAGGAAAGAAACATAATGAGGCCTGCGTTCAAGTGTAAGCCCTGCTTTTAATTAGTTATGTGACCACAACCTCTCTAGCATATAGTTTTTCTGCCCGTGGCATCCATTCATTCATTCATTTATTCTATAAACACTCCTTGAGTACCTACATGCCAGACTCTGCTTTAGCTGTTAAGGATATGCAATGAACAAAGCAACAAAGTCCCCATCCCCATAAAGCATATATGCTATGCTGAGATGAGAAGGCAACAATAACAACTACAAAAATCAATACGCAGGGTAATTTCAGGTAGAATATGCTGTATAAATAAAACCATGTAATGTGTCAGATATTAAGCAAAAGACATGGCTATTTTAGGAGGAGAGGTCAGGGAAGGCCTCCCTGAGGGAGAAATATTTAAACTGCAACCTGCTTGAAAAACAGCCTTTTGTGCAAAGATCTAGGGCAGAAATGGAGCACATCCAAGCCGTGTAAGGCCCGCAAAATCCCTTGGTCTGGCCCTGCCAAGGCCTCAGGGGTGAGTTAATTAAGTGTTTAACCAAATATATCAGGCTAATTTTTAAGCTGATAATTTTGTATGGCCCTCCAACAATGTTATAAATATCCAGATGGCCATTGGCATAAAAAGGTTTCCCACTCCTGGTCTAGGGAAAAGAGTATTCCCAGCAGAGGAAGTGCAAAGGCCCTGTGGCGGGAATAGACTTGTATTTCCAAGGACAATGGGAAGTCATTGAAAGGTTTTAGGCCTGGAGAGAGATGCTCTAATTTAGTTTTCAAACGATCATGCTGGTGCTGGGTAAAGAATAGATTGCAGAGGGGCAAGAGTAAAAGCAAAGCAACCAATTAGAAGGAAGCGGCAGCCAAGAGACAAGGGAGTTGAGTGACTTAGAATAGTCTTACTTGGGCGAGGGGTAGCAGGGGGTTGGGAGAAGGCAATATCACATAGGTCTCTCATGAGAAGAACCAAAATAAGAGATGTGAATATGTTTTTGAAAAGTTAAAATACACAGGATAATTTCAGGTAGAATATGCTATATAAGTAAAATCATGTAATGTGTCAGATTGCACAATACTGGGTACAATGAAGAGAAATGATCATATATACTCATAAAACAAGAAGACTGAAAGTTCAGCCTCCTATTTTATCAAAAGGAAACTCACGTCTAAGGAGATTAAGTGATTTGCCCAGGACCAGTCTACATGGTGACATTTAAGAGATCTAGAGCTCAGTATTTTAAAGTTTCTAGGTAAAAGATTAATAAATGCATGATTTTCCCTGACAACCAAAAAAATGGAGAAATAAAAGTCAAACAGGAAAATTAGAATCTCACAGCATCTTCTTAGTGTGTCTTTAAGATGACTTCTCTAATGTATATTGCACATGATGTGAAATCCTTGGAACCTTAACATTGCATACAGAAGTATTTGTAAAATAAAATAAAAAATGTGCTGTCATGTTCTAAAGCCTCCAAAATACACATATGAAACCAGCTACAGGAGCCTTTAGATCAACCTATTAAGAGCATCTTCCACCCTGGCCGGTTTGGTTCAGTGGATAAAGCATCGGCCTGCGGATTGAAGGATCCCAGGTTCGATTCCGGCCAAGGGCACATGCCCGGGTTGTAGGCTCGATCCCCAGTAGGGGGTGTGCAGGAGGCAGCAGATCAATGATTCTCTCTCTCCCTCTCCCTTCCTCTCTGAAATCAATAAAGAAATATACTTTTTAAAAAAAGAGCATCTTCCGTTTTCCTTATGCTACATCATTGCATACATAATGCATGTTCATGGTTATGGCCTAAACCAAAACAGGCTGAGGGAGCCCCTGAGAAAACATGGTGCACTGTGCACACAGTCTTCAGATGGATTTGGCATCCCATCTAATTTTAAGAGAAATTAAAAGGTCTGCATCAACTCAACTAAAGATTCAAAGCTACACCTATCTGTGTGTCTAAAGTCCTTGTGCTTCTAGAATCAGGGCAACCTCAGAGGAGAGAGTGTGTTCTCTTCCCATCACCAGGAACACTCTCGGGCCCCAGACCCCTTCTGGGGGTCCTTCCAGAAACCCTGACCTTCCACAGCTCCGTCTGCTCTTTTCTTTTATCCACCTTTCCCTTTGGTTTCCTATTGTCCTCAACCATGAAAGGTACCTACACGCTGCTTCCACAGCCCACTCTCCCCGCAGAATTAAGACCTTTTGCTCTGAGACAGTTTTCCATTTGTAGCTCCACATGTGGCTACCAGGTAAAGAGAAATGGTAAAATGTACCTGAACCTTTGCTGTTGGCAACATTTCAATGACGGACTGGCTCAGAATAATTTTCTTTTTCTGTTTCAGTAGCAATAGAGCCCTCAAAATGCAGGCTGCCCTGGTTGGTCATGGTCCTAATGGTGAAGAGGGGCGACTGCACGTTTCTTTCGTCTGATGTTAAATGCAAGGCCTGTGTAGCATTGACCTGGGTGACCCCTTGACGACCTTTCAGAATCCAAGAACTAATTGCTTCTGAAACGGTTAAGAAACTATCATTTGTTTTCCTCAGAGAATTCTCCAGATGTGGATCTATAATATATCCCCTAGAGATTTACCAAATAATTAACCTGCCTATTATTTAAAAAACAAATAAACAACAACAAAAAAACCCTCGAGCCTTATAAAACCAGTAAAAGAGAATTACAGATTCTTGGCCACTAATGTCCTTTAAACAGAAACAAATAATAATACTAAGAGTAGCACCTCCCAAATTGAAGGTTACCTTTCATCAAAGCTGAAGTTCATGAATTCCGAGTTTTACATGCCACTAATTATATGTAATTATTTATAAATATTTCATTTGAATATAATTACATATAATCATTAACCGAAAACCAAAACAGGAATGATAGACTGGACCTCTTCCACAGAAAGAAAGCAGAGTCGTTTACATACACAGAGTCATTAAGCAGAAGAAAGTCTGAGTGACAGTCTGAAATCCAAACCCTGCTGTGGAACAGGCTGCTGGCCGCGCTTCCACAGAGCAGGTGCTGAGGGAATGCGATAGGTCGCCCAATGCTGCCACCGTCAGGTCACTGCCGGTAGCACAGCACCTCTGCAGCAGTTCCGGCGAGCCAAATGGGCAGTCGTGAGAGAGAGCTTGAGCTAACACAGTTCATAGAGACTGAACACACCAACACAACACCACTGGTCCCACATGGTGACTTACAGAAGCCCACAATGCAACGTCCTTCTTATGTTTGGTGTGAGGTACCTGAAGCTTTGGCTAAGACACATATTCCAGGTAAAGAGATGAGCAGGTGTGTGTTTTTTTCAAAGAACTCTTGATGGAAAAGAAATTTACTGTTGCAATTTCCCTCTTAAAGGGTCCTTTTGCCTCCCACTTCTCCCCACTCCCTGAGTCCAGGGAATAACTACATAACCTATAGAGTCATGCAACCCGTCCCCCTCCCCGGCCTTCACCACACTATGTAAACTGCAAATACTCCCAAGAGCCACGCACGAAGCCAGATCACATTAGGTACAATGACGCCCCCCACGCGTTATCTGCAGCAGAACAAGGGTTCCTGCCGGGAAAGCTCTCTGGGACGGGCTTAGAGAGGGAGCAGAAAGGGAGAGTTTGCTTCATGGTTTTTCCCTGCGCTAGTCCTGTGTGAAATCAGAGCGTAAGAAATGCTGAAAGACACTAGTCATCTGCAGGCCTAGGGCTGCAGCTGCTCTGTCACCACAGACCACTCCTCCCACTCTCGGAGCCTCCCCTGGGCACAAGGAAGTCACTCCTCGCGTGTTCGCAGATATGGGGGCCCGTCACTGCACGGATTCCAGGTCCCACCGTCGGAATGCCTTGAGCCACTGCAGCTACGCCTAGATATCTAGACTTGTATTTTACCATGAGCCTCTAAATGAAAATCACCATAGCTCTTGCCAACTCACAACATATTCAAAATACATTTTAAATTTACATTTATTAAATTCTGTGCTCAGCTCTAGTTAAGATTACAAAAGTACTGAAAGATATGGTTCTATGATCGAGAAACCTGCCATTATGGGTGGGAAGACCAGAGTCTTATAATATAACACTAATAATTGAACGCTGCTCTTTTTACCCCACCACAAACTTCTCTGTCTTGACATCACAGTGTGCTTATCAGTCTCAGAACACAAAGATGATGAAGCTTGTGTTGGACTTTGAACAATAAATGGAATGTTGGGAGGGCTTTGGAAAGAGGGAATGTGACTGGAAATAATGAGGTGAAGGGGCTGGGGGAGGAGGTGATGTAAGAGAGCCCGAAGTGTGCGTCATGGGGAGGTAGAGGTAAGTCAAGTGATGGGATATCCCACAAGCTCCACTTGAACTGGCCGAGACTGCCCCTCTGGACAGTGATTCTCCTCAAAGCAAGACAGACAAAAACAAGTAGAGAAAAAGAAGAGGGCTGGGATTTGAGCAACTTGTCTTGTCAGCTAGAAAACAATGACCTGAATTGTGCAAACAGCATATATTGTCTTAGGTTAAGAACAGCCATCAAGTGAATTAAAATGTAAAAACCTAAGCTCTGAGGAAACATTATGGCAAACCTTGTGGAAAATTGATCATCAAATATAAGAGGATCGTCCATAGGAGAAAAAAAAGCGTCAGCAGAAAACAACTTTTATTGAAGAATACATCGACATAGGCAATTTCCAGCAGTACTGTGTTAGTCGGGGTTTCTCTGTGGTTCTTAATACTCTTTCCTATATCTTTCAGGTTGCTTTCAAGAACAAATGGATTTTGTTTAAATGCCCTCCGGCCATTTCAGTTTTATTGCCCCTTCTTCAGCTTATCTGAGAGCACTTTCAATTTCAAAGGAGACCACCTGACTTATTATCATTTAACATTTACTAGTTTTTTATGATTTTTTTTTATCTAAAAGAAAAAAAAAAAGAAACATCCCTCATTCTCTTCCTCCCACTCGTGGACTAACAGGAGTAACAAACAATCACTTACCATCAGTGACACCCAGCAGTTGGTCCACCTCTAAAACCCTGACAAGACCCACTGCAAGACACTTCATCCCCAGGGCTCAGCGGCAGGTCACAATGCCAATCACACAACTTTACTGTCCCCAAGTCCCTAGTGTAAAGGTCCAAGCTTCTTCATATGGCAGAAAAGACCTTCCATTGTTGTAGGCAGTTAGATAGACATGAGCAGAGCAAGGACGATGGGCCAGGTACAGAAGGTCGCCAGCATGGAAAGTCCCAGGGGCCTAGCAATGGACAATCAATTGTAGGGTGAGAAGACTTGCCCCCCAGGGTGACTTTTCCGCCCCTAGCATATCACTCCATGAGGTTTGGACCCCTTGACCTTTCCTCCCTAGAAATAACATCTATGCCTCAACTGTATTTCAGCTTCTGGCCCAGATAAGCAACAAAACCAGCCTTTGCTGAGGTCAGAACTGATGCGTGCATTGAATAATGACCCTCTTCCCTGGTGCAGGCCAATCAATCAGTGGAGACCACAACCCTGAAAAGATATACCTGGAAAACTGCTGAATATTCTGTTAGGAACTTTCCCTAGGACAGTGATGGCGAACCTATGACACGTGTGTCAGAGGTGACACGCAAACTCATTTTTTTGGTTGATTTTTCTTTGTTAAATGGCATTTAAATATATAAAAGAAATATCAAAAATATAAGTCTTTGTTTTACTATGGTTGCAAATATCAAAAAATTTCTATATGTGACACGGCACCAGTTAAGTTAGGGTTTTTCAAAATGCTGACACGCCGAGCTCACAAGGTTCGCCATCACTGCCCTAGGATCTCCCCTAAAATCTCTGTCCTTAAAATCCTTAAGACAGAGGACCCAGTGTGCTCTCCTCCCAGAAGCACACACTTGCCTTTCTCCCTCTCCCTTCCCTCCCGCCCCCCACGTTACCATCAGCTTCCTCCCTCCCAAACTGCAAGGGCCCTTCCTTTACCTCTATAACTTGTGTCCTAAGCCCATTTCTTCTAGGAATTACGTTTTCTACCTGCACAATTTACCCAGTAAATGTTCTCTTACAGTTTGGGTCTTGCTCTGAATTTTTTCCTAGCCAGAACCCAAGTACCAAGGTTGCTGAACCCAGGTTTGGTCTGACCCCACCGGTCAGACACCTGGTGCCCTTCCCACTGCCTACAATACCAGGACCTAGCCCCTCCCTCCTCCAGACCCATCTCTCAGCCCCTTCCTCCCTACTGCCCACCACTCAGGGACTAAGCGCTCTCTTCAGCTTCCCACCTAGGCCTTTGCACACAGCTTCCTTCTGCCTGCAGTGCTCTTGTCACTGACTGTCACCTTTGCCCAATCCCTG
Source organism: Myotis lucifugus (assembly GCF_000147115.1). Taxonomy (NCBI): domain Eukaryota; kingdom Metazoa; phylum Chordata; class Mammalia; order Chiroptera; family Vespertilionidae; genus Myotis; species Myotis lucifugus. The sequence continues at coordinate 563,316 of NW_005871204.1, forward strand.
CCTGTGCACCAGGGTAGGTGGTCCTTCTCTCACGCTTAGTGTAGCCTATGGATCCAAACTGAAATCGCCTGTCTTCTTGCCTCTCTCCCCACCAGACTCTGAACTCCCTGAGGTCGGGGACAGTGTTTGACTTGGTTTTTTTGTTATTGTTTAATGTCTGGTTGATAGCACCCTGCCTGACATGTGGTAGATACTCTGCAAATACAGTGGGGCCTTAACTTACGAGTGTCCTGACTAACGAGTTTTTCAAGATACGAGCCGTCTCTCAGACGATTTTTTGCTTTGAGTTGCGAGCTAAAATTCGGGTTACGAGCCAGCTTCAGATACCCCACCACTAGTTGGCACAGCGAACATCACAGTGAACGCCACAACATCAGCCCAGCATCACGTGTCTCACTCGTTCACTTTATGATTTGACATACAAGTAATTTGAGTTACGAGCTCCGTCACGGAACGAATTAAACTTGTAAGTCAAGGCCCCACTGTATTGAAGGAAGGGAAGAAATGGTTAAACAAGAAGAGTTTCCCAGTGGCCCAAGACAACAGGGTCAGTGCTGATATTCCAGACCAGTAGTTATTACCATCAGCAAATTTTCTAATATTACAGGCTCTGAAAAGATGAAAACCTTTCTACTGTACCCATCAAATCAGTTTTCACTTATGGCTTCAGAAATAGATCTGTGCCTTGACCTCTCTCTCATTGGCCACCTCAATAACAGCCAATGCCCTGCATGCAGGAAGAAGGCAGGAGCCGGCCTCCTCTCAGGCTGTCAGGAACCAGGAGGTTGATTGGCAGGTAACTCCTGCGAAAGCTCAGCCGTCTATGGTTAAGTGGCTTCTAGCCTCCTTCATTACTACAAGCTGCGACTCTGAAAACCCACTGATTCCGACATCTGGATCCTCATCAGAAGATGGGGGGGGGGGAGATTTTCAGTTTGCTGTTTCTGAATGTGGGAGCCAGCTGGAGACTAGCCAGGGAAAATGCTCACTGCTCGGTCAAGGTATAGCGAAGTCTGACTGTGATAGATCCAGGCCCTGAAGTGCCTCACGGCCCAGGCTGCTCAGAATTAGCAGCTACGAGGAATTTCTGTCGGCATCACTGCCCAGACCTTCACTGAGCAGATGATGACACACAAGATCAGACAAACGCTATTTCACCTGGAGATGAATTTGTGCGATGACCATCCTTCCAATTCTGTCTTCCACATAATTCTGTGGCTCTTTAGAAAGGGTATTATGAATACAAATAGGCTTCTTGCTAATGCCTTCTGGACCTGTGGGTACTTTGAGTTTCACAAATCAAAAGCTGGTTTTCTATTCATCAGTATTATTCCTTGGACCCTAGATGTAGTACACGAGCCTCAATGTGACATCTCCATAACAAAACAATTCACATAGTGTGTCTCTTCTTTTAAAGCAATTCCATCTTCTTCCAAATGACCCTTTGCTGAACTTATATAATTAAGCACCTTGAAATGGCTAAACTTCCCTCTGAGGACACACGCGCACACACGCCCATCATTTCATACCAGGTGCATGGATTAGCATTCCATTTTTATATATGTGCTTAATCTACTTTGCACAGAAGACCTACTTAAGCAAATGCTATAGATTCAGAAGTGCCCAAGAACTGACTTTTATGACCTAAGCAATTCTGAGCTCCTTGAAGGAGAAGAAAACTGATGAGTGCATTCCTGGCCATTCATTTTTCGGCATGCCCTACAATGTTCTGCATCAAATCACACATTCTCCCCAGATGTGGTGATTTTAAAGGTCAGCTCTTGAATGCTGGTATGAAAAATGAGGTTTTTACTGACTCCCTAGTAAACTGTGGGTAGTCACCACTGCCTTGAGAGGGTCGTTTTATTTTTATCTCTGCCTTACGATAAGCAACGCCCTCCTCGACACTTGGGCTGCAGAGCTTGAACGTTCTCAGCTATTTCTTTCCAGGCAAGACCAGGAATCCTAGAGGATGATCATATGTCTGAAAACTGACAAGAAAGGTATGTTCAGCGGGAGAGCCATTCTCACTGCTCCACTGCACTGAGCCGTCTTCTATTTGAAGTTTTTATTAATGAAGTCATGTTTCTTTTCTAGTCACTAACCATCACGACTACCATCATCATCTCTCACACTCGGAGTCGACACTACCGTCTATATGTATAAATGGAGCTGAAATATTTACCTGTAAACTGGGGTCCCTGTCACAATGGGGGTCCATGGGTGATTCAACCGCCACACAGCATTTCGGCTCTGTTGAGCTTCGGTCTCTAACAATAATCACTGCCAGTTACTGAAACCTACACGCTTGCACAGTGCAAAGCACTTGACCTCATGCTCATGCCTCGAGAGGCAGGTGCTATGAAGGTGATATAATATGGTGGTTTCAGCGCATTGACTGTGGAGTGAAAGAACGAGGGTTCAAGGGCAGGCTCTGCCATTGACTTCACCTTAGGAAAGTTATTTAGCCTTTCTCAGTCTTAGGTTCCTTTGTCCATAAAATGAATGAATAACTAACATGTATGAAATGCTCACTATGTAAATCCCCCATTTTACAGATAGAATAACTGAGACTTGATTGAGTAACTTGGGCAAGTTTAGGGCTGATAGAGCTGGATTGGAATCAGTTGTGCCTGACCCCCAATATCTATCTTGTTTGCACTACACCACACTGTTCTTCCTCTGTTCTCAGACCCCTCAGTGACTTGGACACTGCAGACCCCTGGAATTTATGCCATGTTCTTGACAGTTGAGCTGTGTGTCGGGAAAGACAGGGGTCTGTCTAGCTTGCCTGAAACCATCCTTCTATAGCTTGCCCTGGGAAAGTGTCTTCATTGCCTTTGTGGCCTCTGGATTGGCCAAATAACACAGCATAGGCTGAATATGTAATTATTTTGTCCCCAGAGACATTAGTGAGAACAGAAGGCACTGATTTGTAATCCCAGGGATTAGCAAGACTTAAAGAGTCTGAATCCCACTTCTGTAACCATAACCGGCCTCCAGGACACCGAGCGCCTGTCTTTGCTGCCTCGCCTGGTCACACCTTGCCCTGACATCCTACACTCCTGGGAAGTGGTTTGGTATAAGAGATTGGGACTTAGAAAACCTAATCACTCCATCCCTGCCACTATTGACTGTATGGTCTTGAGCAAGTCTTTTCACTTATCCAAGCCTCCATTTATTCATTTATAAAATGAGGAGCCCCTTCCTTGCCAAATGTTTACTGAGCCCCAATTGTGTGTCCAGCACCCTGTGGCTACCAGGGACTGTGTTAGGGAACCATCATATGAGTCCTGCTTATCTTGAAGGGGCATTAGGAGACTCAAACGCTAAGTCGGTGTAAGAGCTATAACATAGGCGACAGTTTCCTGCTCTGAGGTGATTAAGACCATAGCTGTCTTTGTGGCTGACTCATCTTGTCTCTGGCTCAAATTCTATAGAGAAATTCCTCTGGGTAGAAGATTATGGGCTTAATTACAGCTCGACAGTTCCTGAAACCCAATCTAAGGAGCTCTCCAATATGCAGGTAATTCATTGAGATGTAAAATTTTCCTAAACTATTAACCTCTGCTCTATCAGTAAGTACATATAACAGAAAATTTAAAATTACCAATTTGCCTGCTGAGAAAGTCTTCCCCTGGGAAACTACCTTTGATCATCCATCCCATATCCTGAAACAGATGGAAGTGCCCTCTTTCCCCTGTCTTTGCACTTATCACATTATATTTAAACCCCCACCAGTATCCTTCAGTAGACTCTAAGTCCCCAAGAAGCGGGACCATGTCTACCTGTTTCACAGTTGAATTACCATTGCCCGACACATAGTAGAGGCTCAGTAAATATTACCAAATGAGTAATGAATGGGCCATAATTGATTCTATCAGAGTTGTAAAAACGATATTTAGCAGGAATCCAACAAGGTCATACTTTTGCTAGATCACCTTAGCAAAGAAGCAGAATCCAATGCTCTTCCTACCGATGATAGCCTTGACTTTGATCTTGGGAGAACTAAGTCTTCCCAATTATATTTGAGGGAGGAATAGGTGAACATCCCAAAAAAAGTTTTTGCGAAAGCTAAGCACTTAAATGTTTCTAAAGCATGCCATTTTAAGGTATGTACCCTTGTTTTATCACAGAGAACTCTGAGATCTTGCTAATTAGACACCAACATAGGTCCCCTGTTACCAACATGGAGGGAGACACATCCAGAAAATGCATCGAAACGAGAGCAAACGACATCGTTTGGAACTCTTCCAATAGCTTCTTTGCATGCTTCTACGTTAATGCAGCCATCTTACAGCCAAAGTGCAAACACCTGGCTTGAATTCTCAGAAACAAATTCATGAGGAGGAGCAGCCAAGGTCTGAAAACCCAAATTTATTGCTTTCTTTAGTTATTAAGGGAGGGTTGCATGTATCAATGAACAGCATCACTCCTAATCTGCTTGAAAAGTTTAGTCAGCGTTTCATATTTCATGTGCTTTCGCTGGCACAAACAATATTTATTCATTTGTTTTTCCCAGGCTGTTTTCTGCGACTTGCCTTTCTTTATGTTCACTCAAGGGAGGTGTGCTAATTAAGTCAGAGGAGGCCTCCTCCATCTCCAGGGAGAAACTTGACATCTTTTAAAGGAGGGCTTCCCTTTATTATTTATGGTTAAAGCCCTTCCCATTGCAAGGTAGCATGCAGTCTCCATCTAAAACCCCTTTGTATTATCAACTGCATGGTCTGCATTTCAGAAGAGAAACCCTGAGTTCTTGAAAGTTAGAGAATTACCCAAGGTCACACGGAAGAGTAGAAATTCTCTACAGGGGCCTTTCCTGTACTTGAGTCTTACTGATGTGGCCACCTAGATATGAAAGAGCACAGTCATGTCATATTCACTAGCTAGCATTTACTGGACACTTCGCACTGTGCTAAGCAGCTTCACAATGCATTATTGCATTAATCCCCAACAGATCTACAAGACTTGATAGCATCGTTGTTCTCATTTTGAAGATGAAGAAACTAAGGCACAGAGAGGTTAATTAACTTAACCAAGGTTACCCAGCCAGTAAATGATAGAGCCTAAATGTGAACCTAAGTCATTTGACTGTAAAGTCTGCACTCTGAATTACCCACTACACATACTGCCTCACTAGCAGTTCCCTCAGATACACAGGCTCAAGGAAAACCAAAAGTGTAGTATACCGTGGGGTTCACTCTATTTTATTCCAGTTTTCTCTTGTACTCCCTACGGTATGATTATCTGAGATCAAGTGCTATGAGGGAAGAGGTTTATGATCTTACTCAAAAAGAGAACAAAAGGAAGGTGAATATTGATGAAAGTAGCACTCACTAATGGTGACAAGACTAATGCAACATTTCAAGACTGAAGATTAAAATATATATGGAAACCAACTTTTTAATTTAAAATAAAAAAGTTGCATTGGACAACTCCTTAAAAAGAAAGAAAGAAAAAGCAAATGACACTCATTAGCTACATATGATGTTCACTAAAACACTGCAACTTATGTGAGCAAAAAGTCATAAAGCCCATATTTCTAAGAGTGCTTCCAACTCGTTCTTTCTTCTGTTGATGTAAAAGATAAGGCCTCTCCTGACAGCACTGATCTTTGGTAAATGGATGAACACCTTGTTGCTCCTTTTCCCAAAGCCAGGACTCGCTTTTACTTAGTTCTTACTTGACTTGGCAAACTGACTTTGCAGGAAAACTAGAAGGCTATGGACCAAAATGTTAACAGTGTGATCACTACCATAATGTTGCAAATGATCTTTATATTCGTTTTCTTATTTATTCATTTAAAAAATTTTTCTACAATGAATATCCTTCACTTTTGTAATAAGGAGGAGAAACAATGGTTTTTGTACAGACTTTTCAGTAAAGGAGTTCCCCAGTCGCCCTGCCTCAGCCTTCCCTTCAGTGCTCAGGGAATGACTTTTTATGGACACTATAAAGACAGACTTGCAGACCCTGGGAAGAATGATGAGGCCCCCTGGGTGACTGATTCCTCCCCACCCTCCCAGCATTCTTACTCACACCTACTCTGGATTTAAGCCCTCAAATGACAGCATTTCCATTTTCTGCGAAACCTTTCCTCAGTATGAAATCCACCCATCAGAAATATCCCAAACATGCCATCCTTACAGTGGCAAGCATATAAAACTCTAAGCAACTCACAATATTTCTGAGAAGGGAGCAAAGAGATTTTTAATCGCTGTGTGTTCAATGTCATGCCGTGTTCCCCTTTGTGCTTCCATTCATTGTGGTGGCTCATAATGTACAGTAATACATTTTACATCTGCTGAATGCATTCTGGGTTTTTATATCACAGTTCAGAAGAATAGCTCTGAAAATCCTTTTGACTCTTTTATATGAAAACTACATTTGTGGAATGGGGTAATTAAATTCCTATAGTTTAATATAATGTTACCTCTGCTATTCTAGCTCATAAAAAGAAAAAATCCCAACCATCTTCTCTCTGCTTTTGCTAGAAATGGAATTACACCACAGATATTTCTGTTAATACAAGAGTATGATTTTGAGAGCCTGCTCCATTGTAGTTAAACCAGAAGACTCCTTCTTTTGTACATCTTTATGGAAATTAAAATGACTGCAAAAGTCTTCTGTGCTTGATGAATGCGTCCTGGCTTACTTTGAGAAGAAAAAATAAGAAAGGCTCAATGTCAGGGCTTTCCAATCACAGGGAGGAGTTAGCTCTAGATGAAGACCTAGTAGATTTCAGGTCTTAAAATGACTTTAAATTTACTTAAATTATAATACAGTTCCTTTGGTGCGGTTAGGATTTCTTGGGTAAGGTAAGATCAAGTACTATCATACTTGGGTATGAGGTAGATAATGGCATGGCATACATCACTAAAATATTTCATCTCATTTGCTCTTCATTCAGCACTGTATGGGAGAACATCACCATTTTAAGAAGACATTTCAGGCACAAAGAGATCACATAATTTGTCCCTGAGTACAAGGTTAGGAAGTAACAAAGCTGGCACTAACATCATCAAAAAAACAACAAGAGATAACAAATATTAATGAGGATGTGGAGAAAAAGGAACCCTTTTACACTGTTGGTAAGGATATAAATTGGTACAGCCACTATGGAAAACAATATGGAGGTTTATCCCAAAAAAATAAAAAATAGAACTACCATACAATCTAGCAATTCCACTTCTGAGTATATATTCAAAGGAAATAAAAACAGGATCTCAAAGAGATATCTGCACTCCCATGTTTACCCATGTTTATTGCAGAACTATTCAAATATTCAAATATAGAAACAAACTAAGTGTCCATCAATGATGTGTGTTAGTGTGTGTGTGTGTGTGTGTGTGTGTGTTATTTGGTCATAAGAAGGAATTCTGCCATTTTCAATAACAAGAATGGATCTAGAGGGCATTATGCTAAGTGAAATAAGTCAGACAGAGGAAGACAACTAGACAACTACTGTATGATATTACTTGTATGTAGAATCTCAAATGCCAAACTCATAAAAGGAAGAATTGGTCAAAGGGTACAAGTCTCCAATAATAATTCCCCAAAATAAGTTCTGGGGCATCTAATGCACAGCATGGTGATTATAATACTATATTATATACTTGAAAGTCTCTAAACGAGTAGATCTTAAATGTCTCACCACAGAAAAAGAAATGGCAATTATGTGACATGATACAGGTGTTAGCTAACTAATCATTTTGCAATATGTAAGTGTATTATATCAAGTTGTTTACCTTAAACTTGCATATTGTTATGTGTCCATTATCTATATAATTAAAACCCTAAGCGACCGGGCGACCATTTGACCAGTCACTATGACGTGCACTGACCACCAGGGGGCAGATGCTCAACACAGGAGCTGCCCCCTGGTGGTCAGTGCACTCCCACAGCAGGAGCGCCACTCAGTTGACTTATGGTGCCAGATGCCGGGCTCACAGCTAGCGAGCACAGCTGTGGCTGCATGAGCCTCTCCCGCCTCCATGCAGCGCTACCGAGCAGTAGCGGCAGGCGCAGCAGGGCCAGGATGAGCAGGAGCAGCACCTGGCCCGGGCTCAGGCTCTTCCCCAGCCGCCTGCCACTTTGAGCACTACTACATCCCTCGGGGGTCCCAGATTGCAAGAGGGTACAGGCCAGGCTGAGGGACCCCACCGGTGCACAAATCTGTGCACTGGGCCTCCAGTATGTCAATAAATCTGGGGATAAAAAATCTGGCACTTGAGCCCCATTGAGCGAACTTCAGATTCAGACCCTTTCCACCCAGATCACACCACACCACACACTGCCAATCAAACATCCTGAATAGCAGCTTCATCAAGTGCTGAGGGAACCCCCACTGCTGACTTGTGGCATTTACGTGGATAAAATTAAGTGGGCACAGAGCTCACTCAGCACACAGAGAATGAACAGTTACCAAAGCAGCTCCATTTTTATGAGTTTCCAAATACCTAAAGTAGGTTGTGGGGTTTTGTTTTATTTGTTTTGTTTTGTTTTTTCATCTGCAGTTATATAATAGCTCTCTGAAGCCCCTAGGACATAGTTATAAATGATGAAGAAAGAACTGAGTTGCAAAAATGTACAACTATTCTTGACTGCAAATGGATTTGTTTCTAAACACAGTGGGCAATCTATAGCTCTTTTTAAATATATATTTTCATGGATTTTAGAGAAGAAGGAAGAGAGAGAAAGAGAAACATCAATGATGAGAGAGAGTCATCTATCAGCTGCCTTCTGCATGCCCCACACTGAGGATCGAGCCTGGAACCCAGGCATATGCCCTAACCAGAAATCAAACCATAACCTCCTGGTTCATGGGTGGACGCTCAATCACTGAGCCACGCCAGCCGGGCTAGAGCTCATTTCTTAAATTCCAAATAATGGTGGTGTCCTCATCATGATGTGAATAGATGGTACACACCTCATAATGGCAACGATGAATATCATACATGAAAAATGCACAAAGAGATAGAGCAAAATAGTCTTAGCTCCTCTATCAAAATTCTCAGAAGACAGCTATCGTCAGAAGGAGGTGTGGCCTTGGAGCACCCTAGTGGAAAGAGACCAAGGGAAGCAAATGAGGAAAACTGAAAAAGACCTGAATAAGCTCTGTGGGGCTGGTTAAAGAAATACAGCGTTCTTTACGAGTGTTACTACTTTCCTATATGCATAGACGATATAAAAGTGAAAGCAATGAGTTGGAATAGATATTAACTTTTAGTTAAGTTACTCTTGGAAATAACACACAAACTGATCATCTACCCAGACATCTCAATTAAATATATATATATAAGTACATTCCTTCCAGCCTTTTGTTAGCTTTGTATCAAATGATCCAAACACTTGAACTACTTCAAAGGTGCTACATGCACTAAATAAGCCCGGGGCTTATTAACTCAAGCTCTCTGCAGAGAAACTGAAATGATCACTCCTAATGTCATCCTTCTTCAGAAGGAACTAGAGCTTTCTTTTATTTTTTTAGATTGGAAAGAAGTCCCAAGGTTTTTATTTTAATTCATTTTCATTTTTTTATTTTTATTTTTTTTAGAGAAAGGAATGGAGAAACAGAGAGAGAGAAAGATCAATGTGAGAGAGAAATATTGATCAGTTGCCTCCTATAGATGGCCTGACTGGGGATCGAACCTGAAACCTGGGTATGTGCCCTGATCAGAAATCGAAACTGCCACCTTTTGGCGTATGGGACAATGCTCCAACCAAGTGAGCCACACTGGCCAGGGCTAGAGCTTTCTTTTAAAAACATCTGAAAGTTCCCACCTCCAGCCAAGTAGGCAAAGACATGAGAGACCTAGAAACAAGCTGATGTCCTCGGCAGGCAGGCAGGAAAACATTAATGGGCAATTCACAAACTAAGGCTGCCTTTACAGTTACACTTCTACTATGAATTACAGTTGATTATTAGTTTAAGGCTGAATGTACATTTTATTGCCACTCTCAGCATGGGAAAGTACCGGTTATACCTGAAAATTCAAACACACTTGATTCATGGCCATCAAAAGCCCCAATCAATGTAAACAACTTCACTTGGAACAGATAAATTATTTGTTTTGATAAAGTATAAACAGAATCCTGTATTACTGATTTTATGACATTTCTTTCCTGCAAAAAATAAAATAAAATAAAAATTAGCTGGTCTCTACTCACAATGAAGTCAACCCTTTCAAAAAGTATTCTAGACTTGTGTCTCCTAAACTGTGCTCCTTGAAGTATTTATAGTCTGGGATGCTAATACACATTCATAAAAAATAGACTTCTATGACCATATAATGTAGTTTCTCAATTCTCAAGTTCACTTTTTTTTACTTTTTAACCTTTATTTAACATTTCCAAAATGGAGCCTCATTTTACAAGGGAAAAAAAATGCTGGTTTGGCTCAGTGAATAGAGCATCGGCCTGAGGACTGAACGGTACCAGGTTAGATTCCAGTCAAGGGCACATGCCTGGGTTTCGGGCTCAATCCCCAGTAGGGGGAGTGCAGGAGGCATCATTGATGTTTCTATCTCCCTTTCTCTTCCTTTCTGAAATCAATAAAATATAAATAAATAAATAAATAAATAAATAAATAAATAAATAAATGCTAGCTGAATCTTTTTTCCCCCTAAAAAAATAAAACTATTAAGTGAAGGGTGTGTTTTACAACCAATTCCATCTTAAAATGGAGAAAGCATGGTAAACTTGGGAAAATAATTTTTTTATCACTTGTGGAGATTTGTTCTGCACCTTATCTTATTAAGGGTTCTGAAAAGTCCTGCACTTTATAAACAAAGCTTGTCACTTTAACTCAGTGTTTCCCAAATCTATTTTTCCATGGATCCCTCCTTTTACAGAACTCATAGTATCGTTTCATTAGACTAGAGTTCTGAGAACAGATTCTGGGAAAGTCTGCTTATTCCTTCATTACCCTTGGCCAAGACACCTCTCTCACCACCTTAGGAAGACCCAGCGGCAGAATTCCTTCCATCAGAAAGTGAACAGAAACATGTGTCGGGGTCAACAGAACTGAACGGATGACCTAAAACTCTCAGTCCAGGGAAAATTCCAACGGGGCCACGGGCTGATTTGTTCTGCTTGGGAAACATCTGTGGTGTATTCACACTGATTGCTTTCTCCTAAGAGTGATGAACAGTTTTTTTCTGTTCAAATGCCTTTCTGATGTGAGAAATGAATAGACTGAATTAAAGCCATCTGCATCATAGGATGGGATTCACCATCTAGTGAAAGGAGCCCCTTACATTTCCTAACATTTGGGAGAAGAGAAATCAATATTTTCCTAGGACTAGCTCCTCAGTTTACCTTATCAGCAAGTCTCTGTTTGTGAATTCCTGAACAATTCAATGATAGAAGACATATGGCAAAATATCAGGAGGCGGGAGAGTGTGAGAGCAGACACGTAAAACAGAACCAATGACACGGCACTCCTAGATTCCAGGGTCCATCTTCAGGCCCAGAATAAGTCCTAATACACTCATCTCACACCCCACAGAATTTAGCCGCTGATACCCTATTAATCCAGTCCTTAGAAGAAAGTATCAAATATGAAAATAAGTTTAAAAGATTGCCCAGCCAGCGTGGCTCAGTGGTTGAGCATCAACCTATGAACCAGAAAGTCACGGTTCAATTCCCGGTCAGGGTATATGCCTGGGTTACAGCTTGATCCCCAGTAGGGTCGTGCAGGAGACAGCCAAATAATGAGTCTCTTTCATTATTGATGTTTCTCTCTTCTCTCTCTCTCTCTCTCTCTCTCTCTCTCTCTCTCTCTCTCACCCTTCCTCTCTGAAATAAAAAAAATATATTTTTAAAAATAATTTAAAAAAATAAAAGATTACCATGTGCCTATTCAAAGACATACGTGAGCATTGTCAAACCGGCCCACCTGTCTAACAGGTCTCCGGCTCCTCTTGGACCAGCAGCATCAGCATTATCTGAGATCTTGTCAGAAGTGCCATCATACCTCAGGCTGCATTCTGTGTGCCCAGGATCTGCATTTCCACAAGATCCCTAGGTTACTTTATATTACAGAAAAAAAGTACTGATCTAGGAGCTACATAACCTTTGTCTGACTTCCTGTTTACTGATCAGGGCCCACATGCTGTGAGTTAGATGCTACCTTGTGAAGATTGATAAGTTGCACGTTATTTTAATTCACTAGACACGTAAATGATCTCTGCCTGGTAGAAAAGATAACTTCAAGGTTACGGTTTCTTGTCCTGTAAAACAGAAGCCATTTTGCACCTTATTCCAGGATTCTTTCTTTCAGCGACTAGATAGTCTCAATCCCCCAAGTTCCTCTCAGAGCCGGATTGACCACCCTGCTTTTCTCTCATTATTGAGTTAAATCAATCTTTGATACGTGCTCAACATATATGTATGACAGTCTTGCTTACAACTGCTTAAAAGTATAAATTATAATTCAAACAACACTGAGATACTTATTTCTAGTGAACACTGTAATAGCCATCTTTTCTTGGGGAAAAAATTGCCATTGTCCAGCAAAAAGGCACTGAGAATGTTCAATATGATATGAAGATGAATCTAGGACGGGCTGGTAGTCTAGCATATAATCTAGCTCTAGATACTCTAGATACAAGGGCTGGCAACTGAGAGCCTATATGTTTCAGCTTGCAGACATAATGTGTAGCCAAAGAGCTTTAGTCTTGTTTTAATTTTTGAATTGGAAGGTGTAATGGGCCTTCCCCAGTTCTCCACAGGCTCCAATACTCCTTCTCATCTTATATCAGGCTGTTTCACACGTGTTTGCTACCCATCTGGTCCCTAAGGCATTTACATTTACAACCTTTAGAGAAGACACTAATCTATTAAATCCACTTAAGCCAGCACTACAGTGGGAAATGGCTGGTCTCAAAATTATAGCACACTCTACACAGCCCTTATTGAGAGGATTTTTGCATATCTGTCACACACAGACCCCGGACTGCTATGAAGAGCATGAAAAGAGTGCAGCTGCCGAAACCAGTGGCCTTATTCATTACCCACCAGAGGGCAAATTATTTACATGTATAACAATTCATTTGAAATACATTTACCAAGCAGCAGCATCAATTTCTTCCGATACAAAAGAGTTTCATTTAAATGGTTCTCAGGGCGTAGAAACCATTGCCCACATAAAACAGCGGAGATAGCTTCATTCTCAAAGCTGAGCATTATTAAAATGTCAAAATAAATAACAGGCAGAAATATAGCAACGGAAGGCAGTAGCTCCAGGCAATAGCCTGGTCCCTCTGAAATCAGACCCAGAAGTTCAAAAGCAGCGGGAAAAAGACAGAGTTTGGCGGTGCCAATTAGTCCTAGTGCGGGTTGTTTTCTTCCTTAGGTAGATTCGTTGACAGCACATCACAGAAAGTTATTAAGTGTCTGCTTTCACCGGGCATGACTCTCTTTTTCATCAGTGCTTAAATTCACGAAACAAGGAAAAGCAGACACAATATAAACAAAGTCATTAATAATATAAATCTCACCTAGAGTAAGAGAGTAATATGGCCTGTCTCGTTGGTCTGCATAAAGTGATTTCCGCCGTTTTCCATTTGCCCTCTCTATGGATTTTTCTTCTTTGGTACATCTCATCTCATTTTATTCTAGGATTTCTTCAGGGGCCTTAATGGGAACAACTTTGAGGAAATCGGCTAATAATACCTCCATTTCTCATCTGGACAGCTAAGAGGGCTTGCTAGCCACCACTATCCCCCACCACTGGACATTGTACCCCTCCTCGTGAGACCTTAGCTCTAATCTCTTAGTCTTTGCAATTGGGTCATTAAATTGGGCTTCTAGCTTCGCCTATGGCTTGAGGGTCATTAATATGCATGTCATTGGATAGGTTATTTATTCCGGGGGTTTACTTTGAAATTGCCTGGCTGAAATCTGTGTTTTCTTTTCAGACCACGTTCCAGCAGTTTTTTATTCACTTTGGTTCTAACTGAGGGATGGCATGTGGTTCGAGAAGTCAAAGGAAGTTTTAGCATCATTTCAGGAAAAATCGTCCTGACCCCCTCAATTGTGAGTCTATCCTCTAGAGCAGTGGTTCTCAACCTTCCTAATGCCGCGACCCTTTAATACAGTTCCTCATGTTGTGGTGACCCCCAACCATAAAATTATTTTCGTTGCTACTTCATAACTGTCATTTTACCACTGTTATGAATCGTAATGTAAATATCTGATATGCAGGATGTATTTTCATTGTTACAAATTGAACATAATTAAAGCATAGTGATTAATCACAAAAACAATATGTAATTACATATGTGTTTTCCGATGGTCTTAGGCGACCCCTGTGAAAGGGTCGTTCGACCCCCAAAGGGGTCGCGACCCACAGGTTGAGAACCGCTGCTCCAGAGCCTCCAGTCACACTGAAAAGGCTTTCCAAATTTCTCTTTGGTCTGCAAAACACTGTTCAAAGTAAGCGGGCAATCTCTAAAATTGGAAAGGATAAGAACTGTGAAGCTTGTGAGAGGGGAAACCAAAGAGAGTTGGCTGGGGCTCATGCAATATGGGGAAACGAGAAATACCAGCAAGATCAGGCAAAACCATGGTGAGACACCACCTCTCCACCCCAAATCTCCACTGCATTTAGAAGAGACCCAAAGTCCTCCAGGTGAAAGTCTTTTGCAAGTTTACACTCTGATTGCTTTTTTTAAAAAAAACTGCAAGATTCTGGGCAGGTTGGCTCCCTTGGGAGATCGTTGATCCTCCCTCACCTGTCACCAGTCACTTCCTATACAGTGAAGACCCTCTCTGCTGGCCCCTGCTCCCATTCTGAATTCCATTCTCCAATCTCAGAACTCACACACACTTAGAAGATTTACCTTAAACCCACTTCTCCTACATATCTGCTCATGTATCTCAATAAAAGTTGACACTGACTTGGAGTGTTCTGTATTTCTGTGTACTAGAGTGTTAGTTCTTTGAAGCAAGAACTACCTTCAGTCTTTTACTTAATCCCTTTTTTGTGGTACCTGAGATTCTTTAACCTCTTAAAGAATGTCTGTTGACTTGATTGGCTATTTCAGAAAGGCAGGTACATTCCAGGGAAAGGATAATGAAAAAAAGAGAGAGAAAGAGAGAGAGAGGAACATGATTAATGACCTAATGCTCTCTAACAGATGAAAGTGTTTTCAGCTATTAGAGGCGCGCGATCCACAGCCAAGGGTATTGGAATCATGCTAAGAAAGGTAAGTTCCAAAAGAAGCTTGATCATCCGACAGATTTACTGGCCCTAATAAATAGTTTTCAAGGTACATACATTAGCTTTTTTTCTTATAAATATCAAAATAGAAATGAAGACTAATGCCCCCCAAGATGTTCATGCCCTAATCCCCAGAATCTTTACATATGTTAACTTTGTAGATATGATAAGGGTAGCATGAATTATCCAATGGGCCCAATGTGTCATATCAGTCTTTACAAGGAAAAGGCCATTCCCAGCAATAGTCAGTGGGAGAGAGATGTGACAATGGAAGAAAAGGCAGAAAAGATGCAACATGCTGGCTTGGAAGGTGGAAGAAGAGGTCCATGAGCCAAGGAATGTGGGCAACATCCAGAAGCCAGAAAAAGCAAGGAAACAGATTCTCCCCTGGAGCCTTCAAAGGGAACACAGTCCTGCCAACACCTTGACTTCAGCCCAGTGAAAACTATATTGGAATTCTAACCTTATGAAACTGTAAAATAAACTTCTGTCATTTTAAGCCATGCATAATCGGTTACAGCAGCAACAGAAAGTGAACACAAAAGGCTACCCTGGGCTTCAGTATGGCCCTCAAAACTGGGGAACAGGCATTCCCTGCTGAGCCCCCAAACCAGAGAGATTTCTTATTCCAGCTGAAACTATCCTTCTACTAGAGGCCTGGTGCACAAAATTCGTGCACTGGGAGGGTGTCCCTCAGCCCAGCCTGCCCCCTCTCACAGTCTGGGAGCCCTCAGGGGATGTCCTACTGACAGCTTAGGCCCGCTCCCCAAGGGAAGCGGACCTAAGCCACAGTCTGGCCACAGCGGATTGGAGCATGCCCCCCTGGGCTGGTCCGCTGGGGGCCTTGGTCCCAGGGCAGGCGGCGCAGCATGCCTGCCTGCAAACCCCTCGTGGGAGTGGCCTTGGAGCTGGGCAGTGCCACACTCCCGCCAGGGGCCTTGCTCCCAGGGCAGGCTGCACAGCATGCCTGCCTGCAAACCCCCAGCAGGAGTGGCCTCGGAGCTGGGTAGCGCCGGGTCTGGGGGCAGGCTCCTAGCCGCTCAGAGCCCGTCCGCAGCCCTGGTGTGTGGTGTGTGTCCGCTGGGGCTGGGGGCGTGCTCTGAGCTGGTCGTGACGCAGCTTCCTGAGCTGGTCATGATGTCCTGAACTAATTTGCATATTTCTCTCTTATTATATAGGATTCCCCCTTTTCCTCTCTACAACTTGGCTGGCTTTTTTCTCATCTTTCAAGACTCAGTACAAACTTTCTCTCCTCTGAAAAATCTTGTGGTTTTTTTTCTATATAGGCTATAAAGGTCTGAAAAGTGGGGACCATGTCATGTTCTTTGTACATGTTAGTTTGAAGGATGGAATTAATTAATCATCATTTGATGGAGTGTAAAAAATAAGGAACAATCAAACTGCTTTCTTATCACTGCTTTTAAGAAAAAAGATCACTCACTCACTAGGATCCACTTTCATTGACATTCATCAAGTCCTACCTTAGTCTTTCTCCTCCTCTCTTTAGACACACACACACACACACACACACACACACAACCTGGCAGTTAAATCCCAGTTCCCAGTTTGTGGCTGTTTAGAGTCAGACGAGTAAGCAATACATTGATCCCTGATCAAAAAAAGGAGCTGTTAAAAAAAATAAAAAAAGAGCTGTTGGAGGTCAAAGGCTGAAAGCAGAAAATTTCAAGGAAAATTTAAAAGGCAGGGAAAAAGATTGCAAAATGTGGAGTTTAAACCCAGATCCAAGATTTGAAAATTAAATAACAGGACTCATGTGTGATAGTTTTTAAAATATATCCACAAACACTTTGACACTCCTTTTCCAAAAATGTGAAGCCTAATTTCCCCTCCCTTGAGTGTGGGCAGGAGTGGGTCCCTTCTAATGAATATAATATGGCTGATGTGAACAGCATAAGATCAAGTCAAAAAAGGCATTACAAGTTCCTAGCCACATGAGTGACCCATCTTGGCCTAAGATCCCAAACCTTCAGACAATCGCAGGCCCACATCTTGACAGCAACCAGAGGGGAGACCCTGAGCAGGAACCACTCAGCTGAGCTGTTCCCAAAGTCCCAACCACAAACACAGTGAGGTAATAAATGTTCATTGTTTGAAGCCACTAAGTTTGGGGGTTATTTGTTATGCAGCAAAACAGATAGTCAATATAAATGAGATACATTCCCTAGGGCTGTGGTCGGCAAACTGCGGCTCGCAAGCCACATGCAGCTCTTTGGCCCCTTGAGGGGGGGTCTTCCACAAAATACCACATGGGGGCGCGCACGTACAGTGCGATTGAAACTTCGTGGCCCATGTGCAGAAGTCGGTATTTTGTGGAAGAGCCACGCTGAAGGGGCCAAAGAGCCGCAGTTTGCCGACCACTGCCCTAGGGCAAAGGTGACAAATTGGAAAGTTAAGAACCTGATTTGGTCTACAAATAAATTTTTCTCAGCTCAAAATGGTAGATTTTTTATGAGCCAAATTTTAAAAATCATTCAATTCTATTTAGAAATCTAGATTGCCAGTCTCGCTCAAAAATGTGTAGGTCTGGCAACACAAAAGCCTGCATTTCCATCTGGTAGCCATGAGCGGGAAGAGGACCAGCCTTCTGCTATAGAAGACGCATGCTCTCCCGAAGTGCACTGGAGTCCCCACTAACCCCTGTTCATGCCTACACTACACCAACTGTGTGGCTTTTGCAGTGCTGTTCCTCTTTTAGTAGAGAAGTATTTGCCAGCTCCCATATCTCTATCAAAAGTAGGAGACAAGCCCTGACCAGTTTTGCTCAGTGGATAGAGCGTCGGCCTGCGGACCGAAGGGTCCCGGGTTCGATTCCAGTCAAGGGCATGTACCTTGGTTGCGGGCATATCCCCAGTGGGGGGTATGCAGGAGGCAGCTGATCGATGTTCCTCTCTCATCGATGTTTCTAACTCTCTATCCCTCTCCCTTCCTCGCTGTAAAAAATCAATAAAATATATTTTTTTAAAAAGTAGGAGACAAAAGATATACTGAAAGGGCTGTGTGTCTTAAGAAGTCTAAGAAAAAACTTATTTCTTAGTGGAAGTGAAGAATATTCTTGCATGTCTAATATGCCCTACATGTGTTTCTGTATCAAATACACACAACTTAAGATCCCATTTTTTTTCTTTCTCTTGGAGCTTTGCTCATTTAGACTACCTGACTAGTCCCTGTAGGTAAGTGAGTTTGCCAAGCTTGCTCTTTCTTATGATCTCTTTGAAATGGGGCTAAAATAAGTCACATGAACTTGTCAGATCTGGCTCATCAGCATCTTCAAGATAGCTGCCAATACTACACCTTCCCTCTCATATTGCATGTTTTGAGAAGAACCTTGTTGAGACCATAGCATCTATAAAAATTTTCTGGTTTTGTACATACAATAATTGTTTAGCCTGAACTTCTAAATGCTGACTCAAATTGTGTCTGAGTACAACCATAGCAACTAATCAAAGACATAATCCCAAGCACAACCCCTGCTTCACCATAAATGTATACCTTTTACTATTATTAATATTTCTAGGAAATCAACATTGAAAATGAGAGTCAGAAAAATACAGCACACAGAGCAAGCCTGGCCCACCACCAGCTTTTGTGAATGACGTTTTCTTGGAATACAGCCATTCTCGCTCATTGACATACTGTGGCTGCCTCTGCACCATAGTGGTTGAGCTGAGTAGTTGTGACAGAGACCTTATGCATGACCTGCAAAACTAAAAGATTTACTACTTAGCCAAAGCCTGAATGGGAAGAATCAAACACAAGTATGTGGATGGTTAATAAGCACCCTGCTTCAAAAGAACACAACACGGGAGAAGATAAAGTCACCATGCCCTATCCAGCATCTTTGCTTAAAATCCATAGTTGATCACTCTAAAGCTTTCCTTACCTTACAAATGAACATAAGTAGAACAGGTTTTTAAGTTGAAAATAAACTGACCGTGGCTAGTTTCTGAACATCTTCATCTGATGCTCCCAGAGACGCCAGGCCTATTTCTTGTGAAAATTGAGCAAACTTGGGGTCCGCTAGTAGTGGAACATGTCCCAGAAGTTCATGACATGTGTCTCTGACAAGAAAAACATCACAAAGAAATGTTATGCTAGAAGCTTTAACTATCACTGGTAGAACAAGACTTAAAATTCTAAACATAACCTTGCTATGGTTACTCTAATTAATTTCTGTTAATTTCATCAATTCTAAGACTTTTATCACATTTTAGCAACTCTGAAATCCAGGTGTACCTTACAGTTAATGGCATCTTAAATTATGATATATAATATTTTTAGTAAAATATTAGCGACTATTATTTACAAGTGCTTACTTTATATCAAGCACATAAGTGTTTTATATATATATATATATATATATATATATATATATATATCCTATCTAATAATAGACAAAGATTGAAATTAACCATACCTCCGCTATGCTTCCCATTGGCTAATCAGCGAGATATGCAAATTAACCACCAACAAAGATGGTGGCCGGCAGCCACGCAGCTGAAGTGAGCAGGAGGCTTGCTTGCTCCAGTGATGGAGGAAGCCAAGCTTCCTCCCTGCTGCAGCCGAGCTCTGAGCTCCACTCTAAGCAACAAAGTTGCAATTATAGAAGCTAAACAAACCCCAGATACCTGCTTTCAGCAGGCCGTGGTCTTGGAGCTGGATCAGCAACAAAGTTTCAATTATAGAAGGTAAATAAATCCCAGAATTTAAAAAAAAAGAAAAAAAGGAGAGGCTGGGAGCTTCAGTCGCCAGCGGGCTTGGCCAGCCTGAAAACAACCATCAGCTCCTCATCCAGGCTGGCCAGGCACCCCAGTGGGGACCCCCACCCTGAAGGGTGTGTGACCAGCTGCAAACAGCCATCAGCCCTTCACCCAGGCTGGCCAGGCACCCAAGCGGGGCCCCCACCCTGATCTGGGACACCCTTCAGGGCAAACCAGCCAGCCCCCACCCATGCACCAGGCCTCTATCCTATATAGTAACAGGGTAATATGCAAACTGACCCTAATAGCAGAAAGACTGGGAATGACTGGTCACTATGACACACACTGACCACCAGGGGGCAGACGCTCAATGCAGGAGCTGCCCTCTGGTGGTCAGTGTGCTCCCACATGGGAGAGCTCTGCTCAGCCACAAGCCAGGCTGATGGCTGCCAGTACAGCGGTGGTGGTGGGAGCCTCTCCTGCCTCCTCAGCAGCGCTAAGGATGTTCAACTGCAGCTTAGGTGTGCTCCCCGCTGGCAAGGGGACATTCCCCGAGGGCTGCCAGGCTGCCAGAGTGATGTCTGATTGCCAGCTTAGGCCCAATCCTCCAGGGAGCAGGCCTAAGCCAGCAGGTGGTCATCCCCCGAGGGGTCCCAGACTGCGCGAGGGCACAGGCTGGGCTGAGGGACCTCCCACCCACCAAGTGCATATATATATGGCCAGGGGCTGTCATATCGGAAACAACCGAATGGATGACCGAACAGGCTACGTGGGGTGGCCAGGCTGGCAGGGGGGTTAGTAAGGGGCGACCAAATGACTGAGCAGCAGGCTGCGTGGGGTGACCAGGCTGGCAGGGGGGGCAGTAAGGAGCGACCAGGCCAACAAGGGGCACAGTTGGCGGCAATCAGGTTGGTAGGAGGGGCAGTTGGGGGTGACCAGGCCAGCGGGGGGGGGGGCAGTGATGGGCAACCAAGGCTGGTGGAGGGGGCAGTTAGGGGTGACCAGGTCAGCAGAGGGGGGCTGTTGGGGGCGACCAGGTTGGTAGGGAGGGCAGTTAGGGGTGACCAGGCCGGCAGGGGGGCCCAAGGCAATCAGGCAGGCAGGCAGGTTAGCAGTTAGGAGCCAGCAGTCCTGGATTGTGAGAGGGATGTCCAACTGCCGGTTTACAGGATTGGGCCTAACCGGCAGTTGGACATCCCCTGAAGGGTCCCGGATTGGAGAGGGTGCAGGCTGGGCTGAGAGCCCCGCCCCTGCACAGATTTCATGCACTGGGCCTCTAGTGTGTGTGTGTGTGTGTGTGTGTGTGTGTGTGTAGATTTAATCCTCAAGAGAAACTTAGAGGATTAAAGTAACTTATTAGTACAAGATCCTGTTGCTCAGGGGTGAGCCAACTACAGCCATATACCAAATCTGGCCCACTGCTTGTTTTTGTAAATAAAGCTTTATTAGGAAACAGTCATGTTTATTCATTTATGTATTGTCTGTGACCCCTTTTGACTAAAACAGCAGAGTTGAGTAGTTGTGACTGAGATCATATGGCCCACAAAGCCTGAAATATTTACTAGCTGGCCCTTTACAGAAAAAAAGCTTGCTGACACTTGCTATAGGTAGTGATAAAACCAAAATGTGGTTTTATCCAGCTTGTTATGATTTCCAAATTCTTGCTCCTAACCCTTCAGTTGCACTGCATCTCATGTTACATTTTGCCAGGCTCTGGGAAACAGCAGAGGATCATATTGTCGTCATCAAAGTGGCTTTCCCCATAGTCAATTTATCTGCCTATAACACAAGCAATTCCCTTGAGCCTACAGAATGCAAGACCTTCCTAGCCCTCTGCTTTGGCTCACCTGAACTAAGTAATAAAAGAAGCTTAGAGCCTTGCTCATTTGCCTGAGCTTCCATTCGGAGCCAAATGACCAGGCAAAGGCAGTATGTGTCACAATTTATCAAGGCAGATGACTTACTGAGTCATCTCCATGAATCACAGACTGTTTCCTGAAACCACACTATATTGGAACAAAGTCCCCTATGCCTCTCTGGAAATGGATCAAGAGGCAGCAATATTTTATTTTCTTTACAAAAACCAATTAGCCAGGTAGTAATTGAAAGATGTTTCCTGATTTCACCTGGGCTCCTCTGAAGTGTATCACATCAAACAGGTGCCATAATATAAATGCCAGGTGCAACCACCATATTACAAGTATAAAGGTTGGGTGGTTATGCGGTTGAAGCAAGTGAATGGTGGTCAAAGACACAAGATTGATGCCCACATAAAACAGATGGCATTACTCAATCAAAAAATCTTGTTCCCACAACTGAAACCACATCCCCACTGGCCAGCCACTTCATAGACACATCAAGTGAAAGGGCAGCCAATTGACATATGTGGACATGATACTAAAAGAAACTCCAAATTCATTCTTTGTCAACTGTGTGCCAAAAGCTTTCTTCTTGCACATAAGCTGAATGTGTGGAGAATAATATGTGTTGTTTTTTTCTCTAATCACAATGCTTAAGGCAAAGAATTGGGGACCAAGCCTCTCGTTTTACCCATAAAGAAAATAAAAACAGAAAGAAATAAAAGGAAAGATAGCATATGTTGAGTTCTTACTGTGTGCTGGGTACTGTACAAAATGTTTTTCTATCACATTATTACTTTAACCTTCACTTACAAAGAAGTCTTATTATTCCCACCTAACAAATGGGGAAGCTAAGAGTCAGTAAATGTAAGCATCTTTGCAAGGTCACTCTTAATAAAAGACAGAGACAAGATTTGAAATCATCTGCCTTAAAGCTATGCTCTTTCTGTCCTATCATTCTAACTTGTATTTGTAGAGTAAATGAGAAGGGAGGTGGGCCTTAGTTTGTGAGGAGGAGAGTTAAACCAAGTTAGTTAGCACAAGTAAAAATGTAGTCAGTATATCCAAAGTCTCTTGTACAGTGGGGCCTTGACTTACAAGTGTCGCGACTAACGAGTTTTTTGAGATACCAGCTGTCTCTCAGCCGATTTTTTGCATTGAGTTGATAGAGTAATTTGAGTTAACGAGCTCCTTAACGAGCTCCTTAACGAGTTCAGTCTCGGAACGAATTAAACTCTTAAGTCAAGGCCCCACTGTACAACTATTCAGTAGTCTTCAACCCTCCCAATTACTTGAGGAGCCTTTTTAAAGATACCAGTGAATGGGTCCCACCTAACACCAATTCAAGTCGACTCTTTGGGACCTGAGCCTCTGTATTTTTTTAAATTCTCACCCAAGGATATGTTTTTTATTGATTTTAGAGAGAAATGAAGAGGAAGAGAAAGAGAAACATGGATCAGTTGCCTCCCATACGCCCCCCAATGGGGAATCAAACCTGCAACCTAGGTATGTGCCCTGACCGGGAATTGAACCTGCAACCTTTTGGTGTACAGGACAACACTCAAACCAACTGAGCCATACCAGCCAGGGCTGAACATCTACATTTTTTTTTTAATTTTCTGGATGATAATGAGACACAGCCAGAGTGGAGACCCAATTCATAACTGATGATGCTAGGAGCTCTGCTAGCAAGCTTCAAGCAACTAGTACCTGAAATTGAAGCTGAATGTGAGGATGTACTTTTGAGCTGCCCAAATTTAATTTCACTAGAACCACATCATTAATACCGGAGAATAATGAAAGGAGGTGACAGAAAGGTCACCAGGTAGCTAATTATTCCTTTGTGTGTATTTGATTCAGTTAAATGTCTAATACTTCCATGCTAGGAGTGGACCCCATAGACTCACGCCTGTGATCAGTTTTTTAAAAGGTCATGCTGTCTGCACCACTGTTGGAATTAGGACCAAGTGCCCTCCCCCGCCCCCGAATAAATCTGAATTCACCACTGTAAATACTAAAGCATCCCACTGATCCAGGCAGGAAAATGTGACAACAATCACTCCAAAATTAGACCAGATGTCAAACTCCAGGGACATACTGATACTGGTATTAGCTCACGGTCTAAATAAGCAAAGTGAGCAGAAACAAAACTAACTTTTGCGGCCAACACATATTAAATGCTTGCTGTGGGCCAGGCACAGAGCTAAGTGCTCATAATGTGAGCATAGGAGAGGTTGTGCCTACTGCGCTGGTGAATTCTTGGTGCGGTACCGGATTTACTTCTGAGCTCGTTATGTACTTGAGGAAGCTGCTGCAGCAAGCAGCCTTCCATCTACCTAGATCGTGATGGCGAACCTTCTGAGCTTGGTGTGTCAGCATTTTGAAAAACTCTAACTTAACTCTGGTGCCGTGTCACATATAGAAATTTTTTGATATTTGCAACCATAGTAAAACAAAGACATATTTTTGATATTTATTTTATATATTTAAATGCCATTTAACAAAGAAAAATCAACCAAAAAATGAGTTCGCGTGTCACCTCTGACACGCGTGTCATAGGTTCGCCATCACTGACCTAGATCCTAATGTAGTCTAAAGGTAGGAAGTAAAGTGAAAAGCTGATGATTGGAAAGGAGAGAACAAGGGAAATACAAGAGATCCCGAGACACTAAGGAGTTAGTTCTCTATGGTAGAAAGAGAGCTGTCACCTGGATTTTAAGTTAATGCACCATTATCAGAAACCTGTAACTCACAGCCAATTTAGACATCTTTAATAGCATTACAATGGCAAGGTAATCCAACTATACCTAGAAGAGGAATTATAAACTTGAAAGAAAAAAAAATCATACAATCCAGCAGTTTAAGTTCTATTGTTTCACTGAGAGTGAAAGCCTGGCCCTGGGCAGTGTGGCTCACAGTTTGTAGGAGCATCAACCCTTACAGCAAAAGGTCACGAGTTCGATTCCCAGTCAGGCACATGCCCAGGTTTCAGATTCAATTCCTGGCCGTGGTTTGGGAAGCAACTGATCAATGTCTCTCACATCCATGATTCTCTCTTTCTCTCTCTCAAAAGAAAAAAAAAATGAAAGCCTGAAGCAAGATGTCTAACAGGAGCTTTAATGGCACGTGAGGGGAGCCCTCTGCCCCATTAGAAGCAGAAATGATCGCTCAGGACTTCTCTCCTCTGTGCCCTCTCTCAGCCCCGTGTCCAGGCGGAGACCTGGCGAAAGACTGCCGCTGGGATCCCCCAGCCAGTGGAGAGGCGGTACGTACAGGAACCAGCTTGTCCTTGAGCCAGGCTGTGAGCACCACATTTTAACACCAGAAAGAAGATGATTACCTGTTCTGACATCAGTGGAACTTTCTCAGAAAGAAACACCAGGTTATTCTCTATCCCAGTGTCTTCTGATAATTTTCGGGGTGTAGACCAAGGAAACTGCAGTGGAAAGATCTTTGATGTTAACTAATAAAAGCAATTCATTAGCTCTGAGAAGTTGACATTTTCTTGAATGTCTTTGAGACTGAAGGACTTAGACGCTAGGTTGACGACAACTCTCAGGGCTGAAAGAGGTTCCGGACTATTGGGAGCCTGAGCGGGGAGACCAAGCCTTCTCTCCAGCCTTCACCTCAGTTCAGTTCCGCTGGGCTGAGTCATGCTATTTCACCCGATTTTACAAAGTGCGACAGCTTTCATGTCCTGCAGGTAAAGTAGTTCCCTGCCTCGGTGACGGCATCCACAGCTGGACCCCTGAGTGTCTAATTATGAACAGGTTTCTGATGTGAGTCCACAGCTCTTGCCTTATCTCACCAGATCCTTCTTAAAAGGTCCAATTATTTGGCCATAATTGCACCTGTCAGCACATGCTGCCTCCAATCTCTACATCGGCAAACTTTTTCTCTTTTTAACTCACATTCCTTTGATGTATTTTCGCCTGAATAATGCTTGTCAGAGCCCTTTACACAATAGCGCTCTGTTCACTGAAAATGTAGGGCCTTTCAAAACTGTTAACACTGTAAAACATCATGTCTCCTTTTGACCAAAAAAAAAAGAAAAGAAAAAGAACGAAAAGCTAGAGCTGATATCAAACACTAAACTTTGGCTGCTCTAAATTGGAATCTTCTCTGATAAGCCCTTCAGAAGGACTCTAAAGCCTGCTGAAATGGGCCTGCAAAGGGGCCTGGGCAAAATGCCTCCAGGGAATCCTTAAGTCATTCTCAGAAAGTTGCCATCATTTTGCTGCATCGGGAAACAAGGGTCCTGGTTGTTAAATTCAAAACGAGCCTGGCATTTTTTCCCTCTTATCGCTTTCCAAAGCTGACTCCCCCAGCTACGAAGGATGTGTTGAACACTTCTTTCAATTCCTGCCGTAAATTAAAACCTTTAAGAAGCCATGAGTGAGCATCCAACATTGGCTGCCAATCCCAAATCTGCACGACTGTCTTTTAAGCCATATTTCTACAGGTTTTGTTTGTTCTAAATGACACGGAAGCCAACACGTAGCTATGTCACAAAGAGAAAGAAAGGAAGAGGGGTGCAAGGGGTGGGGCGTTCACGATGATAAAAAGAAGATGAGCTGGGAGCCAAAATAGGGTACTTTTCTCAGCTGTCACACAACCTTTGGTGAGTAAATGCAAGTCATCTGGGATAACACATCCGGATGCATTGGAAAGGGGGTGACTTGGTTTGTTTTCACTGCACTAAGGAGATGATAACAGAAATTCATTTCGTATTGAGAAAAATTTTTTCAGTGTTTGCTTTGGAGCCGTATACAGAGATTCTTTAGCTTAGGTTTAAATACCGCACTATATAATCCAAGCCAGTTTATAGGCAGCCCTTATGATCATTCCCTCTTTTATCCTTATCACAGTGTAGATAAACACCTATGTGACCCTCTTTTTATGAATCCGAGCACCTGAATACTGCCCCGGAGAAAGTCTTATTTACTTTTTTCCCTTTAGGAATTGTAAGTAAGGCCACTGATGTTACTCTTCTGCACTATAATTCTTTTGAGACTGGCAGAAAATACTATAGTTGTCTTTTTTGAAATTTAGTTCAAGAGCATTTACTGTGTGACTATCATGGACCAGGTACTATGTTAGGAACTGAGGCTTAACAGGAAATAAGGCATTTCTGAATGTAACTCTTAGCAAAAGTCACCTTATCCTAATATATAAAAAGCCAGGGGCTGTCACGACTGAAACAACCAGACAGATGACCAAACAGCAGGCTGTGTGGGGCGACCGGGCCGGCAGGGGGGTTAGTGAGGGACAACCAAACACTGAACAGCAAGCTGCGTGGGGCAACCAGGCCAGCAGGGGGGGCGCAGTAAGGGGTGACCAGGCCAGCAGGGAGGGCAATTAGGGGCGACCAAGCCAGCAGAGGGGCAGTTGGGGGCAACCAGGCCAGTGGGGGCGGGCAGTTAGGAGTGATCAGGCCTACAGGCAGAGGCAATTAGGAGGGATCAAGCTGGCAGGGGGGGCAGTTAGGGGCGACCAGGCAGGCAGACAGGTGAGCAGTTAGGAGCCAGCAGTCCAGGATTGTGAGAAGGATGTCCGACTGTTGGTGTAGGCCCAGTCCCGGGATTGGGCCTAAACTGGCAGTCGGACATCCCCCAAGGGGTCCCAGATTGGAGAGGGTGCAGGCTGGGCTGAGGGGACCCCCCCCATGCACAAATTTCGTGCATGGGGCCTCTAGTGTTTCCATAAAAGCTCAAACAGCAAGTCCTAACTTTCCTGACCAGTGAAAGAAAGTCTCCAGTTCTTGCAAGTACCACACACACACATTAAAAAAAAGAAAAAAGAAAACACTGCAAGGAAAACTTTCAATGTCTCTAGTTCCCTACCATCTCAGCTATTACTTATTTCTTAAAGAAATAAGAGACTTTTAATACTTTCCCTGCCCCTCCTAAATTTCACAACATACAGGGTGTCCCCAAAAAATGTATACACACATAACAGCTGATAGCTCAATTGATGTTTCTTTCTTTTCAGATTTAACCCACTGAAATTAATAATTATTCAAAGTGTGTATACATTTGGGGGGACACCCTGTATTAAGGAGGCAATATAACATAATGGTTAAAAGCTAATACCCTGGAGTCAGACCTAAGTCCATCCCTCCCAAGGCAAATGACTCAGAGGTGGCTGTGCAATAGGACCTCCTGCTGAGGACATGGGCATAGCATCTCCTCTATGATGGAAATATTCTGCATCTCTATCATCCAGTATGGTAGCCACTTGGCAAAGGTGGCTACTGAGCACTTGAAAGGTGGCTAGCACTACTGAGGAACTACATTTATAGTTTTATTTCATTTTAATTAATCATTTTAAATAGCCACTTCTCTACCATAGTGTACTGCATTCTCAACTATACAGTGGAGACTGTAAGGGTCGCTATCTCCTGGAGTTCTTAAACAGTGTAGTAAGATAATGCATTAAACATAAGCTCCCAACAAGTTATATATTATTCATCATATTACATTCAATTATACTTACACCGAAGTCTACTGTACTGCCCTAAGTTTTGCTCTTTGGGGGGATATTTTATCGCTTAAACAAGAAGCAGTAAACTTCTCTGGGAGAGAGGTCATGCCATGTTCATCTTGTGGTTCCCAGTGCTCAGAAAAGCCTGGCACATCATAGATGCCCAAGGGCTACATTTTGAACTCAACTGAATAGAGCAGTGATGCCAGGGTTCTGCTGCTCCCTATGGAGGTAAAGTGAAACCCAACTATAGTGTTCCTAATTTTCAGTGTCGCACAGGGCTTTGGACTCTACCTTGGTTTTGCCATCTCCTAGTTGTGTGACCACAGGGAGAACACCTGACTTCTATGAACTTTGGAGTTGCCATCTGTAAAATGGTGACAGTCCCACTGAACGGACAGAATGTGTGTGGGAAATATCAGGTCCCTTTTTCCTTCTCCTTTGTGGTGGCCCCTGTGCCTGTCAATAGATGTCATTCTCTACACAGTAGTGAAGGGGATGAACAGTGGCTAACGCTTCCTTGCCTAAAAAAAAAAAAAAAAATCAATCATTTTGAATTGCTTCTTCTGAACTTGCAATTTAAAAATGCAAATATTCCTGCCCTAGCTGGTTTGGCTCAATGGATAGAGCGTCGGCCTGCAGACTAAAAGGTCCCGGGTTCAATTCCAGTCAAGGGCATGTACCTCGGTTGCTGGCTCCTCCCCAGCCCAGGCCTGGTCGGGGTGCATGCAGGAGGCAACTAATCTGTTTCTCTCACATCGATGTTTCTCTCTGTCTTTTCCTCTCTCTTCCACTCTCTCTAAAAATCAATGGAAAAATATCCTCGGGTGAGGGGTTTTTTTTAATGCAAATATTCCTGAAAATATGTCTCCCAGGTCATCTCCGTCTCCCACAGCTGAAGGTACGTAAGTGAGCTCCTCCCCCACAGCGTAACACTGAGGGACTGTGAATTATGACGTAGGTGTGGGTGCTTACGAGAGCTAATTTTGGATTACAGGCATCACACAAGGAAGGCAAATCTTTGGAACAGCGGGAAAAAGGTAACCTGCTTTGAATCTGTCAAGAAATAAAAATTTTAAACATTATTTGAAAGCTTTATCCCAAGCCACTCCCAATTAGTCCTAAAAGAACAAAAACAGGACTCCAGCAGGCACGTAGGGCACAAATTTGGTTTGAAAAATGCATAGGTTTTTAAAAATGTATAGGGTGTTTGTTTTGTTTTGTTTTTATAGAATGTCCATTGTTAGATTGCTTGGAGCTCTTGAGACAAAAGTCTCTGTAAAAAGTCTTGTTTTTGCTTTTAGGCACTTGGCAAAACTAGACACGATGTTATGACTGAAAACAGGAGTCCGGGGCTAGGAACGTGGCTTGTAACTGAGGATGCACTGGAATTTCTGAGGCAAATCAGCCGCCACGTGAATTTAGGTGCCAAGTAAGAGTGGACCTACTTGGTATTAATACAAAGCTTTTCCTCTCCAAAGATCAAAGCGTTCTTTCATTATCTCTCTCGCTGGGAGGCTAAGTGATTTGCTGCCAGTCATACAGAGAGCTGATAGAGGGGCCTGGGTCTGGGGGCATGAAGTCCTAGGTCCTTCTGCCCAAGGACGAGGACACAGCAGCCTCCCCTCGGGGTTACTACACGGTAGTGACGCACTTGCCCCTCCTTCTTCCCAGTGAAACAGGAGATGCCCCCTCTTTGTAAATGGGGCAAGCTAACAGGGCCCTGTGAAGGTCAAAGGAGAGGGTATGCTTCTAGCAAGACGAGTAGTTGGACCAAAGACTGGACAGGTCAGCATAGCGCTAGACCACCCCATGGGCACAGGCAGTACTTGGGGTTCTGGCAAGGCAGGGCCACTTAAATTAAAATAAGAAAGTGTCACTTTACTATCTTATACAGAATTGGTAATTAGAAAGCCAAGAAAGGAGCTATTTAGCTTCAGCACACATAGGAGTTTTGAGTTTTTCTGTTTAGCACTACTGTGTCACATACATCAGTGCTTATTCCCACAGATGTGGGCACTACCTCCTATGTTCAAATCCTGACTTTGTCACTTACCAGCTGTGTGACCTTGGGCAAGTTACTTAACTTTTCTTATGGTTTCCTCATCCATAAACAATAATATTATCCACAATAATAATAGTAACAATTTAAATGGTTGTTATATTGAGTTCATCCACCTATAGCACTTAAAATAGTGCCTAGCACATAATAGTTGATATATGCCTGTTTATTATTAATAGTAAAAAATATATATTGCTGCCTGGCCGGTGTGACTGAGGTTGAGCGGCAGGAGGTCATGAACCAGGAGGTTATGGTTTGATTCCTGGTAGGAGCACATGCCTGGTTTGCAGGCCCGATCCCCAGTGTGGGGAGTGCAGGAGGCAGCCAATCAATGATTCTCTCTCATCATTGATGTTTCTATCTCTCCCTCTCCCTTCCTCTCTGAAATCAATAAAAACATATTGCTGCTGCTGTTGCTGTTGTTGAAATTATCTGATTTGAAAGATAGAAGAGATGACAGTATTTTTAGGCCTTAGGGCTTTAAACATCTTAACTGACCCTGGGTGTAGCCCCAACCAAACTTCTCCTGAGGGAGAAGATGGCTGTGATGCTGGGGTTATGAGTTTTGGGCTAAAATGCAGGAAAGAGAGGCCAGATGGGATCGGCTTTTAGGGAACATGCCATTTTCTGAGAATCGTGGTAGGAATGCTGCTTGCAATCCTGAGCAGCAACAATGAAAGTAGCGCTGTGGAGGGAGCCAGTTGGCTGGGCAGGAAGCTTGGCTCAGGCTCAGGTGTCCCACGGGAAGGAGCAGGTTTAAGCTGAACAGAGCTCCTAGGAATGAAGGTTAAAGTCTACGAAGCTCTGGCTTATCTTCCCGGCTCTGCAGTAAGACCTTGCCCAGCCTTGACCTCAGCCAGCCAGGCCTGATTCTAAAAAAACCCAGGATAGCCAGGGCTTAAATCAGACAAGTTCACAGACCCAGTCTCTCAGATGTCAACACGCAGGGAAAGTTGGGAAAGGAAAGATCCTATGTTTTCCTCTCATTACAGACCTAGTGAGAGGCATCTGTTCGATCAACAGAGGAGCAGCTAACCCTTATAAATGTGAAAGCCTGTGTCTTTACCTACTGATATTGTTACTTAACAAATGAGGACTAAGGTCTGAGCCGCAAGAAAAGGAAGGAAATGGCACCGCCTGCCAGTCTTAGAAGGTGTTCTGTTCTAATGAGCAGGGCTAGGCATAAAACTCGTCTAATTTATTTCAAAAAGAGATGAAAAATAGTGTCAGAAATAATTCACTTTTTTCTTGTAAAATTGAAACATGGTGGCAATTATAAGAAAAAGCACCTGACTGCAAACCCTTTTTTAAACTTTAAAAGTTATATTTAATAAAGTAACATTAATTGCCCTAAAAACGCTAACTGCAGCAAGAAAGGTTTTCCTTGATGCAAAGGCATTTAGTTGCACTATGCAATAAACATTGCCATATTAGTCACTAGTGCCCTGAATTATTTCCTAAGGGTAGACTTAGTTTACTCTTTGGTTTGAAAAGTGACCCACCAGGAATGAGCAGACGATACGCCCACATCAGATGGGCTGAATAAGCAGGCATCCCACTGCAGCCTTGAATTTAGAACTCCTCAATGAAGTAAGTTTATGCTATGTTGAGCCAAGTACACTAGTATTTTTGTTACTAGTATGTTAAGCTCAACATCTGATATGTAAACTGGAATGAATATTTTTAAATGTTTTCATTCAAGCATTTTTAAAAAGGGATTTCTAGTGCAAAATTGCAATAGCTCTTTTGGAAAGACAAATATTGTACTGACTCAACCTCAGAGAAGTGATGTCAAAAAGCATATTTTATATTTAAATTCCCAGTTGCTTCTCCCTGAACAATAGACGAGGGGTAAGGGGTTGTGGTATGGATGTGTATTTCAACACTGCCTTGGGCAATGTTTTATGTTCCAAAGGGCATCAGTAGAGAATCATAGGCATCTGGTAACCTCTGGTCTCCAACCAGAAATCTAGATCAGAGTGGGTTTGACCTGTATTGAAGAGAACAAGGCTGGAGTTTCCTACATATATATAGGAGTAATACATTAGAAAATAGCGTCTTCTTGTCCTACCCCCTTCATTTCAGAGACCTCAGTCAGTCCATTAAGCTTTGAAGGAAAGCATGAAATTTGGCCTTAGGAAAATATGGTTTCATTAAACTGTGTTTCTAATTAAAGAGCTGCATTGCTAAGATACCACTGACCATCAGGACTCCAGTTATAATTGCAAAGAGTATACCCAAGTACGTGTGCACAATGAACATTCAGTTGGCAACTATTTAACATCCACCTCACACAAAGCACAAGTCTGTAGGAACCACAAAGATGAGAGACCACAGATCCCCTAGAAGGAAGTGCCAAGGGAAGAAAAAGCAAATGAACCAAGGCAGAGCTAGGAAGAGTAGGATAAATAGAGCATCTGAAATTCAAAGCACCCCCCTGAGGACCAGAGCCTGGTGTTAGAGGCCAGACCAGGCCCCAACAGACCAGGGAGTGAGAGAAAGAGCCCAGCCTACAACTTTCTTCTCTTCCCAGGATGCCCAAGACTTTCCTAAACTGAAGCATCACCACCCTCCAGCAAGAAGCTTCTACAGACAAATGAGGACGTGTTCCCAAATGTCTGATCCACTCTCCTCCCTGAGGGAGGGGCACCCACCCACGTCAGACACGGACAACACATCCATCCACATGACAGTCCTCTAGGGACCTGCTCTAATGTTGGGCAGAAGTTGCCAATCTCGTAGAATTACCTCGTGACACAGTATTTTGAATAGTTCAAATGTAACTTAGATCGTGTCACAGAGTGGCATTGGTTTTAAACGTGAGGCAATGAGCTTCCCTGCCTTTCGGGTGGGATCATATTCAAGGTTAGTTACCCAAAAGAGAAGAAAATGTACATTTTTTTAGCACCATGTGAGGTGTGGTTGGGGGGCTTTCTTTTTTCTTTACCTCCCTCCCTCTCTCCTTCTCTTTCTCTCATTTTAATAACAGGTGGTGGGGGAAATCTTCCCATTGCTTTTCCCAACTCTTCTTCAGCTTCACAATGAATAACAACTTCTTCATTCTGAAACTAACTTTATCCCAAAAACAAAATAGATGAGCAAAACAGGTTTCCCGTTGCTGGGCGTGATTTGGAAAGAAGGCTGTTCTTCAAGTAGTGGTCCAATAGCTTCAACTGGCATCTACATTTCCACCATTAGAGGTTCATGATTTTGCCCGAAGACACTGAAGTGCAAAAGTGCCTTATTCATAGAGGGATGTCCAGCATCGATCCCCGAAGTTAGAGTTGAGCTGTTGGGGTGAGTGGAGGCCACTCACCAATAGGGCTGTAGCCCTCCAGAAAGAGGCCCGACTGCCACATACTGTGTCCCCAGGACTCCCCACGCTCCCTCGCTCCACAGATTTCAGGAGGATCTGGGATCTGAGGATATCTCGAACCTGGCACATCCCGGTGGTGGTGCTGCTCATGGCTCCAGCCCACGTTGGACTCAGCTTTTACTTGTTTCTGTATTGCCTTCGCCAGCTGGCCTTGAGCTAATGACAGCCTTAGGAAGGAGACTGACGCATGAACAATCACCATGCAGTGTTGTAAGCACTGAAATAGAAGTAAGGCCAAGTGCCACAGGAATATCTAGCTCTGCCTACAAAAGTCTTCACAGAGAAGGTTGAGGCTGCGCTTTAATCCTAGAGAATGAAAGGATTTTACCAGAGCATTCAAGCAGAAGGAGCCACCTGTGCGAGGGATGGAGGCATGAATCAGCAGGCTCATGGGGATGTGGAGAAGTCAGTGTGGCGGGAGCATAAGGTTTAGAAGAGGCAGAAAGAAAAGCAGAAGACATGGTTTAATGAGATCCGATGTTTTCCCTGTATTAACAGGGAACCAACAGGGTTAAACAAGGGAAAGCTACATTCAGATTTGTGTTTTAGAAGGAAACAATGCCTAGAGATTGCTTCTAAGAGGAAGAAGTGTAATAATTAGCAGACAGCGCAGCAGTGTTAATGTGACCTGTCAGATTTCTTCTTCCAGAACAGTGGTTCTCACTGGGAGCCATGTTGACCCCCAGGGGACATTAGGCAATATCTGGAGACATTTTTTGGTTGTCATATCTGCGGGACATCTAGTGGGTAGAAGCCAGGGATGCTGGCAAATATCCTAGGACAGCTCCCCACAGCAAAGAATTGTCTGGCCCAAAATATCAATCGTGCTGAGGTTGGGAAACCGTGCCCTAAGGGAAGATGAGGAGGCCAGAGAATGCAATATGGCACAGAGAGGCAAAAAGGAAGCCAGGAGATAATGGGGCTTCTCAAACTTTTGCTCTGCCACTACCCACAGGCTGGGTGATGCTCACACACCCATACACCTAGGAACTCTAGATCTTTCCCTCTCATTTCACTGAGTGAGAGGGATGCTATTATTGGAATAACCTTGAATTTGACCCAATTGACTTTTTAAAGGAAATCATTTGCAAATTTCAATACTCAATTAGTGACAAAGTTGCTTGTGATCACAGCTGATCAAAGCCTGCAGCTATGCAACAGCCAAGTGCAGAACCACTGCCTCGGGTGCTGCTTAAAGAGAGAAAGACCAAGAGGGTGTCCCTACTTCCACCAGCAGCAGCACCTTCAATCCAGGGAGAAGCACACAGAAAGCCCCTCCTCCCACCAAGAAAAGCAGGAGTCCCTGACTCTCCAGGACTTCCTCTATTGTCCTCCAGGCCAGAAAACTTTCCCCCAGGAAACCAATCCAACCTGGCATCATTTCTTAAATTCAAGTTCCATTCTCTGGCCAGATTGAGAGAATCCAGAGTCTAAAATGCAAACGCAGGCCAAAGACATGTTTAAAACCCAACGTGTGCTGAAAGCTATGACACCAAAATGCATTCTACACAGACTGAAAAGGAAAAAGAAGAATTCCTTTTTCAGATAATGTCTTTTGTTGCTTTCACTCTCCTTTCTACCTGCGTCTCCAAGGGTCAACTTTGTCTCATTAGCGCTGCCTCCACGGCAACAGCTCGGCAATTGAAGGCAGTTGTTTGGAAGCAAAGTACAAGCACCAGAGGCATTAGCCAAGCTGCACTTCACAAATTGGAGAATCTGCCCTCTTGTTGGTTTTCAATCGAGGAAATGGGATTTCATTGCAGAACAATGCCTGTGGAAGTGCTTGGGCAGGAAATGGCGCTTCCAGTGTACTGTCCCATCGATGCAAACTGTGGCTGCTGAGGCACTTAGGACTTTGCAACACATAAGGATTCAAGAGGATTCTGTCTGCATAGTGTGTTTCTGGAAGGATGCACTGCAAACTGGGGCCAGCTACTCTGGGGAGGAGCAAGTGGGTGTCGAGGGGGCAGAGGAGAGAAAGAAACTCAGTGTTCACAGTGTGTACCCTTTTGTAGCTTTGAATTCTGAATCATCTACATGGGTTACCTATTCATAAAATAATAATGTTTTTTAAAGAGTGGTATTTGAGCCCACCAGTTCCAAAAAACAGCCCTAACTTAGCAAATCCCAAAACTCTGCTCATCTGTGTCATAGTAGGAGTCAGGGAAGAGGAAAACACTCAAATCTATAGTGAGCGCTTTAAATTTACTTCTGAATTTCAACCAGTATTTCCAGCTGCCAGAAGCTTCTCAGAACATCTGGAGGGCACCTCAAAAACAACATGCCCCAATCCCACTTCCTCCTTTCCCTCTTCCTTCCCTCTTCCCTCCAAGTAGGATCCTCCTCCAATATTCTCAGTCACTATTAGCAATAACTACCCATTTAGCTTCCCAATCCAAAAATTTCAGCATTACCTTAGGGACCCTCCCCTCTTCTCATCCCTATTACAGTCACCCAATATTGTTCATTCCATCTCAGTGATTCTTTGCACACAGGTGCCCTCTTGTCCTACCCCACTGACCCTTTCTAGTTCAACACCTTATAAACTAGATCCTTTCAGTGGAATGTGAGTTCCCTGTCTGTTTTTCCATCCAGTTCATTCTCCACACTTCCCTTCCCGCACACCCCGCCCCCCTCCCCACCACCACCACCAACACCACCTCATTCTTCTCAAACAAGATTATCCAATCATGCCTAAGAACCTTGGATAGCTCCCTCCTGTCTACATAATTAAACCCAAAGGGCTTAGTTTGACAAATAACCATTTACACTGAGGCCTGAAGAAACATTTCATCCCTCATACATAACCTGTGCTCTGGCCTCTCTGGTCTAATGAGCCTCGATCATTCACTTTCTGGCGCCTTACAGCCTTGCATTTACTGTATCCTTCACTTGAAAATTTCAACTAACCTTCATACCCAGTCTCGGCAAAAAAGAAGCCCTATCTCCC
>NW_005871204.1:600300-601924 GCF_000147115.1 Myotis lucifugus
GGGCTAGATTTAGAGATTGCCTTTCCAACTCTGACAACACTCCTTTTAGAACGCACTCCACTCTAAGAAGCATTTCTTTTCCAAGTGTCTGGAGTCCTATAAGTAACCTTTGTTTACCCTGAAAACACTTTCACGGAAGCTGAAAGGAGCTTAAAAAAAAACAATGTAGACTCTGTAGGGACCCACCTGGTCAGTGAGCTCCATGCCCACCTAAAAGGAGGAGGGGACTTCGCAGGCTCAACTCCAATCTCTGCCCACTTGCTCCACCATCAGCTACTTAACTGCTTAAACCTCCAAGGGCTCTCTGCTCCCAGTGAGACCATGGCAGCGCGTTAATCACAAGATTATTGAAGTAAAACAGCATCATAAGTAAAGTGACAACCCCAGTGGCCTGAAGAACAGTGGTCGTTTGGGTTCCTGGCCCCAATCCCAACATTGGAGAGGGGCCACTCCCGCAAACAAGGAGCAATTCTCAGACACCAGCTGGGTGTCCTACAATTTAACTCCATGCTGACACTATCTGCCCAGAGTTAGCGTTGGGTTCCACAGGGTAAAGGCTCAGTCCTACCAGCCTGCCCTCCCCACCCACTTCAGACCCCAGTCACACAAGTCCAGGTTGTCACTGGTGCTCCAGCCCAACCTGCTTTAGGTTGGAGGCTCCAATAACCACTGCCTTGGGCCTCAGACACCAGTTGTATTGTTACCTATGCTTCTGACTGACTGGCTATAAACCAGAAATTTCCTTGAACTCCTCCTCAGGTTCAATTAATTTGCTAGAAAAGCTCACAGAACTCAGAGAAACATTTTATTTACTAGATTACTGGTATATTATCTTTTAAAATATGATAAAAAATACAGATGAGCATCCAGTTGAAGCGACATGTGGGGCATGTATGTGGGTCGGGTGAAGAGCTTCCCAGAAGCTCTCTGAACACCATCCTGTTGGGTTAGTACACAGGTATGACCGGTTAAATCATTGGCCATTGGCAACAGAGTCAACCTCCAAACCCTCTTCACTCCCAGAAGCCAGGAGAATGGGTCTTAAAGTTCCAACCCTCCAATCAGGGTTGGTTCCCCTGACAACCAGCTTACTTTGTTAGATGACCTAAGGGTTTTCCAAAAGCTACCTCATGAATATAACATGTGACATTCTCTCTCTCACCAAGGAAATTTTCAAAGGTTTTAGAAACTCTGTACTAGAAATGGGGGCAAAGACCAAATATGCATTTCTTACTATAAATCACATTATTACAAATGGGTAACAAATTAGATTAAATTTAGGATGAGGCACTCATTTGAATGGAGCACAGGGAGGCAGTGACAGCTCCCAACCTCGGTCTTTGCTTTTGCTCTTCTCTCTCCACATGATACAGAGTGGTCTCTACTCAAATGTCACCTCCCAAGAGGCTGCCCTAATGACTCAGTCTAAAAAAGCATCTCACGTCACCTGCTTTATTTGGCTTTCTAGCATTTTTAGCACATTCCCCCCACTTTGTACCTGCTACGATAGTATTTACTAGTTCACAATTTTTCAACCAGTGGGCTCTATGAAGTATTAAAAGTGCCATTCCGGATTTTTTAGTCAAGGAGACCGACACTCTTCCCGTGAAATGTCTATTTTAAA
>NW_005871204.1:602653-630784 GCF_000147115.1 Myotis lucifugus
ATAATTCAGAGCACTCGAGTACTTTACACTTTCCGGGAAGCAGTAAGACACAGTTTAACATGTTAAAAGCTAGCATGGTTAAATACATGGAACAGGTGGGTAATAAGGAGAATGAATGACAAATTTTCTGAAGGAGTGATTGTGCACAGGATGGTGAGAGAGTGTTTGCCAGAGAAGACAAACACTGTTCACCTTGAAGGCAGTGGAAATTTCAGAAAGTTCGAGAAAAGGACCTATGGTGTTTTACACTGAGAGACTGTACAACGCCATGTGTCATGAGGCCAAGTCATTAACAAGAAGGGGTTCACAGCTTGCCCTCGGGTCCCCATGATAGAGCAGCATAGCATCATCACTCGCTTCTCTCTGCACACCTAGCCCACTGCACACCTAGCCCACACACTGCACACCTAGCCCACCCACTGCACACCTAGCCCACACACTCGCTTCTCTCTGCACACCTAGCCCACCCACTGCACACCTAGCCCACACACTACACACCTAGCCCACACACTCGCTTCTCTCTGCACACCTAGCCCACACACTGTCCAGGAGAGATAGGATAAAAGTCCCAAAGACGAATTCCCTTGAAGAAACCTGACAGAGCCCAAGAAGAATCACAAACACCATATGAATCTAGAGTGGGGTGGGTAGGGCGGAGGAGCGTGCAGAAAACTAGGACAGCAGGGAGAGCATGGCACAGAGTTCTGAGTTTGGGGGTGATGTGAGGACCACAGGAGGGGGGGTGAGTGTGAGAGGAGCCTGCTCCTGCAAGAGGCACGCATGTCAACGTTAGCTTTGCCTCTCCTGCCTGTGTCTTCTCATCAGTTAAAGTGGAGATGATAACAGTACCTACTCCATAGGGTTGCCATGTGGATTAAATGAGTGGATGAGCCCGACTGGTGTGCTCAGTGGTTGAGCGTCGGCCTATGAACCAGGAGGTCATGCTCGATCCTCAGGGGGACGAGCAGGAGGCAGCCGATCAATGATTCTCTCCCATCATTGATGCTTCTATCGCTCTCTCCCTCTCCCTTCCTCTCTGAAATCAATTTAAAAATATACATTTTTTTAAATGAGTTGATGAGAGCAGAGCCTGCAAGGTAGGAATTGTCCCGATTATTGGAATTTCCGCGTTTCTTTCAGTGAAACGTTGTCTATATGGACCATGGCTTTATGAAAGCTACACGTGACTCTCAGAGGCCCCGTGTGCCCAGCTGAGGAGCCTGAGCATCCAGTAAGCTCTTCCTTCTCAGGGTGAGTGCTGTGCCCCTCACTGGCCAAAGGGTGAAGTCAGGGGGGAAAGAGGGCCTGGTCACTTCACAGTGTGGTGTCTCCCACCAGCCCAGGCTTCCCGTGTGGGTACTCACGGTTCCGGGGTGTAGAGGGGGTCCGAGCCGTGCCGGATGTACTGGGTGCAGTGGAACACCCTGTAGGCCAGTCCCGCCAGGAAGTCTCTCGGACTCAGGTATCCAGCCACCGGCCTCACGGTGAAGCCAGATCTTTCTAAAGAGGCAACAGAAAGAGCCAACTAAATGCTAAGCCAGCAGGACTTGCTGGGCCAACCGGGGCTTTCCGTTATTTATAAGGGTGTTCTGGAAACAGAGTAATCAAGGTCCTACACCTCTTGACAATTGAATGACATACACAGTTGACCCTTGAACAACACGGGTTTGAGTGCCCAGGTTCATTTACACGCAGGTTTTTTTCAATAAATACAGTCAGCCCTTTCTATCCGCAGGTTTCACACTCACAGATTCCACTAACTGCGATCAAAAAACCTATTGTCACAGTCCCCGCCGTGTTTTCCCAACCGCAGATCAAAAATCCTGTTTGATCTACAGTTGTTTGAATCCGGGATGGGAAGGGCCAACTGTAGAGTCAAGTTACATGTGATTTTCGACTGTGCAGGGGGCCCCTGGATTGCTCAAGGGTCAACTGTATTGCTAACAGCTATCACGTCAGTGGCTTCTGATTACTAAACTACACTGTCGAGTGATGGTTTCCAGGGGAACAAGACATCTATGAAAATGGAAAGAAAAGGTGAAAAAAGATTGAAGGATTTAAATACAGAAGCCAATTTAGGACCAGAAGGCTCAAATACACAGGAGAGGATTACAATCTAAAGTGATGTTACCTGGTATCTTTCTAAACCACCACCCCCCACCCCCGTCCTCCCCCCTTCGTCCCCCAGGTAGGGATCCCTCCTTCGGGCATGTGGTCAGTTAACAGCTCATTTACTCCCTTCACTAGCTTCATGGAATCAATTCACATCCCAGCTTCCTACTGTCAATACCACCTAACTCCTTCATTCTGTATTATTGTTTCTGTGATATTATGAAAACAGTCACATCAATTACTCCAATTTGAAGGGGGACATGAAAGCCCTACATGCTTTATTGGTTTATAGTAAGAGGGAATCAAATAAGCAGAATATAATAAAATCTATGAAACTGCTCTATGCTGCCAGCTCAGTTAGGCTGTGGATGGATCATCAGCGTCTCGGTTAAGGGCTGCCTCCTGCTTCCTCCTGGTCAAGGCCCAGAGCGTTTACCACAGGAAGCCCGTCTTCCCTCGGACACCAGCACACCAAAGGCTCCCGTTCTGAAAACCTCCCCGCGTTAGGAGAGCACCTTAGAATGTCCCGAAATGGTTTATAAGGACAAAAAGCAATTAAGCTTATAAAACCAGTCTCCGTGGAGTTCCCGGTGTTTGCGTGGACATTACCCTGTCCTCAGGCCTCCTCAGACCCCTCATTCTAACAGATTATGCTCATGCCAAAGCTTCCGCTTTGGGTTGCTCCCCACTGGATATCAGAAAGATGAAGTGTATTTTCTCCTTTTTCTATTTTGTATCCATTAAGCCAGTGTGTCCCACTCATGGGGGACATGAGTGTGGTACACAGAGGAACAGTCTTTATTTTAATAGTTATGTACTTTATTTTTATATAAATTTTTTAAAAGATGTACCTACCACAGCAAGAACTTTGAATTTGTGGATACCATTGCTTAAAAAGTGTTCTTTTAAAATAAATTAGATATTTTAAAAGTCAGTCGATTAAAAGCAATAAAAACACTGACATTGTGCTTGCTATGAACCAATGAGTGATGCAAACCACACTCCCAGTATCCAGTTCACCAAGGGTCGTGAGAAACAGCAATAAAAACAATAACAACAACAATAATAGTAATAATCACTAAGACTCCGCTACATTTAATGTGTGTCAAGCAATAATGTTAGGGCTTTAAGTCATATTGGTTAGTTTCCCCTCCCAATCCTCGTGAGCTGGATAATAGTATTATCTTCATTCACAGAGAAGAAACCCAGAGGCACAGAGAGGGTAAGGTAACTCATCTAAGGCCACAGAGCTAGGAGCCGGCAGCTCGCAGGCTCCTCCAGAATCCGTGCTATCTGCTATTCCACCTCTCATAACACAAATGCTAAGTTGGGAGACAGATGTGACAAAACTCATGGGATGGTGTTCTAATCCCAGGGGCTTGAGAAACAATGTTGTAAGAAGCAAACCCCGTAGGTGAGCGATCAGGCCCATGGTAAATATCTAATATGCACATCGCTCTGTGGGAAACAGAGGGGCATGTCAGAGGCAGGGCTTTGGGGGAAATGTAATCTAGTTAAACAATATAACAGAAGCTGATTCTCCATCTCTGTCCCTCAGTAACACACACCGTGGGTGGTGCTCACCCTCCCTGGTGCCGGGTGTGGTGCTCAGCGTACCAGCTGTCAGACCACACCCACCTCCCTCCTGATACTCACGTGATCTAGGAGAGCTCAGCAAGGCTGTTACGATCAGGATTCATAGAGGAGCAGGATTTGTCCTGAGCCTCAAACAGTAGGTAGAATCTGAGTAGGTGAAAATGGGCTGACTTGTCTAGCCAGGGGCAGAGCCTGAGCAAAGGTGTGAGGGCCCACAGCTGGAACAGAGGGCTGTGAGCAGCTCAGTCATAGCAGGAGACAAACTCGGAAAGCT
Source organism: Myotis lucifugus (assembly GCF_000147115.1). Classification (NCBI taxonomy): domain Eukaryota; kingdom Metazoa; phylum Chordata; class Mammalia; order Chiroptera; family Vespertilionidae; genus Myotis; species Myotis lucifugus. Next base: position 606,636 of record NW_005871204.1, read on the forward strand.
GGGTCAGGGCCTTGAATTGAGGCTGAGCAGTTCAGAACTTGACCATGTAAACCAGACCCAGCACACTATGGCCTGTAGTCCAAAGCCCGCTGGCAGCCTGTTTCTGTACACCCATGAGCTAGGAACAGTTCTTACATTCTTTAACCGTCATATTTAAATGGTTATAGAAGTACCTAAATAGGAGCCTTCATTTTGCCTCTCGGCCCACAAAGCCTAAAATATTTACCATCTGGCCTTTTACAGGGGATTTGCCAACCCCAATAAAACAAAGGAGAGGCACTGATATTTCTGAGCAGAGATGCCAGGAGGAAAGTCATGCGATAGGGAGCTTTATCTGGAAACAGTGGACAGGGGAGCAGAGGGGAGAGGACACGGGGGTCAAGGTTATAAAGTGAAGGGGACTTCAACTTGAGTGGTGGCATTGGAGTGGGAAGAAAAGAGCGTTCACAATGGGTCACAAAGCTCGAGTAGCAATACTTAAGAGGCCATGCTAAGCTGAATAATGGCCCTCAAAAAATATCCATGGCCCTTAATCCCCTGAACCTGTGAAGACGTTTCCTTACGAGGCAAAGTGGACTTTGCAGATGTGCTAAGTTAAGGACCCTGACATGCAGAGCTCACCCTGGGTTATTCAGGTCAAGCTGATATAGTCACCAGGGTCCTTCTTATGAGAGGGAAGTGGGAGTGCCCGAGTCAGAGGAGGACATGGGTGTCCTTGGAGGGCAAATGCGGATGCTGGCCGGGATGGAAGCCTTGTGAAGCCTTACCTTTCAGAAACACGGAGACATCCTCAAGCTGAGGCACGTTGTCCTCCCTGTAGCCACAGTATTTAGTCAGCAGAGGGAAGTTTTTCAAATACTCCCGGCAGGCGTGGGTGGGATAGAGTTTGGAGAGCTCCCGGAATACCACGCCCCAAGTTTTCGTTTCTTCCTCCGTGTACTCCACCCTGGGGATGGGCTGGCCGCTAGGCAGGAGAGAAGACGAATGGATGACTCGAGCTGTGGGTCACTGACGTAAGTGTGTGCTCGCCTTCATACCTAGCGCAAGTCAGATTCTTACAAAGTGGGACACCTGAGTGTCTAAGAGGATCCCATCAGTATTATTATTATTTTTTAATATGTTTTTATTGACCTCAGAGAGGAGAAACACAGAAACATCAATGATGAGAGAGAATCATCAATCAGCTGCCTCCTGCATACCCCCTACTGGGGACCAAGCTTGCAACCCGGGCATATGCCCTGACCGGGAATCGAACCGTGGCCTCCTGGTTCATAAGTCGACGCTCAACCACTGAGCCACGCCAGCCGGGCCCATCAGTATTATTTTTTAGAGTTAAGTGCTAACCTTCTAAAATTGTGTGTGCTTTCAGACTTCCATATGAATGGTTTGATTAAGTTACAGCTTCTCCTGTCCTTATGGAAATTTGATAAGATTTATGTTCTTACTCTGAGATCAGTAACAAGTAAGAGTTCTGGGTTGGAAGGAATGGTTTCGGTATAAAGCTATGCTCTGAGAGCCTTATCGGCAATCGCCTGACAACAATAACAAATGAATGTTGTCACTTGAAAATAAAATTGCCTGTGGGTTCTCTGTCCCATGTGGGGAACTCACCCCAATCTCCAAGTGTAATTTTAAGAATATTTTTCCAGTGAGAAAAACATCTGAGAAATACTAAAAGACTATGCTAAGTTTAAAACTAGGAGTTTTGCAAACTGTAAAAAAGGAGCATTTATTACACGTCATGCTGAGAGACGTGCACATTAAGCCCCTCAGTGGAGGAGAGGGGTCAGCAAACTTTTTCTGTAAAAGACCAGAAAGTAAATATTTTAGGGTTGTGAGCCATATAGTCTCTGTCACGATTGTTCAATTCTACCATTGCATCTTGAGAGCAGCCCTAGACAGTACATAAACAAATGAATGTAGCTATATGTTTTCTTACATATTATCCATATTTTTTTTGCATTTTATTTTTCAGTTGCAGTTTACATGCAATATTAGTTTGTATTAGTCTCAGGTACATAGCTCTATGTTCTAATAAAACTTTCTTTACAAAAACAGGCAGTGGGCTAGACCTGGCCCACAAACAGCATGTGCTGATGCCTGGTTTAGACTATTGAGAGGTAGCCCTGGACTGGAGTGGTCAGGGAGAGCTTCCTGGAGGAGGCACAACGTAAGCTGAGCCTTGTTGGCCAGGTATGACCTGCGAGTTCACAACAGGAAGAAAGGAGGGAAAGAAATGCTGTTCTAACAGGAGCCAGCAGCCATGAGGAGGGAGCATAGCTCCTGCTGCAACCTGGAAGGGAACACAGACCTGAGCTTTTGCAAACTATAGCTTGAGGGTCCAGAATCTGAATTTAGCCTCTGATTAAAATACCTGCTTGGAAAGTGAAATTAGGGTTTGAGAAAACCTCTCACGACATGCTCAACAGCCACCTGCAGCGCTCCCCTCTGCCTACCCTGGCCACTTTTCAGAAATTCTGCCCCTGAAGTCAGCAAATATACGCACACAATGAATGGAAGCCCAAACATATACACAGAAAACTAGGAATTCTACCCCAGCAGGCCACATAATCCCGCCTGTGGCAGCAGCCACCACAGGAGCCTGTGCCCAGGCAGCGGCAGGCACGCAGGGATGCTGTGGGGCATCTTCCACCAGCTGAGACCACCCCCAGTTCCCACCACTCCAGCCCCTGCCCAGAGGTAAAATGGGGAAAGAGAACCACAGCCAGAGTAGGCTCGCAAACTGCCCTCTGCCCCCCACCCTCTACATACTCCGTGTTCTTGCCAAAATGCTTTCTGTTTAAAATTCAGGTAAAATTGTGGTTCCCACTGCCCCAATTTTTTTTAAAATCCTCACCTGAGGATATTTTTTTCCATTGCTTTCTAGAGAGAGTGGAAGGAAGGGAGGAAGGGGGAGAGAGAGGGGGAAAAAATCGATGTGAGAGAGACACATCAATTGGTTGACTCCTGCATGCTCCCTGACCAGGGGCAGGGGAGCAAACCTGTAACCCAGGTATGTGTCCTTGACCAGGAATCGAACCCAAGACCCTTTGGTGCACAGTCTGATTATCTAACCACTGAGCAACACCAACCAGGGCCCCAATTTCTCTTTTTTATTAACTGCAGTACATGAAGGATGAGGGAATAACACCCATAGAAGAGAGAACCAGACATTAACATTTGCTTTTTCTAACTACCAAGAGGAGGGCTGATACAAACCAAATTAGAACAAGATTAGCATTGTTTAAATTTGGTTGCTGATAGCAAATAAATTATAACCTGGCGAATATTGGCTTAGCATCTGGATGAGTTCAGAATGAAAGCTTGAAATGGACAGATAAAAAAAAAATAGAAAGGACATAGGAAATAAATATATAAACGGTCCAGAAAATTCAACAAAATCAATTTGAGTCAGGTAAGCCAATACAGCTAATCAGAGCTGTGCACAGTCGGAAGGTAAGAAAGCGATGAGGCTGAAACGATAAATGAAATATTGAGAAGCCATTTGAAAAGAATCGTTAGGTCAGACTTTTCCCTTTGACACCAATCTGCAAACATGTCGCCTTTCAGAGGGGAGCTATGTCCCACAGGAAGCAGCAGAAGGAAAACAAGTGTGAGTTAGGGGAGAAAGAAAGGTGCACAGATCTGTCACTCAGTAATGAATGCCTGGTGTTGCAATCTTGGACATGCAGATGGTCACGCATATTCTCATTTGTTGCTGCTTGTTTGTCCTGCCTGCGTAGCTAACTAGCCTGCTCTTCTGAGTGAATGGCTGATGCCGAATTGCACTGCTACCTGGACCGACCGCAGGTAAGTCTGACTGCCCGTCCCGTCACGAGATTGCTCACACTGCTCTGACCCCACCCTCCCCAGGTCATCTTTAAGGGAAATGTTTAAAAATCAGCTTCACCACAAAGTAAAGGCTAGTTTTATCCATTTAATTTCTATTTAAAATATCCAAAATACAGAAAAAAATAAGAAATTTCCTGTTTCTCTAGGGAGTTAATACAGGGATATAATATTAGCTCATCTTTGAGAGCTGACTGTGGTGCCAGACAATTTTGTAAGGCTAAGTGTTTTTATATGAATTAACCCATTAGACTCTCCAGCAACTCCATGAGGTAGACACTATTATTATCTCTATCTGCAGATGAGGAAATTGAGACTCAGAGAGATTAAGCTATTTGCCTAGAATCATAGTGTCAAGTTTACCACTCAGTCAGTCTGGCTGGAGACTTGATTGACTAGTACATACCAATAAAATAAAAAAGGCATTCCAGCCCTAACTGGTTCGGCTCAGTGGATAGAGCGTCGGCCTGTGGACTCAAGGGTCCCGGGTTCGATTCTGGTCAAGGGCATGTACCTTGGTTGCAGGCACATCCCCAGTAGGGAGTGTGCAGGAGGCAGCTGATCGATGATTCTTTCTCATCGATGTTTCTGGCTCTCTGTCCCTCTCCCTTCCTCTCTGCAAAAAAAATCAATAAAATATATTTTTTTTTAAAAAAAAAGGTATTCCAGGGACCAACTTACTTTCACATGCCAAACTAAAACAAGGTTTATGGGTATGTGTGTTCATATGTAAAAATCGCATATACAATGATATGTAATCATGATGCTCGTGTATATTTGGAGATCACATAATTTTGTAGATACTTTCCTATTTATTCACTCATTGAACCTTCTCAGTAAGACAGGGATGTAGTGCTGGGTTCCCCTGCAGAATAAACCTGTGCTTAGAGAACAAGGAATGCAGAAACACCTGTGTTCTTTTCCTCTACACCAGGGGTCCTCAAACTACGGCCCGTGGGCCACATGCAAATACAAATATTGTATTTGTTCCCCTTTTGGTTTTTTACTTCAAAATAAGATATGTGCAGTGTGCATAGGAATTTGTTCATAGTGTTTTTTTAAACTATAGTCCGGCCCTCCAACGGTCTGAGGGACAGTGAACTGGCCCCCTGTTTAAAAAGTTTGAGGACCCCTGCTCTACACTTTGAGATTTGTAGTCATGGAGAAAATCAGAATTTACGGCACTGGCTTGTACTTTGGATTCATGGGGTTTTGTGACTCGTATGTGAAAAAGATGACAGAGCAGTGTCCTGGCCTTTTTAGGGCCCAAGATACACACCCATGTATCATTACGTACTTGTCTGCGGATAAACATTATAATGCATATATTTCAATGTCCTAAAACACTCCTCTGGTCCAAAACTAAAGTCACGTCAATACTCCACGTTCTAGAGAAAGCCCCAGCAGCTGGAGCCAACCATCTCCCTGGAGGTCTTGGTAAGCAGCAGCAGAATGGCCCTACCGCCCACAAAGTCCTCTCCATCACCCTGCCCGCGCCAGACCCCACCCACCAGTCTTAACAGAGAACCAGGGATGTGTAGGGTGGTGAGGAGGCCAGGGGTCGAGGGAAACGCCGGTTCTTTCCCCTTCCCTGCGTGAGGAGGGCGGGCTGAGCCATGAGAACCCTTTACAAGGACTGCGGATGCCCTAGAAGTGGAGTCTGGCATCACATGGCCCACTGGACTCCTGCTGAGCGGCAGGGGCACAGGCGGTTCCTGGTGCTGCCGCAGAGGGGAGCAGTAGAGAGCCAGTCCTGGGGTTGTGTCTGGAAGCCTGGGAGTCTGGCACGCTGTGGGGAGGAGGAGGGATCCCTGCCGCGCGTCATCTGAAATTTGAGGTTCCTGTAAACATGGAGCCTGCTGCCCAGCGAAATCTAGAGATTTCCATGGGATCCAATGTGGTGTGCCAGAAGGAAGATGGGGAAGCCTCACCCCCCCCCCAGTTTGCTAAGTTCTTAGGAGGCAGAATGCCCAGGGGTCCCATCACCCCTGAAGAAGAGGCACTGATGGGCAGGCATGTGCCCAGCTGTGGTGCCCGCCTTGGAGAGGGGCTGGAGGTGTGACCACTGGCAAGGTCAAGGGGGTGCGTAGCTGCAGGGGTGGGGGTGGAGGGAATGGTCTCGCCCCAAGAAAACTGCATAGAACACTGTGCAGAGACCATTTCAACAGAGATCACCCCAACGGAAAGAGTCTGTCTGAACCAGGGTGATGTGGACTACGGCCTGCCCGCCTATGACATTCTAACAATCCGATAAAAACCCCTCAACTGCCCCCCTTCCTCCTGAACCCCCGCTCCAGAGGAACTAGGTCCTGAAAGAAAGGAAAAGGTGTCTCGGTAGCAGAGCGCGCACACACACACTACCCATAACAAGAGGGAGAGGGGGGGAGCGGATACGTGTTGAATCAAGTTTGATATTAATCTTTTTTTAAATGAACGGGACTAGGTCTTAAATACCCAAATGAGACTGCACTAATAATTGAAAATGACAGGAAATTAGACGTTGCTAGGAAACTAGCTCCCCAGCAGGAAAGTAGGATTCAACACAATACAGTGGAGCGCAGTGAGCAGGGAAAATAAAACCATCTGATGTCGGTATAAACCCCAACAAGATGAGACTCTTCAAGAAACTCATTATACCTAAACATTATCATCAGGTCCCTAGGGAGTTCCTCCATTTGAATGGAATTCGTTGGGATCTGGAATTCTCAACAACTACCACGATTATTAGTCACAGATCTCTAAGTCACCGGAGAAAAACAGATGTCACTCTCAGAGGTTTCCGCTCACGGCCGATCCTGCCCCCTGGCCAAGGAAGGCGAAGGCCTTACAGACACCACAGGGAACCAGTGCTCACCAAGATGTACCAGGAAGAGGACGAAGGCGGTCACGGTGGGGATTGTGGCTTGACAATGGGGAAAACTCCCTGGTGCCCGATGTTACTCAGAGATGATGAAGAACTCTCTAAGAAGATAGTGCAGGCCGTGGGAGGCCCCTTTCTGCCTGGAAGGTTAAACCCCACTCTTCCTAGAGGCAGGGGGGTGATTCTAAAACACCTGTCTTGTCCCTGCAGCGAGGAGAGAGTGGAAAGTGCACAGACAAACCTCATGGGCGGGGGGAGGGGCGGGGGGGGGGAGCAGGTACAGATAGTTCTGCTATGGAAGCCCTGAGCTTGTTAGAGCAGAGCTGTTCAACAAAGCCATTCTGACACTGGAATCCAGGGACACGTACCCCGCTGAGGCGGAAATGCTGGGGCTCTGTACACAGCCAGGTGAATAAGCAACAATGCTTTCATTTGATTTGACTATTTGTTTGATCCTCTCCCCCAGCAGGTCCAACAGCAAGCTCTTTTCCTTCTATGTGTCTTTTTTAATTTGGTGGGGTTGGGAAAGATGTGATTATGGGGTGTGTCCTGGCTGCCTCCTGGAGCCCTTGCTGTGAGCATGCCTAATGTGAGATGCAATTTCTCTGCTTGTGTTATCTTTAGAGAAGCTCCGGTGTCAGCAAGCAATGCACTTATTCAGTGGAGGAAGATGTGACAGGCTGCAATTGATAGTATTTACATCAAGATGATAAGACTGGCTGAAACACAACGTGGATTGTGTTCTTTGAAAACAGCTGGATTTCCTTGGCGGCAAGGACCAAACAGAGCAGAAGGTAAACAGAGAATTGGTTAAGGGGACGGGTGAATCTGATAGAAATAGTTAGGAGTGAACTCATTTTCTCTTTTATTTCATTTTGTGTTCCTAGGGGCAGGAGACGCCTGACTTATTCAAGAGCTGTTCATCTGCCTGGAATAGACTGTCTCTCTCATCGCTGCCTCATCTTTTCTCTCCTTCCCCATCTTAGACATTTCTCTCTTGATTGACATTTCCACCTGGGGATGGCAGCAGGAAACGGAGAGGAGGTGAATGTGAAGTTCCATCAACTTCGCAACTCATTAACAATCAGCAGGTCCTCCAAGGCTCTAGAGAGAAAGATTATGGGGAAAGGAAGGCAGGAGGTCTCTATCTTTGTTGCTCCTTGAACTATGAGACGAATGTGCCACGCTCCTCAATGAGCATACCCTGAATTCTACACCATCCCCAAGGAGCTATCTGTAATTCATCGTCTTCCCTGCCCATCCAAGAAAGCACAGAAGAGTATAGAACAGCGACGTTGGCGTTATTCTAACATTATTATAGAATAATATTTATTTTGGCCTAATTTAATTTACAAGAAACATTTAGCATTCACAAAATTTGCTGTTTGTTACATGTCTCACAACAGGTGACACAGCAGTGTGCAGAAATGTCAGTCAGTTCTTATGACTCTTACTCTAGCTGGGAACCATGGTGCGACCCAGTACTCTGCTGGTTGGTCCCACCAGCATGAACTAGTACCACCTGCAGCCGGGCATCTCCAGAGTGGAGCCATGTAGTCAGTGAGTGTTCAACAGGAAGATGGCTTATGTCCCTGAGACTGGGAAAAATGTGGCCACTCCCTAGCCTGTTTGGCTCAGTGGATAGAGCGTTAGCCTGAGGACTGAAGGGTTCTGGGTTCGATTCCCACCAAGGGCTCATGCCCGAGTTGCAGGCTCCATCCCCAGTGTGGGGCATGCAGGAGGTAGCCAATCAATGATTGTCGCTCATCGTTGATGTTTCTATCTCCCCCTCCCTCTCCTTTCCTTTCTAAAATCAATAAAAATATATATGGTTTTTTTAAATGTGGCCACAAGCCAGGAAAAAAAAAAAAAATATATATATATATATATATATATATCCTAAGTGGAATGGATGTATTCCATTATAGTTATACCATAAAGCAAATGCCTTTTTTTTTCTACTGATTTCTAAGAGTCCATGAGAAAACTCTAAGGCTCCCACATTTGATAAAATTACACTTCAGAATTCAGACCATAATGGACACTCAATCTATATATATAAAAGGCTAAGCGACCAGCCAACCAGCCGACCGGCCAGTAGGTATGACATGCACTAACCACCAGGGGGCAGACTCTCAACTCAGGAGCTGCCGAGTGACAGCAACTTTGCAGAGTGCCCTCTCATACTCCAGGACCCCTCAGGGGATGTTGGACTGCTGGTTTCGGCCTGATCCCCACAGGCCAGTCTGAGGGACCCTACCTGTCAGAGGGACCCCACTCACTCCACAGACACCCTTTGAACCCTGGAGCTGCCTCAGGTGCAGCCAGCCAGGGAGGGACTGCGGAGGTTGGCTCCAGGGCGTGTTCGGCCCATCTCATCCAGTACCACCCCACCAGTCACCTTCTAATTAATTTCCTTTCAATGTGCACAAATCCATGCACTGGGCCTCTAGTAAGTTTCTAACAAAATACTATTAGTAATACCCAAGGGTAAAAAGAAGTAAAATTTCTTAAAATATTACTCTGCTAAATCTATTGCCCCATTACAATATATGCTTCATGAAGACAGGAATTTTTGTTTTCCTTTGCTCATCTTTATACTCTGCCACTCAGAGAAGAGCCTGGAATACATAGCTGTTCAGTAAATAATGTTTGTGGAATAAGTAAATCAACCAATTAGGCCAAAACAAGCCACAGATTAAAAGGTTGAGAAAAATTGTAGTTGTTCATCAGACAGTCTTGAAGATAGGTACTCATCTTACCTCATCTCTGCTTCATATACTTTAACTGCTATGGAAAAAGCAGCTCAAAGACTGAGGTTTTAATCAGATTGCTGGTAGCTTCATTTATCCTTATGTATACATAGTTTACAGGTAAGGTTTCCTTTTTTCTAATGATCTCAACTCCGGTTTCCTAGGCACTGTCACCCATCACACTTGCAGCCAAAAATTTTATCGGGAAAGAAAGCAGCATCTACCAATCCAAAGGGACATAAAAGCCAAGCCTAACTAAACACAGACATGTTTCCTTGGCTGGACATCTTAATGAATGAACTTTCAAAGATATGTTCAAAGCCATAGGGCATGAGGATTGAATATTATTTTTCAAAAAGGAAACTCACGAATCACTACAGTGACTTAACAACCAGCTGAGCCGTATCAAGCTTTCCAATCATTCAAGTTGTCTGACATAAAGTGGCTCAATAGGGTTCATTCGATGAGGAGACTGGCGGCCTGCGTCAGCTCAGCTACGAGAGGAACCGTCAAGGCGCATACTCATTTCCAGCGGGCCCCCTAGGCCAGTCGGGGAAAGAGCATTTGTGATCACATATTTTATTTGCTTTTGCAAATGAGTTTTGCACACATGAATTTTCCTAAATGAGTCTATGGGCCCTAAGGAACTTTCCAATGTTAGAAAGCAAAAAATGTGCGTCTGTTTTGTTCCTATTGTTAATATTGGTGCTGCCTTTGTAAGAGACATAATGAAAACAAACTACTGTACCCAGGGAGCCTCGGGGAGAGAGGAGCTTTAACTCCGGGAAATTGTTTGTTTTTATTTATCCTGTGCCCCAGGATAGGGCTTCCCACCATTTTCTCACCTTGCAGAAAGCCCTCTGCACATTCAAGAGGAGTGATTTTCTTCTGCCAAAACTACCATGAAATTAAACATCAACAGCAACAACAATGGGTCAAGCAGCCATTAAAATGTGCATGCTCAACAAACTCAAAGAAGGCCATCCAGAAAAGAGTTTAAATTCATAGCAGTCAACTGTGGGGAGCCCGAACTCAGGCCCTGTTCCTCATAACTCAGTCCCTGGTCGCAGAACTCAGTCCCTGGTCCCAGAACTCAGTCCCTGTTCCTAGAACTCAGTCCCTGTTCTCAGAACTCAGTCCCTGGTCCTAGAACTCAGTCCCTGTTCTCAGAACTCAGTCCCTGGTCCTAGAACTCAGTCCCTGTTCTCAGAACTCAGTCCCTGGTCCTAGAACTCAGTCCCTGGTTGGGTGCCATATGTGGGGAGCCAGCACAGCCATGGCATACTCATGCCAGCTCAGCCTGGTTCAGTGACCCTGAGTGGGGGCGATGAAAGGCTTAGAAAAGACAGACAAGAGAATGAAAGCTGGGTCTCGGTGGGATGCTGCCCCTCTGATGGACGGTGCCAGCACCCACAAGCCGTGTCTTTATTTTATAGCTGATGCCATGAGGCAAAGTAAGGGCGTGACCAAGATGTTTACAACATTCTCGTTGGTTTCAACCCTACTCAACTACATGCACCTGAACTCTATCACCCAGGCACGTGGGGCCACGTGTTCGGACCATAGGCTCAAGCTTACAACTACAGCTGTTGGCTATAATTGTGCTGGGAGGGCCCTGCCCTCCAAGCTGGGACTTGCAAGTGGCAACGAGAGGACTGTGCCCTCCCCTCAGTCCAAGGCTTGAACCTGTCCAAACACTGTAGCCGCGCCCCATAGTCAACAGTCTCAGGCCACGGAGATGAAGAGACCCAGGTGAGGTTCTCCCAGAGCCCACTTCCAATCCCATACATCGTGCATCTGGACACACAGGGACGGAATGTTACTAACCACCGGGCCCCACCTCCTTCAGGAGTGGATGTGGGAATGCAGTTATTCTACAGTTCATGGCCTAACAATAGCATCCACTCACTCACTCATTCATCCATTTAACTATAACAACAATAATATAATAGCACAGGACATGGATTATGGCATATGCTGCTCACCTTCTAGGCGGATTAAATGACTGTGTGCATCCCCATTTTATGGTTGGGAAACTGAGGCTTGGTAATCTTCCCAAGATCAATCAGCTAGTAACTGGCATAGCAAGGACTCAGAATTCGGAAGGCTAGCTCTAGAGATCCCACTCAACCAATACGCCTCCCTGCCAGGGACTGAGTACCTAATGGTATCCTGCATGGAGTTTGGCCTCTGCTTCCTCACTTGACACAGAGGAGAATAAGACAACTGCACCGCACTGAGCAGATCCAAAGACATGTCCTCAGTAAAGCACCTGGGCCAATAGCTAACAGGTACTCAGTATAATTGGGTCTCTTCCTCCGGGTGTACAGAAATGAATAACATTTCATCACTTCCCTGCAGGGCCAGAAATAGGTCTGGAGATGACAAAGCAGCAGTCTTTCGGGTAAATCCACTCAGGTCTTGGACAGGACTTGTGGAAGTAATTTTAATCTTTCAAGTTCGTGGAAATCATTCTACCATAAAAATACTCAGACCTCGTTCCCTGTGAAACATTAGAATTTGGTGCAGCTTCTGGCCTTGTCAGTAATACCCGGCCTTACTGTGTTCCTGTTTCTCACAGCTGTGGGAGCCATGCTGTCATCAGACAACATCCCACGGAGGCATTTATGCACATCTAACAAACCCATCAAGCCCCCAACATGAAAAGGAGAAACCTTTTCCAAACCAATTTTCCCTTTTGTTTTTCTTTGCGACTCTCAGGCCCCCTTCCTTCCCGCCATTGAGCTGAACCTCGGGTAGTGAGAAACGCTCGGCATGAAAATGGTTCTCCCATAAAGCCTGATCGTTTAAATACTTACAAGAACTCATGTACACCGAGAATTCTGTGGAGCAGAATAACTTTTTTAAAACCCAAGCCGTTTAATTCTGTTGCTCTTGTTTTCAACTTGATTGATTCCACCTGTGTCAAATAGAAGTTGCTATGCCGATTTAAAGAAAGGGTGTGGCCTTGGGCAGAGAACGATATTTAGATTCTCTTAGAACCCCTAATGTGACCTTCTTCGGAAACTATTCTAGTCGTCTGGGAAATGACCCCAATACTACAACTATTTGGTTTTGTTCTACTTTTCAATTTACCGCTCCATTTCAAAGAAATTAAAGTATCAACAGCTAGTGTTTACACAGGAGTCACAAAGTACCCAAACAGCCACATATATCTCAGCTTCATTCAAAACCCGGGAAAGCAAATCAATGGAGGATAATGAAATGGGATAAAATTAGCTCGGTCGAGAAGAAAACATATTTGCCTTCTAAGGTGCCTCTTCTCAAAAAGACAGAGAAGATAAAAAAAATTAAACCTTGGACCCACAACACAATAAAGCCCACAATTCAAGAAACTGATGAGGAAAATGTCATTAAAGATAAAAACTTGCAACCACCACCCCCCCAATTAAGTTTTTTTTCCCTGTTAAGAAAGCATAACTTTTCCCTTTCATTCTTCCTCTGCCTTCTATTTGTTTTGTTTCCAATTAAGATTCGCCTATCTAAAAATAGGCAATGTAGCACTCAGGACTCCTGTTAGTAATGTATTCCTTTAAGCTACATTCTGAAACCAAGCAGGACCCATAAATCATGCCTCTTCTCGCATGAAATGAGAAATGCTAAGGTCAACGAAAATTTCTGGAAAGGTGCAGAGGTGGAGCCACCCCAGTTATTTTTCTGCAAGTTGCAATAATTGCAAATGCCTCCTAGAAAAACTCCGCAATGAATGGTAATCCTGCAGCCCAAACAAAAGCTAAATCGTCACAGCTACCTGGAAGCCCCAATATGTGCAGAACTGGTAACAAGAGAAAAATTCTGAGGCGTCCTACATTAAATTACAGCACGGCGGAGGGTAAGAAACAGACAAGAATTGTTAACCAGTTAGTAGCTGTGGAACAACTGACAAAAGACTGCTCACACTCCTGAATGCCTGTGGGAGTTCTGTGTCACCCTCCAGGCTGTCTATTAGCCGCCCACTAGACGCCGGACGCTGCTTGCGGGTGAATGGTCAGGACTGCTGCCTACCACCCATCAAAAGTAGCAAATGTTTCCTTGTTACAGACCATGCATCCAGCCTAGAACTGCCCCGCTTCACCTTTTCCCGCCCACCCTCCTCATCTGTAGCCAATGTAAATCTTTCAGAACTTACATCTTTCTTCCCCAAACCTAACGTATGAAAGTGCCCGTCAACTCCAGCTCAGGGCGCACGTTGCCTGTCCGTGGTGCCCTGCGGCTGCTGGTTCAGTCCGCAGGCCCCAGCACCTGGTCCTTTCCTGGCCAGCGTAGGCCTCCAGACCCCTTTCCCTCAGAAAACCTTTCAGCTGTGAGAGTTGTTTTAACGCTGAGCATTGGGAGGTCAGAGGCAGAGCAGCAAACAGCTCTACCCAATATCTGCCCAACACTTCTACTCGAGGGAGCCTACCTTTGTCTCTGATCACCCACCTCCTTCCTTTCCTTTGACAACCTGTGGCTGATTCCTGCCGAGTCATCTCAGGAAAAGAGGAAACTGAGAAGATCTCCTGAGAAGTGAGGCGCTGGCTTAGGAGCCCAGTACGTTTATTCCGAGGCCCATCCATTCCATCATTCGTGTCTATCCAGCATCTTAAAATGCATGGCACATTGCCGAATCTCAGTCCCAGAGGGCTCTGTTATGACAGCATGTGGTCTGTGGGGCTGTGGGGAGAGGAAGGCGGGTAGCAGGGGGGAAATGCCCTTCTCTGCTTTGATGGGGAGAGGAGGTTAGATTCTCATCACCATTCCCTGTTGAATGAGAGAATGCTCCCTCTGTAATGGCGCTGAGTGGAATATCCACAAGCTCACCCAAATTGAATGTGCCTGCTGGGCTGGTGATTGCACTTTTCAAATACGCTAGTCTCCATTTGGGGCTGTTTTGTTTTAGTCTCTGTTTAGCTGTGTACCTACCCTCAGAGCAAATGAATCTCAAAGGGTGCAATTTTGTCAATCAAAAAATCAAGAAATAAATAGGCTAGCAACTAGAAAAAGCCAGAGAAAGACAAATCTCTAGCATTGTTTTTCAAGCCTGGGCCCAGCTGTGTTTATTTCCATCCATGATATACCCCACGAGGGTCAGGCTTCCAGCAGGCGGGGAGCACAGGGCCTGAGAGGGGAGCACAATTGCTGCGCAGGGCGAGGAGGTGGGCCGCCGGCCAGGGCCAGGCAGATGTCCCACACACTCCACGAGAGACAGCACTGGGCCTTGGAGCCAGACAGGGCTGGTGTGCGTCCTGGCTGCATAAAATCTCAAGTGTATCAAACACATACAAGAACGATGCATCTCTTGCCCTAACCCAGTGGTCGGCAAACTGCGGCTCGCGAGCCACATGCGGCTCTTTGGCCCCTTGAGTGTGGCCACGAAGTTTCAATCGCACTGTATGTGCGCGCCCGCACGTGGTATTTTGTGGAAGAGCCACACTCAAGGGGCCGCAGTTTGCCGACCACTGCCCTAACCAGTTTGGCTCAGTGGATAGAGCATCAGCCTGCGGACTGAAGGGTCCCAGGTTCGATTCCAGTCAAGGGCATGTACCTTGGTTGCGTGCATATCCCCAGTAGGGGGTGTGCAGGAGGCAGCTGATCGATGTTTCTCTCTCATCGATGTTTCTAGCTCTCTATCCCTCTCCCTTCCTCTCTGTAAAAAACCAATAAAATATATATTTTTTTAAAAAGAACGATGCATCTCAAATATGCTGAGAATTCTGTGTAGAGAATGACTCTTTAAAATTCCAAGTCACTGACTTAGTTGTTTCAGTGTTATTTTCAACTTGTGTGTGAAAACACATATGGCAAGTGAAGTGTTACAGCCACTTCCAAAAAAAGAAAAGAAAAGAAAGAAAAACAATCTGGCTTCTTGCGCTAAGGAGAGGTTTAGATCCCATCAGAGAGGCACACTGGAAACCCCCGAGAGCGACCTTGTTCTGAAACTGTTCTGGTCATCTGGGAAATAAACCCGGGACTATAGATATTTGCTTTGGTTCTAGTGTTCAATTTACTGCTCGATTTTGGAGAAGTTAACGGAATAACAACTGGTGTGTATGTGGATGACAATCAGCTGTGTCACCTTTTGCAAGTCTCTTAATGTCGCTAAACCTCAGATTCCTCACCTTCAAACCAAGTTACAATAATGCCACCTGTCACCGAGGCTTACTGTGAGGTTAAATGAGAGAACATAAGCAATGCGTTTAACACGGGTCCAGCATGGGGCCAGAATTTAACTGAAGGAAGCTACCCAAATAAGCCAGCTAAGAGCTCCGCGTATGGTGAACATTTCTACCACCATCAGCCATTCAGGGATGCCTCCCACACAGCGCAGCCCCCACCTGGACCCTCTAACTGTAGCTGAGACTCGCTGACCTGGGAAGGCCTTGCAGAGGGTCACTTTGTAGGTTAAAGAAGCAAGCTGTGTGCATGAGTTACGTGAAACTGAAACTGCATGCGCACGCACACACATACACACACACACACACACACACAGATTTTTTGAAAAGCTCCTTTTTAACCCAGTCCACCATGGAGCCAAAAATTCCTTAATTCATTCACTCCTTAAAGTCCTTTACTCAGTATAAATGAGCTTAACAAATGGTTATATGGAACTAAGGAACCATTAGCAACTTAACCATGATGATAATAATCACATTATCATAGATTCCACACCCACTTGCACCAGTCAGCATCTGGGCTCTGTAATCATTGCTAATCCTCCCAATGATACCAGGTACACATTAAGATGAGAGCGCTGAGACTCAGAGAGATTAGGTCAATGCTCATGGCCGCAGAGCTTGTGAGGAGGGCAGGAATTCAAACCCAGTTCTGTCTAGCTCCAACGCCTATACATTCTGCCCCACCTTCTGCTGCACCATGCTGCCCTGCCTTCTGTAGATTAGTTCTAGAGACCCTGCATGAGCACCCATTGTGGAAGAGCAGTTAGGGAGGGTCTTAAAGAAATAATATCAAACACAAATTAAATGTATGTCTTCACCGATTTCCAAGACAGGTCCCAGTGAGCCCCACCTGCTGGTATTCATGCCCAGGTGCAGTCCCCTCACACAGTATATCAGGGTTGGGCTATGAAACCAATAGAATTCATCAGGAGTGATGGAATATCACTTCTGAGTTTAGATGGATTCTTCCTCAATCTCTTTGGGTCACTTGATTTGAGGGCACTCCGGCAGCCCTGTGGAGAAGCCCACGTTGCCAGAAACTGTGGCCTCCTGCCACAGCCATGTGCGTGACCAAATTGGAAACGTCTCCCAGCCCCAGCCCAGCCCAGCCCAGCCCTCACATGACTGCTTCTCTGGTCAACACTCTGACTCCAGCCTCCTGAGAAACCCTGACCCAGAGCCACCCAGCCACGCTGCTCGCCGGTTCCTGACCCTGAGAAACTTCATGAGATAATAAGTATTTACTGTTTTAAACTGCTCAATTTGGGGGTAGTTTGTTACACGGCGATAAATAACTAATACAGTGTAATAATCAGACGGACTGCAGGGCTCATAGAAAGTCTTGGCCAAGGTGGTGGAGAAGGGTATTAAAGGTAATAAAAAGATTGGGAGATGTTAGAGAAAAAGGCGAGATCGGTTGAAGTGAGAAAACGAATGTTATAAAAATATTAGCAAATACTTAAAGTAGCATTTCCTATGCAGTATTCTAAGTGTTGTTAGTATATTAGCTCATTTAACCCTTACAATAATCCTCTAAAGCAGAAGTAGGGTTATCCCTATTTTACATATAAGGAAACTGAGGCACAGAAGACAAATAACTTGCAGGTGTCCCTTGGCTTGCAGTGATAAAGCTGGAATTCACCCCAGGCAGTCCAGCTGTAACTTCTACAACTCTTAATTACTCCACGCACAGCCTCTCAGATTGAAAGAGAAATTGGAGAAAGTAACTGAAGCCTTGCAAGCAGGTCAGGGGTCTGAGTAAACCCCGGGCTTCTGGCCTGGAGGTGTTGATTATTGTTTTGATAAAGTTAATAGTAAAGTGCACTGCATGGCAATGCTCCATTAATTTCATTTAATCCTTAAAACTCTCCCAGGAGAGAGGCACAGAGACACTGTTATCTCTGTTTTACAGAGGAGAACACCGAGGCTGAGAGGTGTCCAGGAACCATCTGGATCCCTGGGTTTGTTTTTTGTTCTGTTTTGGTTTTTGCTATTCCTCACCGGAGGATATTTTTCCATTGACCTTTCTTTTAAATATATTTTTTTATTGATTTCAGAGAGGAAGGGAAGGAGAGAGAGATAGAAACATCAATGAGAGAGAGAATCATTGATTGGCTGCCTCCTGCATACCCCACACTGGGGATGGAGCCCCCAACCCAGGCATGTGCTCTGACCAGAAATCGAACATGACCTACAGGTTCATAGGTCGACACTCAACCACTGAACCATGCCGGTGGGCTCCATTGACTTTTAGAGAGAGTGGAAGGGGGATAGAGAGAGGGGGAGAGAGAGAGAGAGAGAGAGAGAGAGAGAGAGAGACATCGATGTGAAAGACACATCAATTGGTTGCCTCCCGCATGCGCCCAACCAGCGCTGAGGTTCGAGCCTGTAACTGAGGTCCATGCCCCAACCAGCTAGGGTGGATTCCTTGGAATTGAAATCAAATGAGTTTCCTTGGAAAATTGGGGAATTTTCCAACTTTAATTAAAGCAAATTATGACATGTTGAA
Organism: Myotis lucifugus; assembly: GCF_000147115.1. Classification (NCBI taxonomy): domain Eukaryota; kingdom Metazoa; phylum Chordata; class Mammalia; order Chiroptera; family Vespertilionidae; genus Myotis; species Myotis lucifugus. The sequence goes on from NW_005871204.1 coordinate 624,783, forward strand.
ACTCCCTTGTTTACCTTACCCACTGACATTTGCTTTTACTTATTTGCATTTCAGATTCCATGGACTCAAAAAAATAAATAAGGAAAGCAAAAAGGAGGCAGCCCCATGAGAAGAATATGAGGTTCACGTACCACCTTAATTTCAACCAGGAGAAAGCACATTCGTAACCAAACACAATCACAGTAATATTCAAAATCAATTTAAGCAAACAAGAGGGGCATATTAAAGTCAGAGCTCGGGGCCTCTTTCCAAGAGAGTATGATAGATTGAAATAACTACCACCACCCCCCCACACCACTAATATAATTAAATTAAATATGCATGCATATTGTTGGAGAATAATCATTATAATAGCCCCCAAAGAAAAATCTGTTTATTTCTAGTCAACCAGGAAAAAAAAACCTGTATTACTCATTTTTCCTCCAACAACATAGCAATTGTGAAACCCACAGAAATGCAGGAAAGCTAATGTCAAGCTTAAAATATGAAGGTGACAATGACAGAAACCTGGAGAGTATCACACAAACCTATAGCTCCAACATCACAGTCATCATTTCCCCTCCTCCACATGCCGTCTGCCCCCCACGCACTTCCATTGCCAGTGACTGCGAGTCTGTATGCGCTTCACATATCTCCTCCCGGGGTCCTCTGTGCTTGTTTACACTCCGATTTCTTTCCTTTGGGTTGGGGAGGACAGGCTGCGACCCGCATCCATTGCACATGATATTAAAACACTGCCCTGTCATTCCAGGGCCTTCATTCTCAGGGCTTCTCGGGAGACTGATATTTGCACTAATGAATGCTTCCTCTGCTGTTATTGGGGAGGCAGCTAGGTCTCACTGACACGCGTGGCCACAGCGCTCAGGCATGTCTGCAGGCGGCAGCGGGCCTCTGAGTAATCCATCATGTTTCTCGGCAGCGCTGTCAATCAGGGACGCACCTGAGTGGCACCTATGGACAGTTCTCAGTGTGCTGGCACGGTCCCCGGGCCCTCTCCTCTCTCAGGCTCGTGGTTATATGGACTTCGAGCCTGCTGTTTTCTCATCACAGAGTGGAATTGTTTCATTTTCCTCTGCATGTGTTGATTCTTCCCCCCTGCTTTATCCTTTCAAGACTATCACAGAAAATACAGTATTCAACACAAATGCCCCAGAGGGCTTCCTGGCCATGTTTCAATAGATATGATTCGGTACTTCATATCTTTTCCTTCCCTCCCCTGTGCACCCCTCAGACGACATCCCGCCAATCCCTACGGCACCCCCAAACCATCTCTGCTCCGTCTTTGTCTATATTTCCGACCATATATTTGACTTCTTCTCCGTGTCCTGAAAGCCTTAACGAACTATCAACAGGAAGTTGAATTGGTCTCCCCATGTCAGACTGGTCTCTAATTTTATCACCAAACTATGTTTGCGGGGACCCCACGCGCTGGGGGTTTCCAGCACCACCCAGTTTCAAATGATCTGCTTCTCAGACCTGTGGTTCAAGCTTTGGCTTGGAAATCAGATCCCAGCACTCGGCCAGAAGCCACTCAAACGTGCTTATTTTAAGTAATTATTGTATCGACATCTTTTTCCTTTGCTCACTCAGAAAGCCATTAGCACCGGAAAAAAGATCTATTTCAACCAGAAACTGTAGCTTTATTTTTTGTCAAATAAAAGCAAACCTCAAAAAAAACAAAACAAAACAAAAAAAACCCTCGCCCTGACCGGTTTGGCTCAGTGGATAGAGTGTCGGCCTGGGGACTGGAGGGTCCCGGGTTCGATTCTGGTCAAGGGCATGTGCCTTGGTTGCGGGCATATCCCCAGTGGGGGGTGTGCAGGAGGCAGCTGGTTGATGTTTCTCTCTCATCGATGTTTCTGGCTCTCTATCCCTCTCCCTTCCTCTCTGTAAAAAATCAATAAAATAAAAAATAAAAAATAAAATAAAAACCTCACTTACCGCGTGGCGAGCTGGAGATGATGACCCAGGCCCCACTAGGGACTTGCTAGTACCTGTGCCCCACCCCCACCAGCACCTGAATACAAGCCTGAGCCCTGCCCTCAGCTTGCAAACACACAGGTATTTGCACACAAACACATATGTATTTACACACACAGAAATGGCTGGCCCGTATCCATCCTCACTCATACCCGGAGAAGCCACAGCAGTGATGGCTTGACGGACACTAAGCAGTGACCACTCTCTCTCTCCGTCCCACAAGTCCCTGACTGAAGCACTCCCTGGGCACCTTCCCCACTCTGTCCACGACAAGAAGCACCCGAGGCAACTGGCGATCTGGTATCAGTATTTGCAGCTTCCCACACACACACACATGGGAACGTAACTGCTCGCTATGAAATCTCTCCACAAAGAAGGATGTCGGTCCGCACAAAATGCATCGGTAGACACAACAGTCTTTAAGTGGGAAACCGAAGGAGTTTTATTCCCAGGATTACTTCCAGGGACACTTGAACTACAGTATTTGTTAAGGTGGCAGCAAGAACAATGGTGTTAACACAGCTAAGGAATTAAACAATAGGTCACCTGGAAACTGAAGACAGTCTGTGGACAAGGGAAAGGGGAGGATGTAATAATAACTGACAGTTATGATCACAAATCACGTGCTAGGCACTGTGCAAAGCACAGCCATGGGTTCTCTTTCATAGTCCTTACACCAGCCCCGCGAGATGGGTTCTATTGTTAGACACTCTTCCCCGATGAAGAAACTGGGGCGCGGTGATGTTGATCACCCCAGGAGGAAGCCGTGGAGTCAGGACTCCAGCCCCAGATAGTCTGGATCCGATGGCCCAGTTTCCCATCCTGTTATTCTGGGCACTCGGCCTGAGTCAGCACTGTCCAGGGGAGAGGGTTGCAATGGTCTTGGATCCCAAACTCTCTTAAATATCCTCTGCTTTGACTGTGTCTCCAAAATAGCCTTCAGGTTATCATCTGGCCTCACTGGTGTCATGACAGCAGGAAGCGGGCGTGAGTCCTATGGGAGTAGTTTCTCCCTGTGACATGATGACTCACCGGTGTCCTGCCTACCTCTGCCTCCTGAACCTTCGGTTCCGGAGAATCAGGCCCTGGACCCTGAATACAGTCCCACTCTGTAAGCTGGGGCCGGACCCTGGAATACTGCAGCTCCCTCCGGCCCCAGCCAGCCCACCTTTGTATAAAATCTCCACCATTTCCAGCCTCCAATTTGGACTTGTGTTTCCAATAGACACCATATCTCCGTGTCCCTCTTGCGCTAAGGGAAAATGGCAAAGGCAAACTTGTGAATACTTTGAGAGCCTCGTCCTCCATCATTTCTACTATGTGCCTGTTTCCCCTCCTCTCTATATAAACGTGTTTCCTTTAACGCCAAAGGACTCCCCATAACAATGCTTCTTAAAACGGGTTGACTCATATATATCAATTCTATTAGTGTCATCACAATACCAGCTTGCCTTTGTCCAGCGTGGGCTCTGTCAAGAAGAAATAAATGACATTTGAGCTAGCTCCTTGATCACTATGCTAACAAAATCCTTTATATACCACCATATATATAATATACTGCATATGAAATACATTTGTATCTATCTTTTATCTAAAGGAAAAGGCTCTGCCAAGCCCTAAGCTTTGACTGTGTCCCCTCAGGTCCCAAAGGCATGTCCTGCCCACCCCTTTCTAAGGACCCACCTCTGCAGGCATGGCCTGGTTCCACAGGCAGGGTCTGTGAACCTAGGGGAGTTCGTCTTTTTATTTTTTTTTAATATTTTTGTATTGATTTCAGAGAGGAAGGGGGAGGGAGAGATAGAAACATCAATGATGAGGAGAATCATTGATCGACTGCCTCCTGCACACCCCACACTGGGGATCGAGCCCGAAATCTGGACATGTGCCCTGACTGGGAATCGAACCTGGTGACCTCCTGGTTCACAGGTCACTGCTCAACCACTGAGCCATGCCGCTGGGCAGGGAGCTCATCTTAACACTCATGACCACTGATCAGGGCCTGATGTGAAAAAGTGAGCACGGCCATCAGAGTGCTGTCTTGGCAACCTGACAGGGAAACACTGGAAGACAAGGTTAGAGAGAGACAGCGCTGAGGGCTTAAGGTGGCAGGAGGTTGGGCTTGGGCCTGGACAAGCCATCAGCACACTGACATTGCAAGGGGGTAGAAGGTCACAGTAGTTAAAAAAGGGTCAAGGAGCTGCGTGGAACAGAAGAGATGAGAATGGAGAAGACACATGTGGAAAAGCATGTGCCAAGTAGTCCTGGTTTTCAGGATTAAAAACATACTAGAGGAAGAATGAAGGATGCATGGGGTTTGGTAGGAGGAAAGGAAGAGCACCAGAGCATCCGGGAAAGTTAGAAATGAGCAAATGACTGGCCCAATCAGAGGTGTGGCATGAAATCCTCCCATTTTTGCCTTAAGCACCTGTGTGTCATATTCCTTAAAAAAGAAAGAAAGGAAGGAGGGCAGGAAGGAGGGAGGGAGGGAGGGAAGGAAACACTGATACCTTGTATAACACATGTAAAGTCCTAACTTCTCACCAAGGACAAACTTGCCCCACAGGACAATTGAGTGTCTCACCTAGTCTCAACTAGAATAAGAAAGAATCTTTCCTGCCAGGTAGGATTTATATTTTGTCCTGATGACAGATTTATGTAGCTGATCACATACCAGACAAAGTAAAGGCAGCACCATGATGGGCTACAAGTTTTATTGTTGTGACCAGAATACATAGAGGCCTACCGTATACTCCATTTTTCTAGACACGGCTTGCAGTCAACACACTACATCATCGCCTGTCGCAGTACCCTGTCACGGCCATCTAATACCATGCACAATGCACGGTCCTCACCCCAATCCTTAGGTTCTTTCATTTCCTCCCCACCCTCAACCAGGATTGGGTCTGAAATTCTCCAATTTCCAGGAAGTTTCCCTTTCCACACAAAGCAAACACATCTCTTTCATTGGGGACGCTAGACATTGAGGGAGGTTACGGAAAACTCGCTGAATACCCTACTTTCATTGGGGACGCTAGACATTGAGGGAGGTTACGGAAAACTCAAATCAAAAGCAAAATGAAAACACAGTTTCTGGGCCCTGCAGAGTGGACAAAAGTGGCTCCTTCGTGGAGCTGTGAACACAATGGTGAAAATGCAGCACTTGGCATGATGCCCACAGAGTTGGAGAGTGTTTAAAATGGTTCCTATCTGCCTTCGGAAAAGTCAAAGCGAAGAGAAGGTGGGTCTGTTTAACACAGCATGTGCTTTTCTAACCAGCCAGTGACAAGTTGCCGAAAACAGTTACACAGGTACTTACTATTTATAACTCATGGCCACATCCACAAAATACTTTCTTCTCTGTCGATAGACATTGTCCTTAAATCCCTTAAACAGAAAAAGAGATGACGTTATTTAACCGAGAACCAAAAAGTGAGCTGCAGAAGGCCTCAAAGAAAATTGCTGTGGTGTTGACTGACTACTCAATTCAAATGTAAATGTGTATCCTTGTATGACATCTTTATGACACAGGCAGAAGCAAACTGTGCTCACACAGTAAAACCTCATTAAACCGGGACTGTACTAATTTGGGATGTGTGGGAATTCAGGCTAAAGTTTACCTTTCCACCAAGTGGGCAGAATGGCTTAGTTAAGCAAATTGATGCTGTGGACTATATCTCTTGGTTTTCATTTGCATGTAATTGATCTTCATCATAAATTAATATTATCCTTTCCATTAAAACAGGTCCCCTTAACCTGATTATTCAGTAAGTTAATCTAAATTTAATTTCTTTGTGTAAATGATCAATAAGTGTTCATTTATTTAAAACTCATTCATTCAAATCCCCAAATTAGTATGAATTAAAGAGGTTTTGCTGTATCTTATGAGTACAGCCACACGATACAAAACCAATTTTAAGGGATTCATGCACAGGACACCAAGTCTGCTCCATTCTACCCTGAATTCCCATGCGTCTGATGAGTTGTTTAGCAAATTCAAGACTTTTATTCATTGTCATAACACC
>NW_005871204.1:631884-632584 GCF_000147115.1 Myotis lucifugus
CAGGTCCATAGAGGCCTACACAGCCCACACAGGTCCACACAGGCCCACACAGGCCCACACAGCCCACATGGCCCACACAGGCCCATAGAGGCCCACACGGCCACACAGGCTCACACAGGCCCACACGGCCCACACAGGCCCACATGGCCCACATGGCCCACACAGGCCCATAGGCCCACATGGCCCACACAGGCCCACACAGGCCCACACAGGCCCACACAGGCCCACACAGGCCCACATGGCCCACACAGGCCCATAGAGGCCCACACGGCCCACACTGTCCACTCAGGCCCACACAGGCCCACACAGCCCACATTGCCTACACAGGCCCATAGAGGTCACACGGCCCATTCAGGTCCAAACAGGCCCATACAGACCCACACAGCCCAAATGGCCCACAGAGGCCCTTAGAGGGACACAGGTCCACATGGCCCACACAGGCCCACATGGCACACTCAGGCCCATAGAGGCCCACATGGCCTACACAGGCCCACACAGCCCACATGGGCCACTCAGGCCCACACAGGTTCATAGAGGGCCCACATGGCCCAAAAAGGTCCACAAAGGGCCACATGGGCCCAAACAGGCTCTTAGAGGCACACTCGGGGCTCCATTCATGTCCCATAAGAGGCCCACACAAGCCCGCATAGGATCTGGTGTTCCTTTCTGTAATTCGTGCAAGGTGGCTGTTCTACAGTAC
>NW_005871204.1:632684-647877 GCF_000147115.1 Myotis lucifugus
ACATGGCCCACACAGGCCACATGGCCCACACAGGCGCATAGTAGGCCCACATGGCCCACACAGGCCCACACAGGCCCATAGAGGCCCACATGGCCCACACAGGCCCACACAGCCCACATGGGCCACACAGGCCCATAGAGGCCCACACAGGCCCACACAGGCCCACACAGGCCCATAGAGGCCCACACAGGCCCGCACAGGCCCAGCCGCCCCATGCTGCAACTTCTGCAAGGTGGGCTGTTCAACAGTAACTCAAACTCATAGAAAACCGTTGCATTCTCTCTCCCGGATGACGAACTGGCCTTCAAGCCAGAAACCTTCCCAGGACTCTGCTGGACAGAAGTGAAGCGCTTCAATCACCAACAGCCCTTCTCTCGGGAAGCACAAGAGAGTTACTGACGGGGAGGGAGATGAGGGCCCTGAGGTCACCCAGACCCCTGCAGCCACGAAGCTTCCCGCTCTGGAAGCCAGCACTTTTCTCCTTTTGCTATGAATTGGGAGTTTTTAAACTGGGGCCCATAGGCAGGCGTGGGAAGCCTCAAAATTTCGTGACCAGAGTTACCACATTCACATATGGGTCTGGGACCTCAAAAGAAAACTCCTGCTGCAGAGGGGATATGTGATCCTGCTAGAGAGTGCGAGTTTCAGCTCTCACTGGGAACGCCAGGCAACCTGGGATGGCGAAACTGAAGAGATCCAAGCACCTTTATTACTCAAAAAGAAAGCAGGCCAGGACAAAAGGAAAAGAGCCGTGTGAAAAGCACAGCATCTGTTCCCCAGTTCCTGCCAAACCGGACACCATGGTAACAGCATCATAATCTGCTGGGCTTCCTGAAGACTCTCGATTGTCTCTCCTCAGCGAACACCTGCACCTTTTCCAGGCATGCGGAGAGTGATTCACTCATCCCGCCTCATTAGCCCAGGGTGGCGGCGATTACATGAACGTGTGGGCAATCCACAGCTTCCAGGACTGAATCCTGGGCCCGCAAAGTAAACCGGATGCTGGCTACCCTGGGGATCAGAGACACCGCATTCCATCACTCGGGACGGAGGCCAGGGATAAGGGTACCAGATAAAATACAGATACGGGACACGTGCAATATTTGGGGCATTCTTCTAAGAAACAATTATGTGTTGTTTACTTGAAATGAAAATGTAAATGAGCATCCTATATATACTTATTTGCTAAATCTGGCAACCCTAGCACCCAGAAAGTAGCTGCTGGACAACCCACCCTTCCTCTCTCAGTTTCAGCCAAGGGAAACTGCAGCCAGGCTGGCAGCCCGAAGTGCTCAGCTAACTGTACGCTGGCACTCAAGGAGCGATCCCACGGAAGTCAACCCTGGTGGGATTTCAGACACACCAGGGAGCTTTAAATACTACTCAAACCCCAGGCGCATTCCCAGGCGTTCTGATTTAAGCACCCTGAAATGAGGCCCTGGCTTCAGTCTGTTTTTTAATTCCCCACAGATGATTTGAATGGAAAGCTAGGCTGAGAAGCACTGAGCTAGGACATTCGTTCTCAAACGTTAGAGCTCATGAACAAGCACCTCATGGGTGGACCTTGAACCAGTCTAGATCCTTGCTACTCAGAGTGTGGTCCCAAACCTGCGGCATAAGCCTCGAATGGGAGCTCGCTGGAAATGCTAGGAAGCTCTCTAGAATCTCGGGACCTCATCTGCATTTTGAGAAGATATTCCAGGTGACTTGCTTGTCCATTAGCGTTTGGGAGGCCCTGGCCTAGATAGTTAACCCTTTCCGGGCGCCTCCGAAGCTGACTCTTACACCCCCAGCCCCTTCTGAGCCCTCCCAGCACGAGGGGGCCCATCTTCGTGCAATAACCCCTCTCAGGACTGGAGTTCTTCTGAAGCACAAAAGGGCCTTGGACAACATTTCTGTCCTCATCAAATAATAACATAAAAAACACCAACTTATCAATATCAAAGTGTGCACAATGAACATTTGGTGTGCTTATTAAAGAAAGATGTGTGGTTAAAAAAAAAATGAGTGAGGTAGGAGGTTGCTAACTACTTGCAATTATTTAAAGTGGCTGTAAAGAAAATAAGAAAAGGCATCATAAGGTAGGTGTAATTAGGGATAATGGAACAAAATTAAGCACAGGACAATGTACACTGAGTATTGAATACATTTTTTCACAGCAAGGTCAGTGGTTCCTGTGGTTGTTCCATCAAAAGGGCTGACCCCCTTTCTCCAGGTAAGTAATTTTCAAACTAGACTGAGGGGAGCATTTGGAGAGAGGTTACCAAGAAATCCTTTACTGCCCAGGCGCTGATCTGGATGATTTAATACAGCACTTCCATTCCTGGAATTGGGTATTTACTTGCCAAAATGCTTTCCACTTGTTTTATTAACTATGCTTTTCAAATGCCCCTTTGAGGTCAATAAGAATTTTATTTCCACTTTTGCATAAGGAATTTGAGACACGGGGGTAGAGAGACTTGCCCAAGGACATCCTGCAAGTGAACAGCTGGTGTCTGGGCAGTGATCTCACTGCTAAGCTCTTAAATCAAACCTCTGTGCTAATTCCGACTCCCCTGGAGGTGGGGAAGGGGAAGATGACAAATAGATGATGGCTGAAGGCGCTTTTGAGTGTTTTTTTAATGTTCAGGAGTCTTACCTGTGAATTATCCTGAAACTTTGGGCTATGATGGCAGATATGACACTCTGTGTCTGAGTGAATTCAACTTTTGGGGGGAAAAATGCAAATAATGCAATTGAATTAGATCTGTTTGACCATTTGTCTGAACGATATGTTATGAATTAGTTTGAGTGGGTCTATTATGCCAAATGGTTTGATTGAAAATGTTCCTCTTGTTGAAGTTGTCATCGTTTTCTTCACAGCAGAGCTCTCAGACTCGAGTGTGGGCTTGTTACCACCAGTTCCTGAGGCAGCTGGTCCCGGGACCACACTTGAGAACCACTGCCTGTCGTCCCACTATCAGATTTCCAGACTTCCTCCGCTTAAATAAAATGAATACCTATAAGCCATTGCCCTCAGACCACAAACACTCTTGTAAGCATGACCGATTTGCTTGGGTTTCGCCCTTTTATCTGCCTGTTTATAGACAAGGGGCACCGGGGGAAAACATGCTTGTAACGAATGAGGACATAGCTTATTTCTCCCAGACTATTAACTGTACTTCATTCTGACCATAAAGAAGTTCCCGGTCTCTTGTGTTAAATAAAAACGAATGTAAAGGTGGGGGGGGGAGGGAATCATGGGAAATGCTTACCTACGTATCATATTTCTTTCCAGGTGGTCATTTTTATTGGCATAGGGGAGAGATGGTGGTAAATAGATTCCGGGCGGATGCGGGAAGAGATGCGTCTTCCATCACAGCCTTATTCTAATACCCTCTGCCTTTCCATTGAGACTGAAGTCCACTCCATTACTCTACTCCTAACTACCTCCCGTCAAGGAAAATAGCAAGGAGAATTTTATGCTCTCACTGAGCCCCATAATGCCAAGTCCTCCCTAGTTTCCCCAAAGAGTGATCAATTTCAGTTCGTCATTCTTCCAAGGGTCACCATCTGCACGTATATTTCAGGCTGTCTCATTCTACAGAAATCATCTCCCAGCTTCAGAATCTCCGCCTCTGTCCAACCCTCTAAAAAATGAATGCTTTGTGGAAATGCCATCTTTCTAAGCTGCTTCCAGCCAACGCATATTTACAGGGGAGCTTTCTCATCTAAAAGTCTGCTCGCAGTTATGGGGAATAAATAATAAATTGCTCTACAGTACAGCATTGACAGCACAGAACATGGCACAGTGCCTGGCACGTGGAGGGAACTGGGAGAGCGGGTGTGGAATGGATTTTACTGGACACTTACTGGGTGATCAGCATCGAGCTCAGAACCATACATGAGCACTCTGTGTGAGCATTTGTCTAATTCAGAGATCTTCCGGGGGAACCAGGGCACATCCTCTAGCTCTGTTGAAAACACAGTGCAGAATCAAACATGTTAGCTCACAGATTGTGTGTTCCCCTTGGCAACGTTTGTCAGATTGCAAAATCACCCGACAAGCAAAAACTGGCCTTGCCTTCTTCCTCTGTCCAAATGTTCTCGGGCGGATTCAGCGTCAGGATTGTAGTCTGAAATTTCAGCGACTGAATGAGCTCATTGAATTCTGTTTTGCCACACTCGAAGTCCACAAAGATCTCCACCTCGGAACTTCTCCGCCGGGATTTCCTGGACTCAATATGAACCATGTTGACACGTTTTTCCTGTGGGGATATAAGCAACACCTCTGAATCACCTCCAGGCACAATGAAAGGAATGCCTCAGGCTACTCTCCTTCAACTCAAACAAGGTACCCACTGCCCACGGAGGAAGAAGAGACATCCTCCTCCCTCTTTGGTTAATGAAACATGGAAATGTTTCCTCCAGTGTTTCTATTAATAGGAATAGAGACTGTAATCAGTTTTCCTGTCTCATTAAAAAAAGGGGGGGGGGGCGCGCCTAGCTGGCGTGGCTCAGTGGTTGAGGGTAGACCTATGAACGGGGAGGTCACAGTTCAATTCCCGGTCAGGGTTGCAGGCTCGATCCCCAGTGTGGGGCATGCAGGAGGCAGCCAATCAATGATTCTCTCTCATCATTGATGTTTCTATCTCTCTCCCCCTCTCCCTTCCGCTCTGAAATCAATAATAAAGAGGAGGACATTAATATAAAGGGCCCTATAAAATTACAAACATCGGCATTTCCCAGAGCAGTCCAGATCCCACTGATTCTTTGGGGAGCGGGAGGGGCATTAAGTTATATAATGCCCAGATTTATATTTCTATTTTCATATGCTTCCAAAAAACATGACTAAAACTCAAAACCCTGGTTTTATAGTGGTATAAAGTTTCCACTGTAATTTAAAGTTTAAAAATGAACTTTATAACGTTTAGAAATAAAATAATCTTTGAAAAAAATAAGGAAATAGTACAAGAGGCAGAAACGGGGACGGTGTTATGAAATGGCTGCAGTTTGGGAAACATGGGCCAAAGTGTAGCCCACGTTGTAGGCAAAGAAAAGGAAGAAAAGCAGCCAAGTGTGGATCCCTGAAGGCCAAGGGAAACCAAACCGCAAACAAAATACCCTAAATGGGACCACTTAGTAACTGTTCTCTCAGCAACCTCCAGGCTAGCTTCATACAAGAACACTTTGTTGAAATCACCACCCCTTGATGGATTTCAGGAGTAAAAGTCTCCTTACAATAAGGTGTTTGAGTGATGGCAGCAATTTAATACTTGAACCTCAGGTTTAAATTTCTCTGGGGATGTAGTCTTCCTTTCCCCTGAGTTAACTGAAGACTTAAGTTCTCCTCTCACCCTAACCCACCCCCAAATAAGCAGGCCCCTCCCCATCACTCCATTACTCAGAGTACCCGGGATGGTACTCTGATTATCAGCACGATTCCTGGCACGGTCCTGGGCGGTCCCAGAATTCTCAGCACAGGAGCAGGAGAGGTGGTTTCCAGTGCCAATCAAACAGCATCCTCCTCGGTATAAAGAAACTAGTCCTGCGACTAGGAAACGAAATGCCATAATTCTGTTTTGATTAACCTTTGCGCTAATGCCACATTCTCTAAACTGGCCGATGATAAAGGTGAGACTAATATGAAGATCAAAGTTCAAGAGTCTTCACGCAGATTGTGTCCCTTTGGACTTTTAATGTCCTCTGCTTGAAGCCGAGTAGGTATTTTGTAGACAAGGGAACTGAGGTTCAGATGGGTTAAGTGGTTTAGCTAAGACCCCATGACTAGCTGATGGCCAAGTGAAAACGCAGGGTTGCTAACTTTTTCTCCAGGGTTTTCTCCACTGCACCCAGCTGTCTAATTGAATTGCCCTGCCATTGGGCACTGTATGCAGACAGCGCTGGATGATATAATTATGTGTGAAATATTTCCCCAGATTTCCATTACAACTGTTTATGGTGCCTGAGCCTTTCTCCAAGGTCAAAAGAGAACAAGGAAATATTTGCCAAATCGGGCTGCTAATTCCCCTCTACAGTCATCAAAGAGCCATTACAATAATGCCTCATATCTGTATACTTGACCAGCATTTTCACTCATATTATTTCATCACAACAACCTTGTTAGGTAGGAAGAATTGTTGCTATTTCACAAATGAAGAAATTGAACATAGGAAGCAGCTATGATTTAGCCAAGCCAGGAGAACACAGGTCTGAATCCTCTGACTGTAATTTCATCTTTTCACTGCACTAGGAGCCCCCGGCACCTCAAAGAGATCGGCACCCTATCTTATCTAATCAGCAGACCCCATAATGCATTTGTAAAGGAGGGTGCCTTCTGAAGAGTAGAGGAACCATCGGGTATGCCCTGGCAAGCAGGCAGTAGTTTTTCTGGATTTTTCTAACCTCATTCTCAACCAGGCTCTTTCTTCAGTGTTTAAACCACCCATTTAGGCCTGGGGGGGGGGGGGGGAAGGCTACTGCATTTCCTTAAGCGAAAGAGAGAACTTAGATATAAGGAAAGTGACTCATCTTTTTACAAATGGCAAGTTCATGAAACAAGGAGGCTTAGGGGAATACCAAATGCCTATACTCAGGCATCTCGTTTTATGCAGTTAATGTGCTTCCAAGACATGGGCATGATTCAAATGTCAAATCAAATCGGGCTGCAGGCTCTTAATATTTAAAGAGATCCTGGCTCTTTTTGTGTTTGTATTTCCAGGTGTGAGGCTCACATTTTTTTAATCACTAACTGCTTCACCTGGCAACAGTCTGCAGAATTACTAGTAGGCTAACTCTGAATTCATAAAACATTGTTCCCACGAATCTGCTCATTCCATTGCTTGGCAGACCAACTCCCCTTGTAGAGCCTTATGAAGTTTGTTTTCTTTGAACCTTTCAACACAGTATCCAGAAATGCCTCAGTGATGTTTTGTAACGGACGACAGATTTGTAACCAGGCACACAGTCACTTTTAAAGGTATGTAGTGATAGTTCACATTCACCTGAAAGAGTTTCAGCGCTTTGACCAATCCACCAACTTCATTTTTCAAAGAGAATACAACCGCCGTCTTGCCACTTTCAGTAGCAGTTTCACTTTTGCTGCTTCCCTTGTTGCCTTTCTTATCATCATGTTTGCCAGAGTTTGCTTTATTTGGCTTTAAGAAGGTAGAAACACACACATGCACACATATTAGTTAGGATTCCAGAGTTCTCTTTCTCTGTATTTTTTTTTTCAGAGATTCCATTCATATGCTGGAAGCCCCAGGAATCATAAACTCAAGAAGGTGCTATGTCAGTTCATAACTTTTGATCCTAAATGTTGGTCTAATTGGCTCTGGGAAACTATTTTCTAGAGCTCTAAGACATCATCCAGTGGTTGCAATTAAAAGGGGGATCAGATTTGATCCACTTTAAGAGCAACAAACATCTGACTATCATAAAGTAAAAAAATCTCACATATGAATAATGCCTGCCTTTCTAAGTTTACTTTACAGCATAAAATGTGAACTATTAGCCTAGTTGACCCATATGAAAACTATATTATCACTAAATACAACACAAAGAAGACCAAATGTGTATTTTTCACAATAATTTTAGGTTCAATTAAATCTTAAAAACAAAGTATTCCTTTTATTCTGAAATATGTCCAGACATGCACTGTCATTGATAACCTCACTTTCTGCAGTTAGGTCCACATGGCCAATGGGTATCTATCTACAGAAGTTCAGCACGAAGGGAAAAAATCAGAAAAGGGGTGTGGAGAGAGGGGAGGAGGAGGAGGAGGAGAGAGAGAGAGAGAATGAACTACCTAATCATTAGACACAAAGAGTAGAATCTGAGAAACTGAAAAAGACTAACACTTTATTAGCCATTCAAGAGACTATATATATGACTAAGTAATGATTACTAGTCCTTTTGGCTAAAGATACAAATGGCAGATTCCAGAAACTCAGGTCACATTGTCAGAAATGCAGAATAAAAAAAAGCTGGAAACTTTAATTTGACAAAGCAAACCTAGGGTGTACTCTTTTGTACATGCAAATGAGGAATTGGGTAAACAGAGAACTTTATCCCTGACAAAAAGGGATTCAATACAATCTTGCCAATCAATTAGTTCCTCATGAAACTGAGGAAAGTACCTTAGACATGGAACCCAATGAATAGTGACTTGCCATGTCTTCCTCTGTTTTTTTCTACTGGCTTTATTTTCTCATGTTAGTATTGTCTCACTCACTAGATTTTTATATCTGTACAAATACTTTATTACTTATGACTTAAGGGAGAAAATGTTTAATGCAGATATTGGAGTTTGATAGCATGTTGTCATTAAAAGTTCAAATGTCGCAGTACTCTCACCATCTGCCTCCTCCTCACCACCTAACACAGAGCTCTTAGATATTTAAGTAGCATAACTCTGAGTTTTCTTTGTTTTCCTTCTAGCATTACAGTATAACTTCAAAATTCCTCCATGCAATATCTCATCCAAATATTCATGATATTTAAATGTTAGAAAATCTATGTTTAAGTTTTTTGGTCTTATTTTTGCATATTGATTTAAATAGTTCTACAAAACTTGCCCTGATTACTTTTCAACATTTTTAGCAGTAATAATACACCAGTACAATACAACCCTCTGGCACAGAGTTGGAGCTACAATACTAAAACAGATTTTTCTATGATACAGACTGAATTCTTATTGGTTGATAAAGTCTAATAGTACAATAATGAAATATCATTTAATATTTTTAATGACTAGAAATATGAATACATTTTTCTTTCAGTGTCTTTTTTAAAATTAAATTCCATGGCTATTACCTCAAATCAGAACCTAAAATCCTGCAAAATATTACTTTTTTATTCTCTTAATCTTTAAATATAAAAACTATCTTAAATATTGAAACAAGTGGTGTGTTGCTTTCATAGTCCATCAATTAAACTGAATGAAATGGAGTACTGAGCAATGCAGGAAAACTGTTGAAAGGAACTCAATCTTTCTTTTAATCCAATAGCCAACACCTATAGAGTAAAGTAGAAAAGATTACTTCTGTGTTTGAAGGTCAGGCTCTGTAGTTGGAATAGGGTATAGGAGATGCAGTAATCTTTCAGGAAACCTGAAAATCTATTTCGTTTCTTCTCCCTGTTTCTTCTCATAATAAATGGCCTTTCAAAATTCTACACACTTTTGGGGGTGTGGGTGTATGACATTGGCCTATATAACCTTTCGTCAATGTTCAGGACCTTCTTTGCTTTCTACTTATACGTTCTGAGGAAAAGAAGTTTAGCATGTAGCCATCAGTACACCTGCTTTACTTTATGGAGAGAGAAGGAAGACTGGAGGCAGACAGGAGGGAGGCAGGGTACACAGATAGAGGAAGGAGTTGAGGTGTGTGTGCTTACTCTACACCAGGTGTCCATATGACAATATGGCAGGATGAGACCATTCCTACCCTAGAAAATACTCTCTAGACTAGTCCCAGATACTCAGTACTCACTGTTAAGCTGCCAAGTAGCTGATGCTCTTCGGGCACCGCTGAATCCAGGGAAAACCCTCTCCTTGCCCAGTATTTACTGGAAAACATCATCATTGCCGGCTGCATGGATCCCGATGTAATTTTCTTTCTCTGCAGCAGGGGGGACTAGAGGGGTAGCAGCTGCGCTGGTGGAGATTGAGAAAGGAGCTTGAGAACAGCAGCCCGCTCGGGGCGCTGTCCAGAACCCTGGTGCTGAAGAGCAATGTGAATCCTCCCCTCCCAGGGCTCCTTTATATGAGTGACTGGGGACTGATGGAAGGCTGATTAGAAAGAAACTCATTTCTGGCTGTTGATGGCCACGGTCAGATTACAGACCTGAAGCCTGGGGTTATCTGTGCTCATGATGCGATTTGTTTCATAGGTCGAGTAGCCGTTTGGACGTGGGTGATGGAGAACAATACATAATAGGGTGTTATTTGTGAAAGAAAATATCTGTCGCCTGATGTTAGCTCTCATTTCTCAAACCCACTACTGGCAAGTTAACCTCAGCCTTTAGGTGACTCTGAATTCAAAGATTTTGTGCTTTCTTTTCAAAAGAAGGAAAGATTTTTTAGACAAATCAGCACTGCTGAATCCCTAAGCCATTTTATTTTATATGAATAAGCTTTTTCTGATCTGATGTGTTGTGTGTGGACGTGTGCATGTGTGATGGCTTTCATAAAGGTACTGCTTTGCAATTGTGTGATGCCATTTTGTGGTAATAGTCAGGCAATTGTAAAGAAAATGTGAGGCTTTGATTTAGCCACACATACATAGATTAGCCATATGTTTGACTAACCAAAGAGATATAGTTGAGACACTAACCCTAGAATCTTTCTCACAAAGTGAAAAGGAAAAGAAGAAAAATGCCCATTCAGTCATTCTTTTGATGCTATTGATGGTTAGTGAATTTTTAAAATTTTTTTCTTTATTGATTAGGGTATTACATATGGTTAGTGAATTTTTCCTCTCCACTTGTAACTAGATCAAATCCAACAATTCAATTTGAAATGCATATCAATTGATATACTTATTCAAACTTTCAGAAGTCATGAAATTCATTTATTGCCACCTTCTTGAGGGGTGGATGGATGACTCTTGACCAAATGCAGTTGTTTGACTGCAAAACTAACCAAAGCCTGGGGCTGACACTGCTTGTCGACATAGAAAAGAATATTAAACATCTCAAAACAGAAATAGGTGAACTAATATTAACTGAATTTTCATTGTTCCTGGAGTCTTGAGGGCAAACATTATTTTATCTAATTTTGGAAATATTATTTGACTTGCATTTTCTCTAAAAATTATTTCTGACCAGCTAAGAGGAAATTCAAGTTTAAATACATCGACTGAAATAATGGTAACATTAACTAGTATTCCTGATTTTTTAGCATTTTTTAATTTCTATTCTAAGCATATTTTTAGGTAAAATAGAGATTCACCATCACAAAAGCACCTACAAGACAGAAACTATTATTTACATTTTACATATAAGAAACTAAGGCACAAAGAATTTAGGTTCATACAATTAAAGAGTAATTGAGGCAGTATATAAATTTATGTGGTCTGGCTCCAAAATCCATCGCTCTCAACTATTACATTAGATAGCTTCTTGAATATTCCAAACAAGGAAAAACATCTTAACAAAAAAAAACTAAACTCAGGAAACCATACATAGATTATTTCAGCAAAACAGGGTTTGGGAAGATGTGTAATTCAACAAAGATTTGTTAAGCACTCACTTTGTGTTCGGCATTAAAACTGAATCCTAGGATGCAAGATGAATGAAATACAGTGCCTACCTTCTAGAATATCACAGACTAGCTGAAAAACCATACATGCAAATAAATAAGTGAACAAAATATGTTGACTTCATAGGGAAACATTAAAGAATAAGGGAGAGAGTGCTTAATGCTACCTTAGGGGAGTCAGAAGAGGCTTGTAGGAGGTGTGCCTGAGCTGAATATTTAAACGTGAGTTTGTGCCCTCGCTGGGATAGAGCATCGGCCTGCAGACTCAAGGGTCCCAGGTTCGATTCTGGTCAGGGGCACATGCCTGGGTTGCGGGCTCAGTCCAACATGCAGGAAGCAGCCAATCAATGATTCCCTCTCATCATTGATGTTTCTATCTCTCCCTTCCTCTCTGAAATCAATAAAAATATATTTTAAAACATGAAAGTGAGTTTGTGTTGTCAGAAGGGAACGGGATATGATCAGAGACATATTTCATCAACAGAAAACAATATAAGAAAATATGGGGGTCTGAGCAGCCAGGCAGCCCAGGTTCTCGCAGTCACTAGGTGCGCTGCGGCCCTCAGGCACCCAGCACATGCCCGCCCCACTGCTACAATGCCCAAGAGGAAGGTCAGCTCTGCCAAAGGGTCGGCCAAGGAGGAGCCCAAGAGGTGGCCGGTGAGGTGGTCAGCCAAACCTGCTCCTGCAAAAGTGGAAACATAGCCCAAAAAAGGTGGCAGGAAAGGGTAAATCTGCAAAGGGAAAGCAGGCCGAAGTGACTGACTAGGAACCTAAAAGGAGAGCTACCTGCAGAAAATGGAGAAACTAAATACGAGGAGAGTCCTGAAGCAGGAGAAGCCAAGTCTGATTAATGTCATAGACCATGTCTTATCAGTGGGCCCCGTCTCCCTTCTTGTCAATCCAGAATAATATTTTTATCAATTATTTTACAAATGCAAATATTTTAGTAGCCCTAGAAACATTTTTAAGGAGGGAATTCCACCTCATTCTATTTTTTTAAATGTAAATGCTTTTTTATTTTAAGAGGTGAAATCATTTGCTGGTTGTTTATTTTTTGCTACAACCAGAAAATAGTGGGATATTGTGTTACAGAAGACCGGAGAAGAACCAAGCAATGCTTAGAGAGATGGAGTTACATTTATTATTATTATTACACGCGGGCCCAGAGAAAAATGTCTCTAGAATTCTGGGCGAAGTCACACGGGAAAGTTTCCTGTATTTATATCTTTTTACCCTCTTTGTCTCCCAAATATGGGGTTTTTCCGGTTCCCTTTGCAACTTCTTAAAGAGCCCTATGTGCTGGGGCTTTGAGATCTCAAACAAAGGCTTGGCCTGGCGCCAGCACTGATAACTTCGTCTGGGGAAGGTTGGGAGTAGTCTTATTTCCTTATTATTTAAGCAAGCAAGTATTTACAGAAGCCAAAATAGCAGGCTTAAAATTTCAAACAGCAGTTTTTATATAAGATGGATGCTTCAATTGAACATGGGAGGCTCTGTCTTGGGAGTCAGCTTAACTTTCCATAGATGGGGCAGTTCTATATCCTATACTACAAAGCATACTAAATGGCAATTTAGAGTCAGTCGTGCATTTGCTATGTCTTGAACATTTTTAAATTATTTCTATTCACATGTCTTGGGTAGAATTGTTTCCTTAAAAACAAACAAAACACTTCTTGATCTTGGTTCTCCCTTCCAGAATTTTGTGCATCTTTAATGTGGTAGTCATTTTCCTAGTAACTTTGTTAATGTGCTGCAAAAGATTGAAAATTTGATAATGTAGTATATATGATATTAAATTGTAAATTAGTGGGGCTTTGATGTAACAGTGTGTCAACATTTAAAGATATTGGTACTTGATACTCTATTAAGGAAAATTAGCCTCAAAAATTTTAAGCTGGAAAGTCACTGGAGTAACTATTTAGAAATGAATAGCTCGGGTGACTTTATAATTTTGGTACACATGTTCAGAACCGTGTACAAAATGAAATGTTTGTGTACTGATCCTCAAAACAAACAATAAAATCTCAGTTATGAAAAAAAAGAAAAGAAAATACAGAAAGCACAATGTTTACTCAACAATGGTAGAGAATGGTTTGGAGGCAGGGGTGTCCAGTGAGAGAGAAGGCTGAAGAGGAAAGCAGGGCCTATATCCTGATAAACCTTGAATGGCATCGGTGGGCTTTGCACTTCACCTCATTCTTCAAGTGAAAAAGAATGATTGAAAGGGTTTTCTGCAAGACAATAGCATAACCATATTGGTATTTTTAAAAAAGTAGCAGCCTGGAGGAGGACTACAAGACCGAAAGACATAAACCACTTAGGACTTGAAGTAGTCCAGCCAGGAGAAGACGCCTGGCCTCGTATTTAGGAGAGCCACGTATTTAGACTCCTGCCAGGTAATGGGATTAAATGTCCATGGACTAATAGTCACTATAATTTCCATGCTACTAAAAATGCTCAGTGCAGACATGGCTTGTGATTATTTTAATTTTTATGATTATTTGCTATATTGACCAAGAAAATTGACTTGAGAATGATCAGACTTCATTTATAAGCAAAATGTATCTTATACTAGTGTTCTCATTGTCTTTCTAACAACTTTCATAAAGGGAAATTGATAAAAGGCCAGCATATTTAAGCCCAATTTGAAGGGTATAAAACTGAAGCACAAAAAGGATAATGATGTATTTTGGGATCAGTGAGCCAGTAGCTCAGATGAAACAGTTCAGATTTGAAATCAAAATTACCCCCGTCAACAGGAAACAGGAAACAAACCAAATGGTGCCCCAAGGCTGTTTCTGTAGGATAGAATGTTTGGGGAAGAAAAACAAACCACAGAGCTTTAGATTAAAAAAGATGGCCTGTGGCAGTATCTATTTGGTTGCCATCAGATAATAATGATAGCATTTATTAAGGTTTAATCATGCCAGGCACCCCGTATTAAACATTTTATATGTACTCCACTTAGTCCTCACAACTAGGGTAGTATTTTTCCCACCTACAAATGAGAAACCAGGGGCTCAGAGAATGGTTATGATCACAAAACTAAGGAGCAACGTAGTCAAATCCATGACTAGCTGACTCCATAACCTGTGTCCTTACCCAAATAGCTTAACCCTTCTGTTTCACGTTCATAAGTACAGTGGACATTTTCTGTAATGAACAATTGCATCAATTTGACTGAATTTCCCCCGTCCCCGCCCCCGACATCTGACTCCTGGAACTCATAGAATAAACTCTCCCTCTATGCCAAGAACATAAAGTATAAAGTGACCCAAGCATCCACACTCCACCTTAAGCCACCTCAAACTCCTTGAGGAAACAATGTAAAAGAAACTGTTTTTTAGTTCAGAAATACCACCACTTGTTTCTGGTTACTATTATTATTACCAGTTACCATTACTATTTATCCAGAAGTACCACGTCTTGTTACCAGTCCCAAGTCTGTGTGCCTGAGGCTTCAAAGGAACCTCAGAATTTGGAACAAGGCAAGGTTTATTGATCAAGAAGGCACCAACCACAAAGCTGGGAGCCCTAGTAGTTCCTAAAATACATCTTAAGAAAGTACAGGGGCCCTAGCCGGTTTGGCTCAGTGGATAGAGCATCTGCCTATGGACTGAAGGGTCTCAGGTTCAATTCCAGTCAAGGGCACATGCCCGGGTTGTGGGCTCGATTCCCAGTACGGGGTGTGCAGGAGGCAGCCGATCAATGTTTCTGTCATCATTGATGTTTCTCTCTCTCTCCCCTTCTCCCTTCCTCTCTAAAATCATTAAAAAATATATTGGGGGGTAAAAAAAAGAAAGTACAGAGTTTAGGCTTCTTTTATGTCAAGAAGAGGGGAAATGGGAGGAGCTATCTTTTAAAACCTCAAGCCCCAAGCAGAATTCCTCTAGTGACTAGCATGTCTAAAGCAGAAGCTATTACCTGAAGGCAGAGGGAACAAAGCAG